>NW_022589713.1:14577894-14878946 GCF_004348235.1 Phoca vitulina | reverse complement strand
CCTCTTGTGCTCTTTCTCTCTCTCACTCTCTCTCTCAAATAAATAAAAATAAATAAATAAATAAAAAAAAATAAATAAACCACTTGGTTTTGTGGTAATTTGTTACAGCAGCAGCAGGAAAAGAATACAGAAGGAACACCTTCGCTGACAACTTAGAAATGGGCCTTTCTCTAACACATTCAGCTGGAGAGTCAAATTTGGGTTTAGTAATGTTTGAATTTTAACCAACTTGTATGTATTAAAAATTTTTAATATTATCAAACTTAATCTAAATGAATTTAAATTGAAAAATACCTTGCTTTACCTCAAATGCATCTACGGGAATCATAGATATGCATGTAAAATCAAGTGATGCACATAATCTAATTATGTTTAAGCAACAGAGTAGAAAGGGTATTTAAATTGGCATAATGGTGAGTTGGACAGCAAGCTGTAGTAATTTCCTTTTTTTTTAAAGATTTTTTTTTTTAAATAATCTCTACACCCAAATTGGAGCTCAAACTTAAAACCCTGAGGTCAAGAGTTGCAAGCTCCACCCACTAAGCAAGCCAGATGCCCCAAGCTGTAGTAATTTCCCTAGTGTTGTATGTGAAGGCGTGAAATATCCTGCCCCAAAATACAGTCTTGCGTTGCACCAATACAGAATAGAGGAATTCAGCAACTTGCCCAACGTCACATAGCTAGTGAGTGGCAGAGCTCTTAGCTCCATAAATGTTTGTCGATAAATACACGGTGCCTTTCAGGCTCACCCAGCACAAGTTTGAGCAACAATGTGAGGAAACGCACAAAGCCCCAAAAGGTCCAGGACAGGTCTCTGATCAGGTAAAATCATCTGGGTCTGTCATGAGTGTCCAGGTTTCCTTGTCTGGATCTCCAAATTTCAGCCCCTGCTTTTTTCTCAGAACTTCCCCCTTTCCACTCTGATGCTTGAGCTCACCTTTGTAAGGCAGTGACGTATCCAGGTATCTGGCTAGCATCTGACTCTGAGGCATCACGAACTCTGCTTCTGTTATCTGTTTGCCCATCGAGGTCTTGCTACACACTCATTAAAGTCGCCTCACTCTCTGGGTTGGCCACTCTGTGCTAGTGCTCTATGGGACTCTACTGCCATGGAACCCAAGAATTTGTGAAGAAAACAACAACAGCATAGAATCTTCCAGAAAATAAAATGTAATTGGGCAATTGAATAAAAAAGAAGTTTAGAGCCACTAAAACATTAGTGAAATAAAACAGCACTACTTACGCAGGTGGACTATCGCCACAATACTTGCCGATCCTTTTAGCGTCATTGACTTCTCCACCATTGAACACAGCCACAAAATCGTATCGGCAATAGTTATCACGCTCAACATCAAACTTCTCAAATTTTAATTCTATAAGCTTTAGAGAAAGCACAACATTAGAAATATCAAGACAGCACTGAGGAATAAGCTCATACGGGAATCTTCCTCTCCCCAGATCTGTAGGATTTTCCTTAGTAAAGAATGCATTCATTCTGGGGCGCCTGGGTGGCTCAGTTGGTTAAGCGACTGCCTTCGGCTCAGGTCATGATCCTGGAGTCCCGGGATCGAGTCCCACATCGGGCTCCCTGCTCAGCTGGGGGTCTGCTTCTCCCTCTGACCCTCTTCCCTCTCATGCTCTCTGTCTCTCATTCTCTCTCTCTCAAATAAATAAATAAAATCTAAAGAAAAAAAAAAAAAAGAATGCATTCATTCTGTCTGAATTGTTTCTTGTTGTTTTCATATTTCTTCTGTAGTTAACAAAACTGTGGTATTCTTTATTTTTAATAATTTCAAAAGACTATCCTTAGTTAAGAACTTAAATTTAAGAGATCTGTTCACCTACAGTTACAAATGTATGGGAACACCATGTAACCCTAACAACCTACCTTAAGACCATAATTGGATACGTGTTGGAATGGGAAGCAGAGGTATATACCAACTTCATTCTTCTTCTCTGAGATGTGTTGAGGTGTGGTGTATGTGTTACGTGCTTGGGTAGGTGAGGTGGTGGATAGAGTTGTTCCTCTTTCGAGGGAAGGAGAATGACATTCTTATCACATGTAAGCAGGCAAATTCTTTAGGACCAGAGATTCAGGAAGTGGGGACTGACTGCGAGTTTTCTTGAAGTATGTTTGAAAAGTGTGCCTACTGAGTTGAGCACAGCCTATTTGGTGATGTGGTTGATTTCTGAAGAGGTTGCATGAAAGCACTGATAAACAAAGTCAGTGTTAGATTTCTTAAGTATTTCTTTATTTTTTTGCACCAGTACCAATAATAGTGTCCTAAGTTATTCAAGTCAATAGGAAGTTTTGGTTTAATAGGCAATGATTCCCCTCACAAGCAGATTTTTCCAGAGCACCTCCAATGTGTGAATCAAAGGAAATCACGCTGGGTTCATAAATACCTATGGACCCAGAGAGCTGGTCCCTACTTTTGCTGGGCAGCAGGTGGGCAGGCAAGGCAACCCTCCCTGCTGCTTAGGGAAGATAATGGGCATTAATTCCTGTTAGAACAGGCCCTAGTTATTAGCTAAAGAAGACTGTGATCACACACAGTAAATGGATGAAGATGGTAACAGCAACAGCATCACAGAGGGACCAAAGATAAATTTTGGCTTTGAACATAACTGCCACATATCTACGTATTTACCCACCTTTAAAAAGTCAGCACCAGTTATGGGTGAATAACAGCTTATTCATATTTAGCACTGCTTTAAATTATATTAAAATAGTTCCTCTTTGGGTTCAATAACTGCTCACCATTTAATAATAAAATGCTTTCCAGATTATTAAAAATTGGCTGAACTTTCTCTACTTAGAAATTAGTCACATAACAACTTTTGGAGAGAAGATTAAAAAATAAGTAAATAAATGGGAGAATAAAGGGAAAAGCTATGGTTAAAAAAATGAAGGTAAGTTGTTAGCAGAAGAAAATGCTCATAGATTTGCAGAGAAATTACTTAGGACTTAATCTTCCCATTATATTCTTCTTCTTTGACAGTGCTTCCAGTGATTTCAGGCATTACAATAATGACTAAAAACTACTTGGCTGAAGCCAAAAATCACATTAGGAAAATGTGTTTAAGTTTAAATAATCAAAGAGATGAACACTGGAAAAAAGATGCTGAATTGTAATCTGCAAGGATAATTAAGCTGAAATTATTTGGGCTAATTAATATATTTTCCAAATGTCACAGAGAGACAAATGACCAGTACAATCTCAAGAATTATATAATGGCTTAAATGCTGTTATTTTAAACTACAAAAATTCAATAAATGTGTAGAATCTTTCATCATTAAGTAAATGACCATATTTTTATTCTTAAAAATAAAACTGGGTTTGGGGATTATGATCAAAGTGTGTGTGTGTGTGTGTGTGTGTGTGTTCAAATCACTAACTTGAATGGTATATTTGCTTGAATAATTTTCCATTTAAAAATCAATATATGGCAAACAGTATTTGTGTAAGTGATACAAAAGATCAGTTCAGAAAAATTTTTAAAAGATTTATTTATTTAAGAGAGAGTGTGTGCACACACGAGTGGGGGGAAGGGGCAGAGAGACAGAGCAGACTCCCTGCTGAGTGGGGAGTCCGACACCTCAATCCCAGGACCCTGAGATCATGACCTGAGCCAAAATCAAGAGTGGGTCGCTTCACCAACTGAGCCACCCAGGTGCCCTAGAAAAGTTTTTTTTTTAAACAGTATCGTAATGCTCACACTCTAATGTTTGAGTACAGTCTGTAGTGTTTGTAACAATAATAATTTTTTAAAAGTTATTTTCCCAAGTCCACAAAGTAGGCGTGGTCTATTCCCATGCTACGTTTCGTCCTGCAATTCATATCTGAAAGTGGTTCCCAGAAATGGTAAAATTTCACATAACCACAAACTAATAAGCACTGGAAAATCAGACCCTCTCTGTTGATTGTTTTACAGCAATGAATAAAGTTATTTGTGGGGAACCTGCACAAATTTTATGTTAAACAACAACCAAAAAAATACCCACAAAGCAGATGAGTTTTCAGACTCGTTCTTTGAGGGGAAGATGTGATGTGCTTGCATCAACTTTGTCCAGGTGAAGCTGTCACAATGCACTTGCCACGTGAACAAATGGTAACCTAAAACCTACATAAACTTGGGGATTCCAATCGTCCCACACTCGGTCACTGCTGTTTATAACATCTTCCACGGGGTTCAACAACCTCACAGGGATTTGCTTACTATTTGTACTGAAATTTGAAAATTGTATTTATATACTAGGAAATTAAATGCAGGACTTTTGCAAGTCAAATAGTGCAAAAGTCATTTCAATCTGGGTCTTTGTTTGAAGAGATACGTGTGTCCAGCAGGGCCTTCCTCACCCTGCGTGCTAAGCTCTTGAGAGACGGGCCCCTCGCACCATCTAGGCAATTCACACATGCATGCCTTCTTCATGTTTTTAGGGAATCTTACCTGATTCTTTGGGGCTACAATGTGCCACACACAAGTGACTCCTGCAGGGTAATCTCGGTCTGGCCAGTTGGGGGTTTTAAAAGAGCCAGAAGGTCTTTCAAGGCGTCCTCCACAATACTGATCTCCTGAAGTTTTTAAGTATGGAAAAAAAATCCAAGTTTATATCCTGCTACAGGTCATGGCAATGCTACCATAAGGAGACTGGGCATTTGGAATATTGGTAATAACACAGTAAATAAAGGCAATGGCAGAAGCTCTTAAAATTTTTTCTTAAAATACGGTTACACAGCCTCTTACACCCCCCCACCCGCCACACGCACTGAAGATCTCTGTTACTTAACATATCACATCAGCACAAGAGAGCATAGGAGTGGAGTCAGGGCTATAGCTTCTTTTCTTTCTTTCTTTGCTTTGGTCAAGTAAAGACAAAACATTTGGGCATGAACGCATTCAGAAATCATGCTGGCTCAACAAATTACATAGATTTTAAAGAACCCTCAAGGCAGAGGTATTTATTAATAGGATTAAAATGCATGCCCACGGACAAAATTTGAATTAGTTGGCAGAGAAAAATCTCATTACCAGAAAACTCTATATGCTACACATCTTTAATAATTTTTAAGAATAATTTTTGTCTGTAAAAACAGTGTTTATAAATTTTCAGCAATACTAGAAGAGCATCAAGAAGAAAAAGAAAATTACCCCAAATCCAACCACCTAAAACTAACCACAACTAATATTTGAGAAACATCATTTCAGACATTCCATGCATATGTACTGATAGGTCAACAGGAGTAATTTTAGAACGGTATTTTAATACAAAGTTCTAAATTTAATTTTATTTGAATTTAACTAACAGAAAAACTGAATTGAAACTAAAGGAACTAATATACTTCAAATTAAATATTTCTTTGACACAGAAGATAATCATTCTTAAAAGGCATCTCTAAGAAAACACATTATAAAAATTGAGGTTGGATAATTTCTGGAACTTTATTCATGGAAAATTTCAAGCAGATACAAAGTAAATAGAATAATAGAATGAGCTTCTATGCATCCAATAATTAATTTCAACAATTTTATTATCATTCTACTGTTCTTTTTATTAATACCACTATCCAATCCCTACCACCTGCTTCATTATTATTATTATTTTACAGATTTCAAAGGTAAATTCATGCACTGTGAAATGCACAAATCTTAGCTGTACTAATTTGAAAAATTAATCCCCTTATGTAAGCCACACTCCTGTGACCATACAGAATCCATTTCCCACCAAACTCCTGTACCCCTTCCCAGTCAGGTCTGCCAACTCTCCACACCACTTTTCTGAAAAATTTCACCTTAGATTAGTTTTATTCTAGACCTTCATATACATGGAATCATGTATTGTGGACTCTTCTGCGTCTGGCTTCCCTTGCTTATTAGCACAATGTCTGAGATGCATTCATACTGCCGTGCAGATTGGTAGTTTGTTCTTTTACTCTGCTGTGTGATTCCGGTGTGTGGAAACACAATGTGTCTACCTCTTCTTCTGTTGACATTCCTTTGGATGTTTCTGGTTTGGGCTATTGTAAATGAAGCTGCCGTGAACTGTTTTGTACAAATCTCTTTGTGGACAAGCATTTTCATTTTTCTTGCACAAATACCCAGAAAAGCAATTCCTGGGCCGAGAATGGATGTAGATGTTTAACTTCAGAAGAAAACTACGAAAGATTTTCCTCTCGAGGCTGTAGAATTTTATACCTCTCCAGGTACAAGCACTTTGGTCATAGCACATCCTTGCCACCATTTGATGATGTCAGTTGGTTTAGCCAATCTGGTGGGTTTGTAACGGTATCCCAGTGTGGTTTTAGTTTGCATTACCTTGTTAACAAAGGATACTGAGCAGTTTTTCACGTACTTATTAATCATTCATGTATCTTCCTTTGTGAAGTGTCTGTTGAAGCATTTGCCCATGTTCATATTTATTGGGATCTTTATTAACTTTAATAATGTGTGCATGGTACATATTTTTCCATCTTTTTACATTCAACCTAGTTTGTATTTCAAGTGCTTTCTTGTGGACAATGTATAGTTAGGCCTTGCTTTGTAAACTGTTCTAATAATCTCTGTTTTCTAACTGGAGTATTTAATCCTCGGCAATCAATGTATTTATTGATATGCTTGGGTTTGGTGCGCCATTAGCTACTTTGCTCTATTTGTCTCACCCTTCTCTTGTTTCATCTATTCTTCCTTTCCTGCCTTCTTTGGGTTAGTTGAAAAATTTTAGTATTCTGTTTTAACCTTTTGGCTTTTAGCTATAACTCTTGCATTTTTAATGGGTACTCTAGGGATTACAATGTGCATCTTTAATTTATCACAATCTGCTTAGAGTTAATATTGTATTTCTTCACGTATTGTGTGTGTGTGTGTGTGTGTATGTGTGTGTATGCAACAGTAAAGTTCCATTTACCTCTCCTTAACCTCTACCTTTGTTCTATTATTGTCATATATGTTCTATCATACATTCCATATTCCACAATACAGTGTTAAAGGGGTTTTTTTTTGTCCTGTTTTGAACAGATACATGTAAAGAAATTAAGAACATAAAATAATATATAGTCTTTTATATTTACCATTTCCAGTGGCCTCCAATCCTTCCATTACATTCGTGTTACCCTGTGGGGCCATTTCCCTTCAACTTGAGGAACTTCCTTTAATATTTCTCGTGATGCAAGAAATGTCTTTCATTCACTTTCATTTCTGAAGACTGGCTATAGAATTCTGGGTTGATAGTTTTACTCCAGCACTTTAAGAATGCTGTTCTACTGCCTTCTGGCCTCCACTGTTTCTAATTAAAAGAAAGCCATCCTTCACACCATTGTTCCCTTGTATGTGACTTGATTTTCATCTCATTGATTTTAAGATTTTCTCTTTATATTTAGATTTCTGTAATTTTGATGTTCCTCAGTGTGGCTTTATTTTTATTTATCCTGGTTGGGGTTTGTTCATCTTCTTGGCTCTATAAATTAATGTTCTTCACTGAATCTGGGTAGCTTCAAGCCATTATTTCTTCAGACATTTTTCCTGCACTACCCTCCCTCTCTTCTGGGATACAAATTACACTCGTTAGACTACTTGATATTGCCTCACTGGTCTCTCGGGCTCTTTTCCTTTCATCTTTTTCCTCCTGGTTCTTCAGATTGGCTCATTTCTATTCGGATCCACTGACTCTTCTGCCATCTCCAATCTGCTTGTAAGCCCACCAGGTATATTATTAAATTTCAGATTCTGTATCTTTCAGTTCTAGAATTACTCTTTTATTCTTTTTTTATAGTTTATAGTTTTATAGTTCTGTTTCTCTTCTGAAATTCTCAACCTGTTTACTTACTGTACATCTATTTCTCTTGAAGTCCTTAGACAGTTACAATAGTTGCTTTAAGTGCTTGTCTGCTAACTGCCACATCTGAGTTATCTTGGGATCAGTTTTTATTGACTTTTTTTCTTGAATACAGATACACTTTTCTGGCTTTATCACATGACGATACTGGATATTATGAATGACACATTACAGAGACTCTAGATTCTGTTGTGTTCCACAGAAAAAGGATTTGTGTTCTAGCAGGCATTTCACTTGCCTAGATTCAAGCTCACAGTCATCTCCCTGGCCGTGGGCAGCAGCTGTAATCTCTGTTCACTTTCATCTTTTCAGCTGCTGCTTTTGTGCCAGGCCAACTAGACTCCCCTCTGCATACGTAGAGTTTGGCTGTCAACCAAAGATCTAGGTGGCTTTTATCTGTATTTTTTGTGCCTCAATTCCTCTGTAGCTCCCAGCCAGCATTTCCTCCCAAATGTCTGGCTGCTCTGTCAGCCCCAGATCCTGTCCTCTGACATCTCAAACCAAAATGCTACACAACAGCTCGAAGCAAGAGCAGATTAGGAAATGCCCTCAAGCAAAAGTCTCCAAATTTAACAGATCTGGCCCACTGCAGTTATCTCTTCAGGGGAGAGGTTTCTACCCATGGGTACTCATATGTACCAACATGAAAACACTCCAACACATAGTTTTAAGTGAAAAAAAAAAAAAAGTTGTGAAACAATGTGAGTGTATGGTCCCACTTAGATTTTTAAAAAGCTACTGCAGAAGTATATACATACGAGTGTAGATAGAAAGGTATGGGAACCACCAGCCATGGCTCTTTCTAAGACGGGACTAATATGGAGTGAAGGGGTATGTGTATATGTGTATGTAAGCTTCGCATTTTTACTCCAGGAATTTCTATATTTGAATTTTGGTAGGAATCACATGGCTTTAAGAAAAAAGAGACTTTTTGGAATGGTCTCTTGGTAGTTAGGTGGCATTTATTAGCTCCGTTTGAGGAGAACTGCTCTTCAACTTTAGGTTAAAGGAGTAAACACATATAAAGTGCCTGGGACAGAGGCGAACACACAGGAAGCATCCAATAACCGTGAGCCCTGATTACTGCTGTGACTGCCATTATGTGGAAACGGTACCTCTTTCATTTGGTTCAGCAGCAGAGAACATGGCCATGAAGCCATTCCCAGCTGTGTTGGCATCGGAAATCATCTGCACCATCATCTTGTTACCACTGGACACAAGGGCTCCAGGCCGGAACGTGCCACAGAAGCGCCCGATACGCTGGCCATTGGTGTGACCACTGTACACGTCCACAAAGTCGTAACGGCACAGGTTGTCACTCTCGAGGTCTATGAATCGGAAATTCAGAACTACCACTTTGCCCTCGGGAACCTGGAGAGAAAAGCACCAATTGGAAAACAATGTCATGAAAACAGTATCTGAAGTCTTCCCATCGAGCCAATTACTGAAGTGAGCAGATAAAAAGTGTAATACCCAAGATGATGCTTTTCTTCCCTCAAATCTGAACTCAGGAAAGGTTTTCTACCATAATGAATTCCTAATAAAATGTAAGTATTTATTGTCCCACAATTCACGAGGGTACACAATCTTATCCCTAGGGAGTTTATCTCAACAAAGTTGCAAAATGTTGAGTCAGTCTTATTAATTGGTAAATCATTGCTTATAAAGAATACCAGTCCTGACTGGACCTTAGCACACATTTGCAAACTGTAAAACACCACGGCACCCAGAGATACTGCTTGACAAAGAAACATCTGAAATATCATTCTTCACAAATAATACAACAGGATAATCTCAGTATGTAGAATGTTCTATGAAGTTTCAGCTGAAGGGATTGTTTGGCAACTGTGCAGTTAATTTATAGATAATTCAGTTTGGGTCCTGAAAAATCCAGATCAACTATTTATACTGATTAGGCTGAGTAATTACTGAATCATCTCTTCTCAGAGTCACTGAGTTTTTGTTCCCCACATGAAAACTTTATATACTTATATACTTCAAGGCAACCTTGAAACACAAGGCACTGATGAAGAAAATGAGTTTTCACTTTCTCATACAACTTTCTTCACCATAATTTCCTCCATATAATTCTTAATGTTTCCTTCCTTGTTCCCTGAACAGGTAGAAAAAATGGCTACAAAAGCATTCAGCAGGATTCTAACAAAAGCCCCATTTCATTTCCAGTTCACACCTTCTTTTAATTTATTCATTCAAGTATTTGGTCATAAAGTCTCGCAATCAGATTCATTTTACCTTTTCAACTAGATGAGATCTCCACTGAATGGCTTAAGAATTTCATTTTACAGATGACAAAAAGTCAGTGATTTAAAAGACAAAACAAACCCACAACCACCAACAGTGGTTGGTTTATAGTCATCTTAAGTAATTATTTCATACTCAAGGGTCAATAGATGCTTTAACATAAACATGGCTTTCCATGTTGGTGAGTTCAGGGCCATAAATTTTTTTTTCTGTGATAAGAAGCAGTGTTTCCAGTGCTATTTGCCTTTTTTGTCAAAGACATACACACCCCATGACAAAAACTGTAGAGCAAGAGTCTCAAAAGGATATTTTGGCTTTGTCATGGCTATATTCTAATTGCTAGGAGCTTAAATAGCGTGAGTATTAGAAGTTCCAAAGCCATAGTCTGTGAAGCTGATAGCAGAAAATGCAATTTAATTTTTAAACATTCTCACTGAGATAGCTTTTGGAGAACTCCTCTGGGTTTTTTTGTTGTATTTCTTTTTTTGCATGCAATCTCTAGTTAGCCTGTGATCAGAAAATGACAAAAATGTGATGCCACATCTGTAATCTTAAATATAAGCAATCTATCAGTCACTGAAAATTTTCCAGCCAAAACAAAACACCATTCTGAGCTATATTAATTTAATGTTGATTGTCCTTGCAAGAAGAGTGACTGTGTAAATGTGTAGATAAACTGTGTGGAGGGTAGTTCAAAGCTCTGAGGCTCTTCTACCCACAGAGTAAAAAAGGGAAGAGGTAGAAGGATTCACCCCTGGGGCACTCTGATGTCATCAGGTCTTCCAGATACGGTCAAACCAAGCTAGGGACTGAGTCAGGAAGTAGGACGCAGTCAGAAGGGTGTGGTACCCAGAAGCCAAGTGAAAAGAGTGTGTTCAAGGAGGAAGAACTAGTCAGCCGAGTCAGGTGTGGCTGCTGAGCAAAGGAAGTCACTGAGAACGGGCCACTGGGTTTATCAACCAGAGGTCACTGGTGACTCTGACAAAGCTGTTTTGGTGAGGCAGCAGGGGTAAAGCCCGGCAAGAGAAGGATCAAGAGAAAATGGGTGAGAGGAATAGGGACAAGTTTTTCAAGGAGCTTTGCTGGAAAGACGAACAGGGTAATATGTGGGTAGCTGGAAGAGGGGGTGGGGGTCAAGGCAGGATAATTAAAATGGGCTCTATTAAGGTTCGTTTGCATGCCAATGGGAATAATCCCACAGGGAGGGCAAAACTGATAAAGTAGGAGAGAGGGAGAGCTGCTGGAGAATGTCATTGGGTAGGCAAGGGAAGATTTGCTCTAAGGCACAGATGGGGGGGGGGTGTCCAGCCTTAGAAAGGAGTATGGACCACTGTGCCTACTGAGAGGAGGGAAGGCAGGGGCAGGTGGGGTTATAGTGAGGCTGTGAGAGCAGATGACATTTTTCTTTTGTGAAAGAGAAAACAAGGTCATCCGCAGCAAACATGGATGTGAGAGGAGCTATCAGGAGTCTGAGAACAGAGGAGAAGTGTGTAAACGGATTAAGGAAGTATAGCAGGAGTGTCAGGAGTGCTGAGGGCCCACTTGAGGTACATAAACTAAAAGTGGGACCGCTCTGCATGGAGGGAGTGGGCTAAGTTTGCCAGGCAAGGACTATGAAGAGAGAGCCAAGAGAGTTGAGGACGTAGGCAGAGGAGTGACTATAATGATGGACCATGGACTCTAAGCTGGGTAAGGACAGAAATCTCAAATCAGTGGGGTGAGGACAGTAACCTAGACTGTGGGGGAGACAGGATAATGCAGTGGAAGTGGGTGGCAGAGGAATAATGGAGTCGGGGGGAGCTGCAAGACCCAACAGGATCCTCTATGTAGATACTGAAATTACTATGAATTATGACAAGGATGAGTGTTGAAGACAGTGACAGCAAGCCAGGGGCTAAAATTTATAAGAACTGAGAAAAACTGCCCTGGGGTCTTTCTGCAACAAGATAAGCAAAGAGGGGCAAGGAGGGCAGTCTTGTTTCACTGGTAAGTTCTCAGTTCTTTGGCACTAAGAAAGTTCTGTTGATTCCTTTCTGTGGTCAAGCTGGATACTCATTTCCAATGGGATAAATCGGCATATGTTCAGCACTAGGAACGAGGTTCCATCATTGAAATTTTGAACACCTGTTGATCCCAACAACATCCCCAGGCAAAAACTCTTTGGAAGGAAGGATGCAGAGATCTATACCAGTTGTGGGTCTACCGTAACCAGAAACAAATACTATCTTGCACTGAAGGCCAAGAGCAATCTTTTGCAGGGGAGATGCATACTGCGGGGAACCCTTTCAAGACAACACAACAGTTGTTCTTCATTTTAATGTGAGTAATCAAGATTATCTGGTGCCCTGGGATGTGAACTTTGCTTAGAGTTCCTAGACAGTCACTCCCAAGGACTTTGTAAAGCATATTCTCCAAAGGTGACCCCTCCACTTGAAGAATCTACAGTCTTTACTCTCAATTTTTCTTTGTTAAGGATATTAAAAGAAAAAAAAATATATATATATATAAAGATACAGTAATATAACAAACACCTAAGTACCAGCCATCCAGAATTAATTATTGTTAACATTTTGTCAACACATTTTTAATGTCTCCTTTACTAAAATAAATACAAATTTTCAAATAAAATGAGGTTTATCATCCCCATCCCAGGCCCCGTTTTCCCCTTTCTCAGAAGCAACCATTGTCATAATTTTAGTGGGTTTCCTTCTGTGCCATTCAAAATACTTTTATATAAATGTGTATGTATTCACGCAAAATACACAGTCGGGTTTTTGTGCCTGTTTTAAAAATTAATGAAAATGGCATAATGCTGTACATATTCTCCAGCCTGGGCATCCTTGAGTTTTCTGGGTGAGGAAGAAAAGAAGGGGGAGAAATAAAAATAAAAACAAAAACACACAGGGGGCACCTGGATGGCTCATTTGGTTAAGCGGCCAACTCTTGATTTTGGCTCAGGTCATGATCTCGGGGTCCTGGGATCGAGCCCTGCATCAGGCTCCACGCTCAGTGCGGAGTCTGCTTAAGGATTCTCTCCCTCTCCCTCTGCCCCTCCCCTTGCTCATGCTCTCTAAAATCAATCAATCAATCAATCTTAAAAAACAAAAACTCATAGGCCCTTCACAAGCTATTCCTTCTGCCTAGAATACTTTCCCACTTCTGCCCCTCGGTGGCTCACATTGAGGGTCTCAGTTTCAAGGTCACCTCTTCTTGGAGGCACTCCCAGACCCCAGCTCCTCCTCCCAAGATGGGCTCTGCCCAGTGAGCATCCTGCCCCTCAGGTCCCTGAGCATGAGATGGCTCAATCCACTTACTCCCTCACTGTCTATTTTCCCTGAAAGATGGAGCTCAAGGAGGCAAGGCTCCCTCCTGCCTTGGTCACTGCTGCATCCCAGCCTCTGGACAGTGCGTGGCCCCAGGCAGAGGGGCATCATGAATATGTGTTAAGTGAAATGAATCTGCCAGGTGCTAAATGGAACACCAGCTTCTTTTGCACAAACCCTGGACAAGGCACCTACTGGGCCCTCCACCTCTTGTGTCCTAATATCTCCTACCCCCATCGGCAGCAGAGTTCCGGAAGGCTGCTCTCCTTCTTGGGTCATTGTTTACAAACAAAAGAAGATGCATATCTTTTGGGAAACCTTATATTTCAAATCTCCTGTAATGCTAATACTTAATGCAGAAACTCCATTAAGATGTTTTTGGTGGCAATGGAGAAAAAGCTGCTGTTTTGTGAGATTATATTGACCAGGGGATTCATTATCTGCCTGTAGAAAAACAATTCTATATTCATGTTTTTTCCTGTCAACAGCTGAGTCCTGTGTGGGCCAAAGCCTCATGCTGCCACAATGACCTCAGCTCACCCCACAGCCCCTGACATGTCCTTACTGTCACAGCCAAGTCTCTTGATGCCCGTTCCCAAGCTGCTGCCAGAGAACCACCAGGGCAGGTGCGTTTTAAGCTGATGGTTTGCATTTTCAGGATCCTATGAGCACAATGCAAATAGGAGGGCAGCCTCTTTTGTATGGAATCGATTTCTGTAGAAATGGTAACTCTCCTTTGTGTCTGTAGCTTTTCTTCCCCCTAACACACCATTTACTAATTTGAGCGAAAAGATCTGTTTCTGCAGCATGTCTGATTTTTTTTTAAAGCCATCGTTTTAATTTTCTAAGATTGCCCTCCTCCACAAACAGACCTTTGGGATGGCATGCTCTAAAATACAAGGCCGCATGTTGTTCACATAAAGTTCAAGAGGCACAGCAACTTGGTGTCATCTCACATATCCCTCCAAATGTAATGCAGAGAAATTTATGTGCAAACTATGCACAAATATTTGGCTCTATTTCAAGAGGGGGATAAATCAGAAGCTTACAAAATCTTATTCACGTATATTCTGTGTATATTTAAATACTTTGTATACTTAAATATTTGAAGAGGGAATTTTATAAATGTTTGGAAAATACACATTTTGATTAATGGAAATAACATGTGATGTTTTGAACATTTTGGGGGGTGGGGATTGGTAATTTCACCAAAAAACCCCTTTACACTCTCCTGTCCGGAAGAAAGGAGGAAACCCCCACCTCAAGCCCAGCCTGGTGGCACCGGTGGACATTAGGTCACACTCCTCTTGCTGTGAACTGTCCAAAACTTGCCCACTGTGCTTGGAATAAAATCCTCACTCACTGTACACACTTAGCGTATATCATGTGCCAGATATTTTTCGAAGCACTTTACACATGATTTCTTTTAATCCTTTACAGCCACCCTATGAACTTGATATTATTACCCCATTTTACAGGTGAGAAAACTGAGGCACAGAGAGGTTAAAGCCCTGCATGATATGGCCCCTATCTCTGACCTAATCTTTCCCTCTCGTGCAACAATTTGGCTGTTCAAGGATCCCTCCTGTTCAAAGACCCACCTCAGGGTCTTTGCATAGTTTGGTCCCTCTGCTTGGCACAATCTCCTCCTGAATAATCATGTGTCTGCCTCTACGTCATCATTTAGGTCTCAGCTCAAGTGCTGCCTTTCCAGAGAGGCCTATCCTGAGCCCTTCAGTTGCTTTAGATCATGTAGATCACATAACCATGTTATTTCTTTATAGATTATTTGTCATCTGTCTCTCCACCAGAATGTAAGACCCAGGGATCAGAGCTTGTCGACAGCTAGTTCAATGCCTGGCTATTACAGGAGTTCAAAAAGTAGTTATTGAATCAGTAACTGGGATCCTTATAATCTTAATTTAAAAAAATGAGTGCAGGCCACAACCCCTATTACTAGCACATGTATTTATACAACAATGTAAACTCACTTACAGATACAAGGCAGGCAGTGTTAGAGCCCTTACAGGAAGTTAGAAACAGCTCAGAGTGGTTACGGTGACTTACCTAAAGCCACCCAGCACATCAGTGGCAAAGCCCAGCTCTGACTTCTACCCAACTGTGTTTTCCACGGCCTGACTGTGGCAGAGACTGAGGAGATGCTCAGCAATCTTGTTTTCTCTGCCTGGGCACACAGGAAGTCAACAGTTCCCAGCCTCCACTGCAATTCGGCTGGGGCCATTGACTGGCCCTTAGTCAACGGCCCATAGGTACAAGTGATGCACACACCTCCAGGCCTGGCCACAGAACGTCTGGTGCAATCCTTCTGCAGTTCTCTTTTCGCTCTAAGGAGGGAATTCAACGGAAGAAAATGGAACGTTCTAGGAGATGGCAGAGCCACAGAGGAGCTAATGCTCAAAGGACGGCTGCCCTGGACAGCCATCCACCTGCAATGGACGGTGAAGGGAGCAAGAAATAGCCATTTGTTGGGTGAGGCCACTGAAACCTGGGGAGTCGTTTGTTACAGCTCTGCACTTTGTGTTAATAACCCCGATTAACAAATGGATAGTGACGTTCACCTGCTATCCTTACCCAGCAGCGCCCTGACAGGCAACTGTGGAGACATCTTTGTTCTTTTTGCCGCATATAAATTCTATATGAATCAACGCTGTAATATAGCCATCCAAAGAGCAGATAGTCCCGGGCTGTTTGAACAGCAGGGGAGGCAACAGGCAATTTGGAGCAATCGCAAAAGTGAGTAAAATCAGTTTCACTGAGGTACATCTGTAATTTCAGTGGCCCCTGCAAAAGTGTAACTCGTACCTCTGGCACCACTATCATGACCCTCTGAGTCCCTTATGTGTAGCCGGTCAGCTGGGGTGACACGGCGATCAGCAGCTGTGAGTGCTTCTTGAGCTGAGGAAAGACGTGGACCTGTTAGCCAAAGGCTTGGCTGTGAAATGAACAAGAAGCTGGGCTTCAGATTATGCCTCTTTTGCAAATGCTCCCTAAGGGTGAAGACGAAAATGTCAGAGGGGAAATCGAGGCTGTGGTGGCGCCACCCAGCACCGTTGAGGGTTACTGAACTCAAGTCTGCCAAGAGAAAACAAGTGGGAAACACTAACACCAAAGCAGAACCCAGAGCAACGGGACCCCTGAGATAGTTACAGCCAGGATGGGGGGACAAGCGATTGGGCAAAGAGCTGCGGTTTAGGTCTTGCTTGGGGGAGGAGATAAAGTTTAAATGTAGAGTCCCATAGTCCCGTCCCCGCCTTGTCCATGGGGCATACGTTCCAAGAGCCCCACTGGATGCCTGAAACCTTGGATAGTACAGAACCTTTTCTACACTGTTTTTTTCTATACATACATACCTATGATAAAGTTGAATTTATAAAGTAGGCACGATAAGGCATTAACAACAAAAACTCATAATAAAATAGGACAATCATAGTAATGAACTGCAGTAAAAGTTAGGTGAACGTGGTCTTTCACAAAATATCTCATTGTATTGTATACATCCTTTCCCTTCTGACCATGATGTGAGATGAGAAAATGGCTGCATGAGGAGAGGAAGGGTGGGGGACGACGCCGGGGGCGTGAGCTACTGTCGGCTGCTGCTGGGCCATGGCTGACTGTGGGTAACTGCGCGAAGCAAGGCTGCAGATAAGGGGGCACTACTGTGTTCTTTTCACAGAGGCGCATCTTCCGGTTTTCCTGTGGCTGGTATCACTAGGACCCTACTCCGGATGTAAGCGATGACAAATCTGAGCAAGGTATGCATTCATTGTCAACTTCCTTGAACTCTGGACATTCACTACTTGATTTTCATTAAACATCAGCTCTCTAGCTATTTGTTCCCCAAAGGGTTTACTGCAAAATAAAAAAAGCATTACCAAACAATAAAATTTTTAAAAGCACTGCCACACAATAAATATTTATAAAACAAAGAGCTGTAAATTTATACCAAGCAGTAAGTAACAAAACCATGGTAGCAAGAGCAGTCAGACTATTCCACAGCAGGGCAGCTCAGCTTCCATGGCCCAGCATCTACTTCTTGTATAACAAACCTATACTTCCCATGTTGTCCACTGAATCAGCCAACGGGTAGCCTGGCGGCGCGCGGCGTCTCCCCAACCAGCGTGCAAACCACAGCAGCACCAAACACTTGTCGCCCCTCCCCCCAAGACAGGAACCTAGTGGCCGACGCCCAAGCTGTTTCATGTGATTTGTGTGTGTCTTAAATGCTGTCCCTGAAAGGTGTTAATTGTATCAGGCAAAGATGTGAGTTCTCACAGTTGTCTTTCACACTTAACCATGTGTTGAAGAGAGAACTGTGGGAACCGCATATGTGCATGATACACTTCTAGACAAGACCAGAGCAGAAGATGTGAGTTCAAAGTGAGCTCTACCAAGCCCATCCTAGAGTATTTTTATTTTTACTTTTTTAAAATTTTAAATTCAATTAATTAACATATAATGTATTATTAGTTTCAGAGGTAGAAGTAAGTGATTCATCAGTCTTACATAATATCCAGTGCCCTCCTTAATGTCCATCACCAATTACCCCATCCGCCCGCTCCTCTCCACTCCAGCAACCATCAGTTTGATTCCTATGATTAAGAGTCTCTTATGGTTTGTCTCCCTCTCTGATTTCATCCTGTTTTATCTTTTCCCCCCTTCCCCTATGGTCCTCTATTTTGTTTCTTAAATTTCACATATCAATGAGATCATATAATTGTCTTTCTCTGATTGACTTATTTTGCTTAGCATAATACCCTCTAGTTCCATCCACGTCATTGCAAATGGCAAGATTTCATTTTTTCGATGGCTGAATAGTATTCCATTGTATATATATATACCACATCTTCTTTATCCATTCATCTGTTGATGGACATCTTGGCTCTTTCCACAGTTTGGCTGCTGTGCACATTGCTACTATAAACATCGGGGCACACGTACCCCTTCGGATCACTACATTTGTATCTTTGGGGTAAATACCCAGTACTGCAATTGCTGGGTTGTACGGTAGCTCTATTTTCAACTTCTTGAGGAATCTCCATACTGTTTTCCAGAGTGGTTGCACCAGCTTGCATTCCCACCAACAATGTAAGAGGGTTCCCCTTTCTCCGCATCCTTGCCAACATCTGTCATTTCCTGACTTGTTAATTTTAGCCATTCTGACTGGTGTGAGGTGGTATCTCATTGTGGTTTTGATTTGTATTTCCCTGATGCCGAGTGATGAACATTTTTTCATGTATCTGTTGGCCATTTGGATGTCTTCTTTGGAGAAATATCTGTTCATGTCTTCTGCCCATTTCTTGATTGGATTATTTGTTCTTTGGGTGGTGAGTTTGATAAGTTCTTTACAGATTTTGGATACTAGCCCTTTATATGATATGTCATTTGCAGATTTGGCTTTTCCCTCCTTTAAGAATGATTTTTCAATAGTCTCTTATTTGGAAACAGTTTAAAAACTGTTAAGAGAATTTCTTCTTGGTCTTGTTGGAGACAGGAGGTGAATAGATGAAGGATAAGTTCCAGTGGCCACAACTCTTCTTCTTTATCTAGTATCTCATTTATGTAACTCTGGGTACATTCATCCACAAATAGAAATGCCCTCCAAAGAAAGGACAACCTCTCAAAGTGTGGCAACACGTATGAGCATATATTTTGTTCAGCTCAAGGCCTGTTACAAACTAACTTTTTAGTGTCAAAAAATAAAATGGTGTAAGGCAAGTATTGAAGATCACATCACAGACATATATTTTTTAAAGTATCAAGTTGCAGTGCCCATTTCTTGATTGGATTATTTGTTCTTTGGGTGTTGAGTTTGATAAGTTCTTTATAGATTTTGGATACTAGCCCTTTATTTGATATGTCATTTGCAAATATCTTCTCCCATTCTGTCAGTTGTCTTTTGGTTTTGTCAATGGTTTCCTCTGCTGTGCGAAAAGCTTTTTATCTTGATGAAGTCCCAAGAGTTCATTTTTGCCCTTGCTTCCCTTGCCTTTGGAGACATATCTAGCAAGAAGTTGCTGCCTGTGATCTCTCTAGGATTTTGATGGATTTATATCTCACATTTAGGTCTTTCATCCATTTTGAGTCTATTTTTGTGTATGGTGTAAGGAAATGGTCCAGTTTCATTCTTCTGCATGTGGCTGTCCAATTTTCCCAACACCATTTGTTGAAGAGACTGTCTTTTTTCCATTGGACATTCTTTCCTGCTTTGTTGAAGATTAGTTGACCATAGAGTTGAGGGTCCATTTCTGGGCTCTCTATTCTGTTCCATTGATCTATGTGTCTGTTTTTGTGCCAGTACCATACTGTCTTGATGACTACAGCTTTGTAATAGAGCTTGAAGTCTGGGATTGTGATGTCACCAGCTTTGGTTTTCGTTTTCAACATTCCTCTGGCTATTCGGGGTCTTTTCTGGTTCCATACAAATTTTAGGATTATTTGTTCCAGTTCTGTGAAAAAAGTTGATGGTATTTTGATGGGGATTGCACTGAATGTACAGATTGCTCTAGGTAGCATTGACATTTTAACAATATTTGTTCTTCCAATCCATGAGCATGGAACGTTTTTCCATTTTTTTGTGTGTCTTCCTCAATTTCTTTCATGAGTGTTCTTTAGTTTTCTGAGTACAGATCCTTTGCCTCTTTGGTTAGGTCTATTCCTAGAGATCTTATGGTTTTGGGTGCAGTTGGATATGGGATCAACGCCTCAATTTCCTTCTGTCTCATTGTTAGTGTATAGAAATGCAAGTGATTTTTGTGCATTGATGTTCTATCTTACCATGTTGCTGAATTCCTGTATGAGTTCTAGCAATTTTGGGGTGGTCTACTGGGTTTTCCACACAGAGGATCAGGTCATCTACAAAGAGTGAAAGATTGACTTCTTTGCCAATTCAGATGCCTTTTATTTCTTTTTGTTGTCTGGTTGCTGAGGCTAGGACTTCTAGTACTATGTTGAACAACAGTAGTGATAGTAGACATCCCTGTCATGTTCTTGACCTTAGGGGAAAAGCTCTCAGTTTTTCCTCATTAAGAATGATATTGGCTGTGGGCTTTTTGTATATGGCTTTTATGTTATTGAGGTATGTACCCTCTATCCCTACATTGTGAAGAGTTTTAATCAAGAACAGATGCTGTACTTTGTCAAATGCTTTTTCTGCATCTATTGAGAGGATCGTACGGTTCTTGTCCTTTCTTTTAATGTAGTGTATCACGTTGATTGATTTGCAGATGTTGAACCACCTTGCAGCCCAGGAAAAAAATCCCATTTGGTTGTGGTGAATAATCCATTTAATGTACCGTTGGATCCTATTGGCTAGTACCTTGGTGAGAATTTTTGCATCCATGTTCATCAGGGATATTGGTCTGTAACTCTCCTTTTTGGTAGGATCTTTGTCTGGTTTTGGGATCAAGGTAATGCTGGCCTCATAAAATGAGTTTGGAAGTTTTCCTTCCATCTCAATTTTTTGAAACAGCTTCAGAAGACTAGGTATTAATTCTTTTTTTTTTTTATGATTGTATTTGAGAGAAAGAGAGAGAGAATGTGTGCACGAGTGGGGAAAGGGGCAGAGGGACAAGCAGACTCTCCACTGAGCAGGGAGCCCAATGCGGGGCTCGATCCCAGGACCCCGAGATCCTGACCTGAGCTGAAGGCAGACACTTAACCGACTGAGCCACCCAGGTGCCCTGGCATTAATTCTTCTTTAAATGTTTGGTAGAATTCCCCTGGGAAGCCATCCAGCCTTGGACTCTTGTTTGTTGGGAAATTTTTTATTACTGCTTCAATTTACTTGCTGGCTATGTGTCTGTTCAGGTTTTCTATATCTTCCTGTCTCAGTTTTGGTAGTTTATATGTCTCTAGGAATGCATCCATTTCTTCCAGATTGCCTAATTTGTTGGTACATAGTTGCTCATAATATGTTCTTATAATTCTTTGTATTTCTTTGGTGTTGGTTGTGATCTCTTTCATTCATGGTTTTATTTGGGTCCTTTCTCTTTTTTTTTTTGATAAGTCTGGCCAGGGGTTTATCAATCCTATTAATTCTTTCAAAGAACCAGCTTCTAGTTTCATTGATCTGTTCTACTGTTCTTTTGGTTTCTGTTTCATTGATTTCTGCTCTAATCTTTACTATTTCTCTTCTCCCGCTGGGTTTAGGCTTTATTTGCTGTTCTTTCTCCAGCTCCTTTAGATGTATAAGGTTAGGTTGTGTATTTGAGATCTTTCCTGTTTCTTGAGAAAGGCTTGTATTGCTATATACTTCCCTCTTAGGACTGCCTTTGCTGCATCTCAAAGGTTTTGAACAGTTGTGTTTTCATTTTCATTTGTTTCCATGAATTTTTTAAATTCTTCTTTAATTTCCTGGTTGACCCATTCATTCTTTAGTAGGATGCTCTTTAACCTCCATGTATTTGAGTTCTTTCCAGATTTCCTCTTGTGACTGAGCTCAAGTTTCAAAGCAATGTGGTCTGAAAATATGCAGGGAATGATCCCAATCTTCTGGTACTGGTTGAGACCTGATTTGTGACCCAGGATTTTTGATCTATTCTGGAGAATATTCCATGTGCACTAGAGAAGAATGTGGATTCTGTTGCTTTAGGATGGAATGCTCTGTATATATCCGTGAAGTCCATCTGGTCCAGTGTGTCATTCAAAGCCCTTGCTTCCTTGTTGATCTTCTGCTTAGATGATCTGTCCATTGCAGTGAGTGGGGTGTTAAAGTCCTCTACTATTATTATATTATTATCAATGTGTTTCTTTAATTTTGTTATTAATCGGTTTATATAATTGTCTGCTCTCATGTTGGGGGCATAAATATTTACAATCGTTAGATCTTCTTGTTGGATAGAACCTTTAATTAAGATATAGTGTCCTTCCTCATCTCTTATTACAGTCTTTGGTTTAAAATCTAATTCATCTGAGGGGTGCCTGGGTGGCTCAGTTGTTAAGTGTCTGCCTTCAGCTCGGGCCATGATCCCAGGGTCCTGGGATCGAGTCCCGCCTCAGGCTCCCTGTTCAGCGGGAGGCCTGCTTCTCCCTCTCCCACTCCCCCTGCTTGTGTTCCCTCTCTCACTGTCTCTTTCTCTGTCAGATAAATAAATAAATAAATCTTAAAAAAAAAAAGATAAAAAGTAAAATCTAATTCATCTGATATAAGGATTGCTACTCTACCTTTCTTTTGATGGCCATTAGCATGGTAAATGGTTTTCCACCCCCTCACTTTCAATCTGGAGGTGTCTTTGGGTCTAAAATGAGTCTCTTGCAGACAGCATATTGATGGATCTTGCTTTTTTATCCAATCTGATATCCTGTGTCTTTTGATTGGTGCACTTAGCACATTTACATTCAGGGTAACTATTGAAAGATATGAATTTACAGATGAGGCAGACTTTGTGCTGGCAGAAGAGGAAATATGAAGTGTCCACAACTGTAATTGCCTTTTATGAAGAGAGACTAGCTTGGCATTTTTGTCCAAAAGATGAAGCTCAATAATTGTTTGCATTGCTTTTCATATGTATTTATATATATGTTAAAAAAAAAAAAGAAAAAAGAAAAATATGAATTTAAATTGTGCCACTGTATTACCTGTAAAATCACTGTTTCTGTATATTGTCTCTGTTCCCTTCTGGTCTATGTTACTTTTAGGCTCTCTCTTTGCTTAAAGGATCCCCTTTAATATTTCATGCAGGGCTGGTTTAGTGATCACAAATTCTTTTAGTTTCTGTTTATCCTGGAAGCTTTTTATCTCTCCTCCTATTTTGAATGGCATCCTTGCTGGATAAAGTATTCTTGGCTGCATATTGTTCTCATTTAACACCCTGAATATATCATGCCAGTCCTTTCTGGCCTGCCAGGTCTCTGTGGATAGGTCTGCTGCCAATCTAATGTTTCTACCCTTGTAGGTTACAGACCTCTTGCCTGAGCTGCTTTCAGGATTTTTCTTCGTCTCTGAGATTTGCAAGTTTCACTATTATATGTCGAGATGTGGACCTATTTTTTATTGATTTTGAGGGAAGTTCTCTGTGCCTCCTGGACTTGAATGCCTGTTTCCTTCCCCAGATTAGGGAAGTTCTCCGCTATAATTTGCTCCAATATACCTTCTGCCTCTCTCTCTCTCTCTCTCACCCTCTTTCCTCTTC
Organism: Phoca vitulina; assembly: GCF_004348235.1. Lineage (NCBI taxonomy): Eukaryota > Metazoa > Chordata > Mammalia > Carnivora > Phocidae > Phoca > Phoca vitulina. Next base: position 14,855,376 of record NW_022589713.1, on the reverse strand, counting down.
TTCTCAGATCCCAGTTATTCTAACATTGTTTTGCTTTATGGCATCACTTATCTCTCGAATTCTCCCCTCGCGATCCAGTAGTTATCTCTCTTTTTCTCAGCTTCTTTATTCTCCATCATTTGGTCTTCTATATCACTGATTCTCTCTTCTGCCTCATTTATCGTAGCAGTTAGAGCCTCCATTTTTTATTGCATCTCATTAATAGCCTTTTTTATTTCGACTTGATTAGATTTTAGGTTTTTTATTTCTCCAGAAAGGGATTCTCTAGTGTCTTCTATGCTTTTTTGAAGCCCAGCTAGTATCTTTATAATCGTTATTCTGAACTCTAGTTCTGACATCTTACTTATATCCATACTGATTAGGTCCCTGGCAGTCAGTACTGCCTCTTGTTCTCTTTCTTGAGGGGAGTTTTCTGTCTTGTCATTCTGTCCAGGGAAGAATAGATGAGTAAGAGAACAAAATACTAAAATGGCAACAACGACCCCAGAGAAATATACACTAAACAAATCAGAAGAGACCCCAAACTGGAAAAAAATTTTTAAAAAAAGAGAGAGAGAGAATATAATCAGACAGGTGAACAGAACAGAGCAATACACTGGATCCTGTGTGTATTTTGGTCTGTTTGTTAGAAAACTAGATCCCAAAATCGTAAAGAAAGAAAAACTTATATACGCACAAAAACAAAATTAAATACATTGAAAGGATAGAATGTAACTGTAAAAATAAAAACTAAAAGACAAAAAAAAAAAAAAGGAAGGAATATAAACAGGCAGGTGAACAGAACAGAGCAATACACTATATCCTGAGTGTATTTTGGTCTGTTAGAAGAAATTACATCCCAAAATTGTAAAGAAAGAAAAATTTATATAGATACAAAAATAAACTTAAATACATGGAAAGGATAGAATGTAACTGTGAAGATGAAAAAAAAGACTTTAACAAAAAAAAAAAAAAGAAGATGAAGGAAAAAAAGAATATGATCAGACAGGTGAAGAGAACAGAGCAATACACTAAATTCTGGGTGTATTTTGGTCTGTTTGTTAGAAGAAATTGCATCCCCAAATTGTAAAGACAGAAAAACATATATATACAAAAGTAAAATTAAATACAAAGAAAGGCTAGAAGGTAAATGTAAAAATTAAATTTAAAAAATATTTTTAAAAAAGGAGTTGATAAAGTAAGAAATTGGTTGAAAAAGGAAAGAGAAAAAAATTAAAATTGAAAAACTAAAGAATTGGGGGGGGGGGGGGAGACATGAATTCCACATACTCTTTTCCCCTAGCACTGGAGTTGCACAGTTCTGTGTGATTGGTAAACTTGGTCTTGGTGGATGTTCTTGTTGACCTTCTGGGGTAGGGGCCTGTTGCATTGATTCTGAGGTGTCTTTGCCCGAGGAGGAATTGCACCGCCCTTGCCAGGGGCCAGGCTAAGTAATCTGCTTGGGATTGCTCTATGTGGCTTATGTTCCCTGAAGGCTTTCCGAGCAGCTTTAAAGGATGAGAATGAAAATGGCGGCCTCCCAATCTCCAGCCCCAGACCTGAACACTCAGGGCCCCACTCCTCAGTGTGCCCTAGGGAAAAGCAGTCAATCACTCCTGTCTCCCTGGTCTCCATCCACACTCTGTGCTCCCCCAGCCTGTGACCAAGCGTTTCTATCTCAGGCACATGACCCTGCTTTGAGTCTCCAAACTTTGCAGACTCTTGCAGCATGCACCTGCAATGCTCCTCCCCTGGAAGGGAATGGGGGGGGGGGGGTCTCACCATGGTTCTGCCATTGTTGGGCCCCTGTTCAGAGAGCAGTTGCCCAACTGTGCCGCGATTTGTGGTTTATGGCAACCCTGAGCTGAGAGCCCATTCCTGGGCTCGCTGTTTGCAGCTGGCTTCCCCACTCTGATACCTGAGAGCTCTGCCACACTCAGGCACCCCCAGTCTTCCTGTGACCCCGAGGGTCCTGAGACCACATTGTCCCAGCGAGGGTTCCACCCCCTGCTTGCCACTGGAGCAACGTCCCTCAGCAGAGCAAACTTCTAAAGTTCCAATTTTGTGCTCCGCTGCTCTATCACTTGCTGGTAGCCAGCTGACGGAGGCTCCCCCCACCCCATCTTCCCATATATCGCCTCAGATTCACTTCTCTGCACCTCCTACCTTGCAGAAAGTGGTCGCTTTTCTATTCATGGAGTTGCAGCTATTTTCTTAGATCTCTGGTTGAGTTCACAGGTGTTCAAAATGATCTGATAGTTATCTACCTGAATTCCTGGGATCAGACAATACCACGGTCTCCTACTCCTCTGCCATCCTGTACTATCAATTATTTTAAAGCAACTATTAGTAGTAATATTTCTTTTAAAGCCATGAAAAATCCAGGACAAATGGTAAATCATATGAGATGCCCTGAATGACAGGTACATATGGGAACAGTCCAGGATAAATGAGGACATAAGGTCACTCTGGCCTTAAGGCATCTAGGCTTGTCCTCTAAAGTTTGGAGCTGTCCCACTGTGTCTCTAAAATGATAGATTAACTGAATAGCTGCTGAATGAAAAAAAGGATGAAAGAAGAACAGAATGGCTTCCTGTTTCCTGCAGAATAAAGTCCAAACTCCTTAGAATAATGGTGTGCAAGGCCCACCTGAATCTGGCATGCTGGTCTCCTCTTCTCTCTCAGCCCTTCATATGTTGGATGTGAACCTACCCATCCTCACACACACCCAGCCCTTTTCCTTTCCCACTTCTACAAGATCACATGTACATTTCCCGCCTGGAATCCTTTCTCCCCATCTATCGACTGCCACCCCAAATTCAAAGTCTTGGGCAAACTCACCTTCTCTAGGAGCCCACCACCATCCCGCTCCTCAACCAGTGTCCAGACTCAGGGGGACGTTACCTTTCCTCTCCCATAGCCCACTGTTCTACTGTTCTCCCCTTGCTTTTGGTGGACTCCTCAGCATCTACAGGGCCCAGAGGGTCTCCCAGGGTCTGTGGCGTATTCCATGCCTTGCAGCGGGTAGGTCTGTGGCTAGGTCTTCTGCCAATCTAATGTTTCTACCCTTGTAGGTTACAGACCTCTTGCCCGAGAAGAGGTAGGACTGTTCTGTTGTGATTTATCTGTGTCTGAGTAACTGAATCCACACGCAGCCGGGGGACAGGATGGAGATGGGGAAAAGTTTTCTATCTTAATTTCATATATTTTAGTCTCAGATCTGTGAATAGTTTGAGGATTTTCTAGGCCATTTATTTCTTCTACAAATCATCAAGTATTCATTAAATACCAGTTGCTGGCACGGCAACATACATCCAGCTAGGACAAAACATAAATTCCAAAAGTCCATGTGACCCAAAACATGGCAGTGAGTGTCTCTCTGGGGCAAGCTGGAGCTCCACAAGGACATGTGAGACACTGCACCAGAAGTCTGTAAAAACACCTATCCCAAGCAGTCAGCTTTGTTCTCTCTCAATCGGTGCATATAGGCTTATAATTTCTTAAAAGTAAGGATATCCATTTCTTTTTTTCTTAGCTGTGTTTCATGATAGAAGACTGCAGATAGGTCACAGAAATTAAATCTAGCCTATTTCTTCACACTTTCAAAAAATGGAACAAAGGACTTACGTCATTTTAGAACGTTCTTTCAACTTTCCAGAAGATGTGAACATGAGTTGATCCAGAACAAGATAAACATGATTGGTGGAGATTCTTGAAGAAAAAGCATCCTTACCCCAAGCCACTGGTATGTGTTGTCTGACAGCTAGGCTTAAGGATAACAGACATAAAACCCAGGGGAGCCCTTTGCTAGCTAGGGGCCTTTTTGTCATATAGCACCCATGTTTTCTTCTTAATGACATAGGAGTGTTATTTTTTTTTGAAAAGCTTTTATAGGCTGGAACTGATTTCTATGCAATGCCCAAAGGAAAACTCTGAAATGACATTTTCAAGAAAATACTTTTGTAATCTGTAATTTCATCTGAGAAATCTGTAATGGATCAGGAACACAAAATTATACTGTTTTGTTAGGAATGAAACAGAAAGCTCTTTCCTTCTGGGATGAGAAGAATCACAGTAAAGTAATCAACACATTTAAAACAAAATAGATGCAAATGCAAGCAGCCAATGTTCTCCTGAATGAGTAAGAGACAAGGGTTTACACAGTAGCATTAGGCTGCTACAAGCTAGAACTAAAATTGTTTTTAAACCCAATGTCTATAATCTAAAATAGCACTACAAGATTTTAATGAAAAATGAATCCTCACCCCTCTTCCCATCCCTGATTCCCCCTCCTCAGAGGCAACCAATTTTAACTCTTTCAATTATTTTGTCTGGCATCCACCTCCTTGCTTAATAACATGCTTGTGCTGTTATTTCTTGATTTATCCTTTTTAAACATTATCTCTTTGCTTCCCCTTATTACCCAATTCCTCCATCAAAATTCTGGTTAAATCAATAGTCAGGATTTCCTTTACTATTCCTACAATTTTTTGTTTTTCCTAAGGCTAATAGTTGCCTTGTTCTTTATGTTTCCTTAGTTTTCTATGTACCTATTACAAAAACCCCTCTAAATAATGGCCAGGGATTAGTATCTTATCAGTTCCATATTCTCTCATTTTGCTGGAGCTCATCCTCTTATAGTTTTTGTACAAAGGGTGACTAGGGAGAAAAAGTTCAAGATCTTGTATTTCTAAAAACACCTTTAGTCTGTACTCACATTTGTCCACCAGTTTGGTCGGGTATAGAATTGTAGCTTTAAAGTAATTTTCATCAGAATTTTTAGGGCATCATTCCACTGCCTTCTAGCTTCCAACAAGGTGATGTTGTTCTTTCCCCTTTCTTTGTGATTTTCTCCTCCTCTAGAAGCTTGTAGGACTTTCTCATCTAAGTTGAACAAAAATGTGCCTTGGTGTTTATCTTTTTCCATTCACTGTGCTGAGTATTATCTCTGTGATTATTCCCTCCCCTTCATATTCTCTGTTCTCTTTTCCTAGAACTCTCATTAGTCAGATCGGGGCTTCCTGAATAGATCCTCGAATTTTCTTTTTTTAAGATTTTATTTATTTATTTATTTGAGAGAGATCTTGAGAGGAAGAGCACTTGCGTGCGCATGCACACAAGCAGGGGGAGGGAAAGAGGGGGAGGGAGAGGGACAAGCAGACTCTGGAGCCCCACGTGGGGCTGATCTCTAGACCCTGAGATCATGATCTGAGCTGAAATCAAAAGCCAGACACTTAACCAACTGAGCCACCCAGGTGCTCCCCCTCTAATTTTCTTATCTTTCCTCTATAATAGTTCATGTCTTCTTTTGTTCTACTTTCTGAGGTGTTTTCTTCAAGTTTATCTTCCAGTACTTTTATAAATTTTTTTCATTTCCACCATCAAGTTATTAATTTCTAATTGTGTTTTTCTTGTTTCTTTTTTTATTTCTTCAAATCTTAATTTAATTCTAATTAGTTAACATACAGTGCAATATTGGTTTCAGGAGTAGAATTCAGTGATTCATCACTTACGTACAACACCCAGTGCTCTTCCTAACAAGTGCTCTCTTTAATACCCAATCCCCATCTAGCCCATCCCCCACCCACCTTCCTCCATCACCCTGTTTGTTCTTCATAGTTAAGTCTCTCATGATTTGTTTCCCCCTCTCTTTTTTCCCCTCCCAAATGTTCATCTGTTTTGTTTCTTAAATTCCACATGAGTGAAATCATATTTGTCTTTTCTCTGACTGACTTATTTCACTTAGAATAATACACTCTAGCTCCATCCACATGGTTGCAAATGGCAGGATTCCATTCTTTTTATGGCTGAGTAATACTCATATCTTCTTTAGTAATACACTGAGTAATACACCACATCTTCTTTATCTATTCATCAGCTGATGGACATTTGGGGTCTCTCCCTAGTTTGGCTATTAATAGTTGATAATGTGTTTGTTTGTTTGTTTGTTTTTTGGCATTCTCTTTTATTTTACATGCCCTATACCTCTTCTGAGCTCTCTAAGGATAATAATATTTTGGAATTTTCTTCTGCCCTCTGTATTGTCTCTGTTTCCTTGTTTTTTGTTTTTTTCCTGTTTGGGGCTCCACCTCTTCATGTAAGAGGCTTTCCTCAAATGTCCAGTAACACTTGACTATTCATATTCAGAGCTGAGGTGAGGCTGACTGAAAGCTCTATGACAGGGCTTGCCACTGTAATGTGATTGGGGACAGGCCGGCTTTTCCCCTGTCTCCCTATTGCCATTGTTTGGAGGCCTTATCTCTAGGGCTGTTGGTTTTCTCAAAAATCCTTCAATACCTTGCCCGAAGGTTAAAACCTTGCTGCAGTTTTCTTGGGAGGAGCAGAAAGTGAGGAGGTTGGGAGGGCCTCACCGTTCAGGATGTAGACTCAATTTCATTACCTGTTTTCACTGCCACACCTCGGCCCGGCCCCATCTGCTGGCTTTACAGTTCCCAAGTCTGGAGCCCCTCTGGTTCCCCGAGAACAAGCCCAGCCATGATGGGAAGGGAGCCGGCCCCCTTGCTGCCTGGAGTAGAGGAGGGAACCTGGAAGGCTAATTGCTCTTAAAAGGTTTCTAATCATAACTCCAACCCCACCTGCTCTGCTGCCTTCCAGGAAATCTGGTGCCTCCAATTTCTGAGCCTTGCAGGGATTCTGGGGCACGAATGAGCCTGCTTCTCATTGGTACAGCCCCTCCCCCCTGGCAGACACTGCTTTTCATTCTCTCTCCTTTGCTAACTCAGTTACCACTGACCATCTGCTTTATCTTCTGAAATTTTGTTGGTATCGCTCATCTACTGTTAATTCCATTCCAGTTCCCTTTGTCTTTGTGGGTTTAAACTTTTTCATTTCCTTACTGTAATTTTTGTGGGATTTTGAGAAAGGGCAGAAATAAATACATGTGGGGCCCCTGGGTGGCTCAGTCATTAAGTGTCTGCCTTCGGCTAGGGGCATGGTCCCGGGGTTCTGGGATCGAGCCCCGCACTGGGCTCCCTGCTCAGCAGGGAGCCTGCTTCTCCTTCTCCCACTCCCCCTGCTTGTATTCCCTCTTTCGCTGTTTCTGTCAAATAAATAAATAAAATCTTTAAAAAAAAAAAAAGAAAGAAACACGTGTGTTTAACCCACCATGCTTAACCAGAAGTCACTAAACTGATTTTTATTAAGAAGTAATAAGAATGATATAACATGGGACACCTGGGTGGCTCAGTCGGTTAGGCGTCTGCCCTCAGCTCAGGTCAGGATCCCAGGGTCCTGGGATGGAGTCCCACATCGGGCTCCCTGCTCAGTGGGGAGCCTGCTTCTCCCTCTCCCTCTCCCTCTGTCGCTCCCTCTGCCCGTGCTTTCCCTCGCTCTCTCTCCCGCTGTCAAATAAATTAATAAAATGTTTAAAAAAATGATGTAAGACTATATTCTTAGGTTATTTATAAGAGTATATAAGGTGTAACATTATAAAATTATATATGAGCATATTTAAAAAATAAAAGCTAGATTCTATTAAGCATCTGTAAACACCAACAATTATGCCAGATGCCAGAGGATACAAAAGAACTGCAAGACAGCTATATTACCATTTTTAATGACTTTATGCTATTCTAATGTACACCTGTACCATAATTTATAGGAACAATCACATCTTTTTCTACATTTAGTATGTTTCTAACTTTTCATTAATATAAATAATGAACACAATTATATAAACTGTCCTCTGTTTAAGGGAATATTTCTGTGGAATAAATTCCTAGAAATGGATTTGCTAAGTCAAGGAATATAGGCATTTTAGATTATAAAACAGCGTACTCCCAAGAAAAGCTGAATTAATTCACATTGCCATTTTTCACACCCTCAACTACACGGACGCTGTCAATAGTGATTAATCAGGTAGGCAAAAAAAAATGAGATCTCATTGTTTTAATTTCACAGTGGGCATTTGCAAGGGGAAGTCAGGTTCACTTAAGTGCTGGAGATGGGACGAGTGGTAGCCGGTAAGAGAAGCCTCGTCGACACCGACCTCAAGGTTTCAAGCCCCACAGGCACCACCCACACTAGGAAGGCAGTGAGGAGAGAGAGGTTTCATGTTGTTTTATTTTAGAGAAAGGTACTGTGGAAGGACAGAGGGTGTAATAAGTTTGGTTTTGAATAGGTCAAGTTTAAGATATTAGAGGTACGTATTTCAGTATCAAAAGGCAGTTAGAATGATGGTTTGAGGAAGGAAGATTTTAAAAGGTGTAGGTCTGTCAGCAAAGAGGACATGGAAAAACTTTTACAAGAGAAAACAGTCTGAGGCCACAGAAGACTCTTACCATAGCCAGATGCCTCACAAATGTGGAGCCACAAGGAGAGGGTAAGAGAGAAAGAGGATGTGTGAAGGGCTCAGAGATGCCAGAAGCCACAACCCAAAGGGCCCGGCTGCAGATGGTGGTTAGGAGCATAAACAAAGGAGGCACCTTCATTATTGCCACCTCTCCAGTCCCAAACCTACCAACAACCTAGTGAACTTTGTTTACAAATTCTCCTCCACTCAGACCACCCCAAGAAAAGCATTAAAAAAAAAAAAAAAAGTAAATGAAATGAAAAAACAGGGGGCCTGGGGGGCACCTATCGTTCTATTTAAGAAAAACCTCTGGATTCCCAGAGGAGAGTTTAGTCAGCAAGAGAAAAGACAGCGAGTCATTTTACTCGGATGGTGTGACATTTAAATTAAATGTTCTGTGACAACAACACATTTAGGACAAATCATAAAAAAGAAGACACTAGTGGGTAGGAAAGAGTAAATCGGAGAGGCTCAGAACGAACTCACTAGTCCAGAATGCAGGTAACTGGCACAGATGGCTTGAAAAGTTTCGGCGAGGTAGAGGTAATTATGTTCAAACATGCCTGGCACTTCCTCCGTGGTCCGTGGAGGTCCTGTCTGTCCTCGTTTCTTCAACTGCAAATCTTGGGGTTGCTCATAAAATAAGAAAATCCAAGTTTCACCAAGCCCCCTTTCCTCAAAGCCCTCAGCTGCCCGGAGTGATGGCTCATGTTGAAGGGGGGACATTATCTTGTGGTTTTTCAATTCAAGGAGATGATTCTTAGAACTGAGAGTCCTGTAATGCCAACACAGCGGTTCTCTGTTCTCGTCCCCCACTTGGCCATGTGTCTCAGGCAGGGTCTTGATGTTTCCTTAAAATCCCAGACCCCATTCAGAACAGAATTTTTCAATCCTAAAACACTTCAAAACAAAACAACGAAACAAAAAAACACCTTTCAGGGCGCCTGGGTGGCTCGTTGGTTAAAGTATCTGACTCTTAATTTCAGCTCAGGTCATGATCTCAGGGCCATGGAATCAAGCCCCGCATAGGGCTCCGTGCTCAGAGTGGAGTCTGCTTGAGATTCTCTCTCTCCCTCTGCCCCTCCCCCTACTCCTGCTCTCTATAAATAAATAAATAAATATCTTAACAAAAACCCTTCATCATGGTAACATTTACAGACCATACAACACACTAATTTTAAACATACATTTTGATGATTTTTAGTAAATTTTTAGAGTTGGGCAAGCATCATTACAATCCAATTTTCAAACACTTCCATCACTCCAAAAAGATCCCTCATGTCCATTCACAGTCAGTCCTCATTCCCACCCCCAGCCTCAGACAACAACAAATCAGACTTTCTGTCTGTACAGATTCCTTTTCCTGGACATTTCTACAAATGGAATCATATCATCTGTGGTCTTTTGCATCTGGCTTCTTTCATTTAGCATAGGGTCTTCCAAGTTCATCCATATTGTAGTGCTAATTAGTGCTTCATTCCTTTGTATGGATAATTAGTATTTCATTATATGGATATACCACTATTATTTATCCATTTATCAGTTGATGGATATTTGAGAAGTATCTACTTTCTGGCTATTATTAATGATGCTTTTGTGAACACCTTTGTGCAGACTTTTATGTGGATGCATGTTTTCATTCTTTTTGCACCTAAGAGTGCAATTGCTGGGTCATATGGTAAATGTTTAACTTTAAGAGTCTGTTTTCCTAAGTGGCTACACTAGTTTACACTCCTACCATTAGTGTACAAGAGTTATAATTTCTCCACATCCTCAACAACCCTTGTTATTATGTTATTGTTGCTGTTGTTGTTGTTTTATGGTCATCCTAGTGGAGGTGAAGCAGTATCTCATTGTGCTTCGGGTTGCATTTCCCTAATGAGTGAATATCTCTTCATGTGCTTATTGGCCACTCGTATATCTTCTTTGGTGAAATGTCTGTTCAAACCTTTTGGCTGTTTTTTAAATCGTCAATCCTAAAACACTTTTAAAGTACAAAGAAAAGCATCAAAACTTGACTCGAAATAAAAATAAGCATCTAAGTCACACTGCAAAATCTGGCTTCATATATCCATTTTAAGCCAAAAGGGAGAGGCGAGGCCCCTCTAACAAGCTTGTTTGATGAAGTTACTCTACACAAAATAATAGTGAGCTGAAAACCGCACCTCTTAAAGAATCCATTGGTTAGGAACATGGGCTTATCACTTTAATTTCTCCACAGCAACAGTTCTACGAAGTATAAAAAGAAACAATACCCGGCTAAGGATGGGAGGCCTCTTGCTACTTTGCAGAGGACAGTATGAAAAAGCAACAGTTAAAACATACAGGAAAGTTTTAGAAATAACTACAAAAAAAAAATTATGTAATTAGCATGTTAACTCATGATACAGAGTTGAATGTGGGGGGTGGGGATGCCAACTCCCCGTGCAGTTGAAAATCCACATATAACTTTTAACTCCCTGAAACTTAACTACTAATGGCCCTACTATTGAATGAAAGCCTTATCAAAAACATAAAAAGTCGATTAACGCATGTTTTGCATGTTATATGTATTATTTACCATTCTCTTACAATAAAGCTAGAGAAAAGAAAGTGCTAAGAAAATCATAAGGAAAATACATTTCCAGTACTGTACTGTATTTATCAAAAAAAATCCACTTATAAATGGACCCATGCAACTCAAACTTGCATTGTTCAAGGGTCAACAATAATATTAGCAAAATGAAACTGAAGTATGGACAGCTTAGAATAATCTGTGTGACTGGGAAGGAAGAATGAAAATGTGGATATGTTAATATTGCTTAATCTAAGGCTCATTTTTCTCTTTTTAAAAATGTGGTTCACTTAATTTGTTTGTTATCACCATAATATGATGTTCAAAAGACTTCTGTGAGCAATGGCAAAACAGTCAAGAAAGGCAAATAGATCAATGGTGTAGAATAGATAGTCCAGAAATAGAGCCACACTTATATGTTCAATCAATTTTTGGCAAACGTGGCAAAGCCCTTCAATGGGTAAAAGGACAGTCTTTTCAACAAAGGATGTTGCAAAACCTGGACATCCACACAGAAAAATATGAATCTTGACTCCCACCTCACACCATACACTAATTCATTTGAGACGGATCACAGACATAAATGTAATCCTAAACCTATGAAACTTCTAGAAGAAAATATAGAATACGTTACAATCCTGGACAGCAAGAAAGCACTAATTGCAAGAGTAAAAACTGATCAATTGGACTTCACAAATTTTTTAAATTTCTGCTCATCTAAAGATACTGTTAACAAAATGAGTAGGTAAACCACATATGGGAAGAAAATATTTGCAATACATTTATCTGACAAGGAACTTATACTCGGAATAAACAACTCCTACAGTTTAATGATAAAAGACAAATAATCCAATAAAAAACATGGGCAAAAGAATTGAACAGACACGTCACAAAGACAGACCAATATGCACACAGAAAGCGGTTAACCTCAGTAGCCACTAGGGAAATGCAAACTAGAATCACCATAAGACATTAACTACACACCCACCAGAATAGCTAAAATTGGGAACGACTGATGATACCAAATGCCAGAATGTAAAGCAAACCCAACTTTCTACCATTGCTGGTGGGAGGGTAAAATGGTCATCACTTTGGAAATTGATCTGGCAGTTTCTTATAAAGTTAAACATATACCTATCCCATGACTCAGCAATTCCATTCCCAGGTATGCATCCAGAAGAAAAGAAAACATATATGCATAAAAAGCCTGCACAAGAAGGTTCATAGCAGCTTTATTCATAGTAGCCCAAATTTGAAAAAAGCACAAATGTCCATCAACAGGAGAATGGATAAACAAATTGTGTATTCATATAATAAAATAGTAATTAGCAATAAAAGGAACAAACTACTAACACAACAATATGGATAAATCAAAAAACATTATACTGAGTAAACTATGAAGAAAAAGAGTACATTCCATCTTATTCCATTTTTATGAAGTTCCAGAATAGGAAAAACTAATCGATGCTACTTGCCTTTTGGAGGGATGGGAAATTGGCTGGAAAGGAGTAAGAGGGAAGGTTCTGGGTGCTGAAAATGTTTATTCTGATACAGGTGTCATTTAGACAGGTGTTTGAATTTGTCAAGTACATTGAATTGCAAATTTAAGGTTCGTGCATTATATGTAAAGTATACCTAAAAAAAAAAAAAAAACCCAAACTAAAACAAGCCGAAATACAGAGTGCCGTGCAGGTGGTGTAAACATGTATCTATCAATTTACTACATTTAGAACAGTGCTTGCCACTTATTTAATGCTCAGTAAATGCTGGCTAAAATTACAAGTATTATCTATCACAGCAAAGCTACTAGCTAAGTGCCATCCACATCATCATGCAAACTTGAAACTTGCCATTTGGGAAAATCTGAAATTGATATGAATCTGCATAACAAATTACTATGAAATCCAGTCATCCTCCATCACCCTGTGACCTATCATAAAAATCCTGCAAGTTTTTACATGCCACACCCAATTTATCCCGTCTTGTTAATATCAACTATATCCTTAATTAGAAATAACAGCCACTCCATATACAAATAAATGTAGAAAGTATCAGTGGGTAATTTGAAAGTTTCCCAAAGGAGCTAAAGCTGTATTGTCATGGAGGGTTGTGACTTGTGGTTCTTGGTCTCTGCTCAGAAAAATACCTGACATAGGTGAGAAAACTGAATTAGAACGTTGATGAAAACTTGTGACTGGTACGAAAACCTGTCACTGGTAAAACTCAGAAAGCAATGGCTTGTAAACTCTTGACAAATGCATCTAAGTTCCTTAAGAGTGGGGCCAGGACCACAAGGGAACAATGATAATTCTTTTTTTCCCAGAAAGGCAATCCAATTTTTTTCAATAAATTAATCAAATATTTATCAAGTACCTACTATGTGTCAGGTCATGTGCTGGGCTCTAAGGAGAGGACAAAGATAACTGTGGCATCTGCTCTTAAGGAAAGCATTGTTTAGAAGAGTGCTCCTCCAACTTTTGCGTCCATGGACCATTTAATGGATATTGGGAATATACATAGTTTGTCAATTTAAGGTCTGTTTCTAAAAGCTTAAAATTAAGGGGCACCTGGGTGGCTCAGTCGGTTAAGTATCTGCCTTCAGCTCAGGTCATGATCCAGGGGTCGGGCTCCCTGCTCGGCGGGGAGTCCGCTTCTCCCTCTGCCTCTGCCCCTCCCCCCACTTGTGCTCTCCCTCTTGCTCTCTCTCGCTCTCTCTCAAATAAGTAAAATCTTTAAAAAAAAAAAAAGCCTAAAATTAATTTACTATCTTACAATTAATACTATTTTCACATAAGAGAGATGATCGTAAAGTATGCCAATACATTTGGTACTAGTCTCAAAGGCAGTCAGTTTGATTTTTTATTCTTACCACTACAAGTTAGAAAATCCAGTAACTAAGAATAATAGGATGTCGAGAACGGCAGCAAGTATTTGCTGGCTTTGTTAGATAGTTCTGGGTACTCAAATCAAATTAGGACCCAGAATAATGAGGTGATTTCTCATTATAAACTGCAGCATTCTGTAAAATGTCAGGTTGACGGACATACCACACTCAAGACCTAGAAAGCTAACTGTTTCAATCTGGGCAATAGCAGTGAATGGATTCCTGATTCTGTGTTTGATAACATTCAGCTCTAGAAAGTATTTTTCATGTTCTGCTCCAACATTTAGGTGTGGCTTGAAAATATGCCCAATAATAAGTTATTGATTGATTTTTCTAAAAAGTGAGGAAAAACATCCAGTGTTGGGAGTATGCCAACGTCTCAAGCAACCAAACCCTTTGTAAAACGGTTCAATCTCCAAAGATTCCAATACCTTACTTTCAATGTAAAATAGTGACATTTTGGCTCCGAGTAATAGTCTAGGCTAGCAAGAAACAGGATTTACTACTCTAATACACCAGAGCAGGTGTATTTGAAATAGAAGAAATGCCTTTACTGGCATTACCAGTGAAGTGAAACACTGTTTGTTTTACTATCTACCATTTTTCATTTCAAAAAGCACCTTTATCTTCAGCTGCCACCACGTCTAAACATAGTCATGTCTGCACCCAGTTTCGTGAACCTCATGCTTTAAAGACGGGCTCAGCCGCTGCCATCTGATCATGTTTCTACTTTTTGTTACTTCCTAAAGCACTAATTCAAGAATAGGGAGTACATGGTTACCTGCCACCTGGTTTCTCTGCTGGATACGTAGTATTTGGAATGGCACTTTGCTGTGAGATCTGATGTACACCTCAGCTTAACATGTCAAAATAACATCTGACCTCCCCCACTGAATCTGCTTTACGCTGGCCTCCCTGTCACAGCTGATGGATTGTACCTCCATCCTTCTGGTTTACAGAGGCCGGTAACTGTGAGGCCATCCTTGGTTCCTCTTTTTCTTCCACCTCACACTCTGTCCATCAGCCTTCCTGGCTCTATTTTAAATATCTGGAAACTGACTAGCCCTCACCACCTCCACGGCTCCCATGCTGGTTCAAGCCATCATCCTCCCTCATCTACATTACAGCAACAGCCTCCTCATTAGTCTCACTACTGTCACTCCTGCACCCCAATCTCTGTTCTCCACACAGCATCCAGGGAAACCCTTGTCACTCCCCTGCTCCAAACCTGCAGTAGCTCTGTGATGGTTAGTTTCACACGTCCACTTGGTTGAGGTGGTTATTCGAACACCAATCTAGGTATTGCCGGGAAGGTATTTGATAAATGTGTTAACATCTACAATCAGCTCACTTCAAGGAGACTCTCTGATAATGTGGGTGGGCCTCATCTAATCAGTTGAATGGACTTAAGAGCAAAACTGAGGTATCTCCGAGGAAAAAGAAATTCTGCCTCAAGACTGTAGCATCGGCTCCCGCCTGACACGTTCCCTGCAAATTTTGGACTGGTGAACCATCACAACTGCATAAGCCTATTCCTTGAAACAAATCTCTTTAAGTATGTATGTATATATACATGTGAATGTCTATGATTTGTGCAAATGTATTTATAAGGACACATGTAGATGTTTGTATGTGCACATGCCTGCATGTATATGCATCTACATCTCCTACTGGTTCTGTTTCTCTGGAGAACCCTGATATAGGCTCCCTGTGTCCAATGGCTTCTATTTGCCTCTCCAGATCCATTCTCCTCCCATTTCCACTTTACTCTCCTTCCTGGGTAGTTGACCTGAATGAATGCATCAACAACTGTCCTCCAGTTGCTTGTGGGAAGCACAACAGGAATTGAAAATAGGAAAGGGACTTGGGTCAGGATATTTACTTTCCTGGTTCTTTCTCTAGGAAGTCACCTTAATACCATACGTTCAGTAACTAAATACCCAAAGTGATCCTATGAGGTAGGGAATATCATTAGCCACATTTTACACATGAGGAAAATGGGGTACAGAGAGGTTAACTAACAAACTCAAGGCCACAGAGCTAGTAAGTAACTGTTTTGGTAACCTACTGCTGCCTAAAAAAACCACCCCAGAACTCAGTGGCTTAAAACAATGTACTCTTATTTCTTATGGTTCTGTGAGTTTACCGGCCTCAGCTGGGTGGTTTCTGGCTTGAGTTATCTCCTATAATTATCATCAGTTATCAGTTAGGGCTTAAGTCATCTGAAGGCTTAACTGGACTGGTTGTCCAAGATGACTTCTTTACGCCCATGTCTAGCACCTCAGCTGGGAAGACTGGAATAACTGGGTCCTGTCTAGGCATTTTTCTTTCCCTCTCTCTCTCTCCCTCTCTGCCATCCCCCCATCATGAAGTCTCTCTACATGGTTGGCTTGGGTTTCCTCACAGTCCTTACATGTGAGGTAGCTAGCTTCCCCCAGAGTGCATGTTTTGAGACTAAGGCAAAAGCTTTAAGACTTCTTATGCCCTGGGGCGCCTGGGTGGCTCAGTTGGTTAAGCCACTGCCTTCGGCTCAGGTCATGATCCTGGAGTCCCAGCATCGAGTCCCGCATCGGGCTCCCTGCTCGGCAGGGAGTCTGCTTCTCCCTCTGACCCTCCTCCCTCTCATGCTGTCTCTCATTCTCTCTCTCTCAAATAAATAAATAAAATCTTAAAAAAAAAAAAAAAAAAGACTTCTTATGCCCTGGCCCCAAAGTCATGCATGTCACTTCTGCCCCACTCTATTTGTTTCATAGGGCCAGCCCAGATTCAATATTTGGGGGTACTAGAAAAAGGCATAAATACCAGGAGGTGTGGTACTGGGGGGTCATCTTTAAGGACTTACACCACAATAGCAGAGCTGGAATTTGAACACAGGCAGTCTGACTCCAGGAATTACACACTCTTAACCACTCTATCATGAGGTGTCTCTGTCAGGAATAAGTGAATAAATTCATTCCTCTATTTGTGTGACTAGTGGGGACTGTTCTGGTGATTTGAGGCTCCAGAGGTGAAGTCCCTATCTCTAAAGATAGGAAATTATTCTCAATTTTTAACTGACAATCCTTTCTCTGTTTCTAAACATCCTAGTTTCAAAAGTTAAGGGGCACTCTTGGATGGTGCTGGGGTGGGAGGTATTTGGTTGAGGGGACATGGCTTGAGGAGAAGCAGGGAAGGTTTGGAAGTACTTCTGTGGACAAAGTCTTATGAAAGATCATATTTTAAATGAAGAAAGGACATAGTGAGTAGGAGCGGGTATTTCCAATGGGAGCTAGCCATGCCCCAAAGGGATTACCATCCAGCTTGAAATGCACTGGCCTGTAGACAAGTTCTACACAAACACCACCCTTTTATGCCTTATTACAGCCCTAGAAGAGAGGTTAAAAAAAATAATCACTACCACCACAGTTTATGAGTGCATGCTTGTATCAAGCACCAAGCCAAGGACCTTTCATCTACTATCTCCTTCGAGCCTCACATAACCCCTACAAGGCAGGTCTGACCATAATAACCAACTTTGGAAAGTTCTGGAAACTGCATCACATACTAGTAAACGGCTCAATAGTATGTCAGTATGACTCTCCAATATCCATTCTTCTAGTCATGTTTACAACCCTTAACCGTGAACCTTGTCACCCTGTGTCACTGTCATTCTTCTGAGGGACATCTCCCTGACTAGGAAGAGCCTCCTTATCTCCTCCTGTCCTATTCAGGGATGTGGTTTTCTTTTCATTGCCGTCTCTGGGCCCAACCCAGCACCTGGTCTCTGGTAGGTACTTTAAAAATGGTTTTAATGAATTAATAAATTATGATTTTTTTCAATCGTAGCCTAGGGCTTTTAGAAAGTCTGTGTCTAGCAATCAGACTCCTATCAATTCATTTCTAGGAACAGTAAGCAACAATAATATCCCCCACTGGCTTCCCTGCGCCCTTCTTGTCAGCCTCATCCACGGAACAGCCCATCTCTGACCTCCCTCCACATTTTGGGAAACACTATTTTATTATGTACAGTGCTCAGGAGTGTCTTGGGGGTAAGGTGATGAAAGAGAGGTGATATTTAGTGGCAGAGCGTGTGCTGGTTTAATTCCAACTCCCTACTCTTCTGTGGGTGTTCCATTTATTTTTAGATGTTTATACTGGTTTTCCAAAGACTTGCCAGATTGACTGTCACGACCTAACAAATAATATATCTGAAGAAAACACTTCTATTCTCCAAAGTTCCTAGAGTAAGACATTCAAGTATACCCAAAAGAGCTGCTGCCACTGTTGTTAAAACTGCTAAATTATAAGGTGCAACTATGGAAGATGAAGGTAGTGATTACATTTTTCGTAGAATCAAGAAGCCATAATCCATACATATAGAACTTCACTGTGCCAGGAGCATGGGACAGCAACTGTTCACAAGAACACTTTCCTACCTAAGCAGAAGAATGTGGGGGAGAAAAGAGAAACCTTGAGAATTACGAGCCCCCTAAATGCTTCTCTGGGCTCCAGCACGGAGCAACCAACAAATGAGAATTCTCTCTCTCTCTGTATTGTCAATACATGATAGATTTTAAGGAATCTGCAAATTTATGGAAAGATTCTAATTTGCCCATAATTTCACATCATAAATTGAATTCTGGAGGTGGGCAAGGAATAAAAGTAATTCCATCAGTCTTTTTAATAACATTTTCCTTAAAATCTTTTCTGGGTGCTTTACCTCTGTTAAATGCCTTCTCCATTTATATTGCTTTTTAACACAGAGGTTTTAAATGTGTTATTTTGGTGCTCCATTATTAAAGTGATGTTTCAGGAAAGAATGACTTTTTGATCATTAATATGTTATTAAAGAGAATTTTCTTCAGAAAAACATGAAGACTGTTTTCCTGGCTTCTCATTTTCTTCCCTTCTCATTAAGCCCTTTCTAAGGCTTCTGCTTCACCCCCACACAAAAAATACAGGCAGTACAAATAAGAGCATTTATAAAACATTAGGTTTTCAATCAATAAAAATGTATTTGATTTTCATGTGAAAGAACCAAGAAAAACAAAACAAAAACAAGCAGCAGAGGTCCTTAAAAAACAAGAAGAAAACTAAACAAGTTTAGAAAAACTGGACTGAGGCCCCAATGGGAAAATGTCACCTACTTGCTTATTTATTTAGGATTTGTATTCTCCCTGCTTCCCAGGAGGACTTAAGGGAGAAAGGAACAGGTTTTATTTAATTCTTCCAGTGTCTTATCAACTGAAACCTAATTGGGACAGTTTAAGTGCCCTAAGAATCACAAAGTATCTGAATTATACTCAATTAAAAAAACAAACAGAAAACAGCTATAGTGCTCTCACCCCATTCATATGGTCCTCAAGCTTGGGCATGCATACATTCTGCTAATTATCCCCATCTTGACTAAGGAGTCAGATGTAAATAATATTAAGTCAAGCATGGGGTTAAATTACTATTCAAGGCAGCTGAAATAACCAAGTCTAGTCCAACAAATGTATATGTATGTTTAAAAAAACCTCATAGTTAAGATCGGAATTTAAGTCTCTATATAATTCTAAATCCTACATGTAGTTTAAAGCCAGGAAATATGTGTTTAAAGCCAAAATTCCATTCCCCTATCTGTCCTGCTGTGGTTATGCCAGGGAAATAATAGTTACAGTAATTTTAGAACCCCTCGCTATACCCTTAGGTATAATTAAGTGACTTAAACGTTGAGTTCCTGTCTAAATCCACTATTTGTTTTCTCAAATTATATACCTAGCACTGATCCTAGTAGAATATCATTATTTGTTTCAATTTTCACACAACCCCATGCCCCACCACTGCTGTCTTTCTTCTCATGAAGCCATATGAACGTTTTTGGGAAAATATATATCCCCACCACATTTTTAATGTATCATTTCTTTAAATGTGAATGCCATTTAAACTTAATCAGGCTTTTGGAGGATGGATTTCAGTATGATGACTGTCACATACATTAGTGGCACAATTACCCCCAAGGCAATGGTACAGGAATGCCCTTATATAATTGTTTATTCTCATATTTGGAAATATCAAGGCAGGTGCTATAAAACGGCCCAAGAATGTCAAACAAAGGACACAGTAACAATTTCTCAAGTCTTAAGAGTAGCACAGATGTAAAATGGGTCATAACATCTTTTACTCTTTGCATGAGGCAATAATTATTTTCATTTACTTAATATAAAAACTTCAATAATTAAAAATGTAACTAAGACTCATTCCACATGATCAATATTTATGACTTGCAGTGAGCATCACAGTCATTTACACACATAACTGCTACTGGTTTTCTTGTCTAACTATTCCATACCAGATTATAAACTCCTTGAGGACCGAAACTATGCCTTTTCTTTTTACCCCCTGGGCCCAACCCAATGCTTAGCTAATAGTAGATACTCAATAAGCGTTGAGTGAATTGTCATTTATTTGCTCAATAAGCCTGTAACAGTGCCTTTGTATCAATGGGTCAAAAAATTCTCTAGTCTTTTCATATCTTTGCAGGAATGACAATATTAGGAGTTCTTTAGACCTCAGTTTCCCTACTTGTAAAATGGGCATCTGATATGTATCCCACTGACATCACGGAATTGGATGGGAATGAAATAAAATGATACAATATATTTGAAGGTATGCTGAAAACCACACATTATTATTTTATATCTACAATCTATATAATAACTAGTATATTTAATTCCAGCTCAATAGGAAAGAATAGTTATCAAAATGTTAGTACATGCATTACCTGGGAGCCCAAAGATCTTCAACATGTGATAATTTATGCTTTTTTATCTTCTGCATGAATTAGCTAAAGAAAATTTTGCCACACACCTCCAGTTTAAATGGGAGTGAGTCTATTCATTGCTATAATTGTTCTCGCATTTCTGGCAAAGATCTGTGACTTTCTGACCCTCCCACATTATTTAGTTCAGAGTTAAAAGAAACTCTAATGCCAAATTTTAAATTCCTCAAATGTTTGCTGATTTTTCTCAAGCCAGATTTCTACTGAAAATAATAACTGAAACCTTCAATAATTGCCTCTCTAATTTCAATACCTTTAAATTTGGGGGGGAGGAATAAAGAAGAGATATAAATAATAAATACTTTGTAATTCAATAATGATCTGTAACAACAGGGCAACATAAATGAAGTATCTCATTTTAAAAAATTTTTGTAGGGGCACTTGGGTGGCTCAGTCGTTAAGCGTCTGCCTTTGGCTCAGGTCATGATCCCAGGGTCCTGGGATCGAGTCCTGCATCAGGTTCCCTGCTCAGTGCAGAGACTGCTTCTCCCTCTCCCACTCCCCCTGCTTGTATTCCCTCTCTTGCCGTGTCTCTGTCAAATAAATAAATAAAATCTTCCAAAAAAAAAAAACTTTTTTTAAATCATGCCCAGCTTTATATCAAGCACAATATCATCTTCACCTTTATCTACATAACAACTGCTGTTTCTGTTAATGACAGCAACTGCCCAACACATTCAGATGTGACATTTAGTTTTAATTTTGATTTAAAATAACAATTCCTACGTACCTATTTAAGGAGATTTCCCAGAAAGTTCTAGGCTTCCAGTTTCTTCTAACTTGTATAGTTGCTATAAACAAAGATTCAGCTGGTTCCACTTAACCGGCCATAACATAGGTAGCGCAAGTCAAACTCTGAATAGTTGGCTTTCAGAAGATATTATTTTGCTACTAATGCCTATTTTTTACATTCAAAAATTGTGTCAGACCATCAATATGAATCTGTAATTCTACCATGGTATTATAAAATGAACAAGTTATGGATGAAAAGACCAAGGAACAGAAAAGGTGTTGGTGATTTGCTATGTTTGCAATGAATTTATAACGACACCATTAATGGAATGGAGATCTCTGTGTCAGGGATGCCTGTGGAGCCAAGAAGGCAAGGTGCCCGTTGAGCTTTACCTCACAGCCACTCAGAGCCTGGGCGGAACACATCTTCCCAGGCAGCTCCCCAAGTTCACATGTCCTACACATTCATCTGTGTTATCTCCAGCTCCTGGCACCATACCTGGTGGGCTCTTCATGAATCTGTCTTGGCAACACAGCAGTGAACTACATCACACTGGCTCTGTTCTTGTTCACGATGGTCCACTCTCTCCTCCTTCATTTAGGGATCTCAGAGATCTACTGTCTCCTGCAGAGCCTTGTCCCATTGGACACACATGTACCTAGAAGGAGGACCACTGTGATAGAGGTCTGGGTGGTGGGTGTTATGTCAATACTTGGAGGTTCATTTCTTGTTGCAGGGCTTGGTACAGCTGGAGTTACTGGTTCTCATCCTTAAATCAATTCAGGTAACCTTTGTCTCAACCCAGTCCTGCTGTCCTTCCAAACCTGTTTAGATCAACTACTGTTTTCCAAAGGATTATACATACCTTAGCTCTCAAATCATACTTAACTCCTGCCCCCACCATCCATGTCAAGGAGGTTTTTTATACAGATGCCCCTTAAATTCCAGTTCCGAAAATCAACTCTCATAGGAAACTAAGAAACCTTCAACCTCATCATGGATTACAAAATATTTAACAATTTCTTCACCCTCAAATTCTCTGTTTTAATCTCTAACCATACATTTTTGAGAATATATTCAGCAAAGTATTTTTTTCATAGCAAAATTAATTAGTAAAACCTAAGACTAGTTGAGGTCACCAAGAGTTGTACCCAGAAAGATAAAGCTGAGTCAAGAGGCTTGAGTTCCAGTCACAATTTCAACACCACACAGAACAAGGGTCAGCTTCCCCACTTGCAAAGCAGAAGTACAACTAAGGAGCATGGAGCACCATGTCCTCATCACATCTCTACGTGAGTAAAATGAACCTCAAAGTTCTCTGGAACAGCACTGTCCAAAGGAACTTTTTGTGTTGATGGCAATATTCATATTATATACTGTCCAATATGATAGCCACTATCTACATGTGGCTACTGAGCACTTGAAATATGGCTAATGTGACTGAGACACTGAATTTGTAATTTAGTCAATTAAGTAGCCAATGTAGATAGTGTATGAGACAGTGCAGCTGTCCAAGAAATAGCTATGAAAATTTTAAAGTACTATAATTTAAGAACAAATCTAAATTTCCAATCTATAGGCTGTATTTCCATACCAGAAAGTCCATTACAATTGGCTAGGAAGTTTGGCTGTGACGACTAGCGCTCAACTTTCTCAAAGCATGCAGATACTGACATTAGACTCTCGGTCTCCTACTGACAGACAGCTCAAGGAAAACCATTTGGTGAGGAAAGCCACCTTGCTTGGAACACATCTCTAATCTGGAAGAATGGAATAAGAGGCAGGGAAGGAATGAGAGGCAGAATATTTCTTGCCAACTACAGGAACTCGAATTTTAGGGCCACTCTGAGACTCCCATTTTGAGGCACCTCTGTGATCTCTTTTTTATCAAAAGATTTTATTTGTTTATTTAGTGGGGGGAGTGCAAGAGGGGAGGGGTAGAGGGAGAGGGAGAAGCAGACTCCCCACTGGGCAGAGAGTCCAAAGCGGGGCTTGATCCCAGGACCCTGAGACCGTGACCTGAGCTGAAGGCAGACGCTTAACCGACTGAGCCACCCAGGAGCCCCAACGCATCTCTGTGATGTTTAATAAAAGTGATATTGAATCACCCAGTAGAAACTCTATTCTTGGTTTACTAACTGCAGGAGTAGGAAAATGGACTGGATCCTCCGCTTTGGGAAAGCCGTTAATAGACGGCCTTGGATGAGGCCACACCAGAGCTCAGCCCCATCTGGAGCAGCTACCAAGTAAGGATCCGAAGCCTGGTGTATCCAGCCTCTTGGCTGGTGCCACCACATCCTAACTGCACTCAGAACTGCTGAGAGAACTGCTTTGGGCAAAAGATTCCATGTTTCTTCATCTCCTTTGTTACTGGCCTTGTCCAATCCACCATCTTCTCTCTCCTCGATGCCACATTAGCTTCCTAATTGGTCTCCCTGTTCCATTCTTAACTCCCCACAACTCATCCTCTAGAGAGCAGCCAGAATGACCTTTGCACATAGTTGTGCAACAGTCACCACCACCATCCATCTCCGAACTTCTTCATCTTCCCATAGTGAAACTCTCTACCCATTAAATACTAACTCCCCATCCCCCAGGCCCTGGCAACCATCATTCTACTTTCTGTCTCTATGAATTTGACTACACTAGGTGCCTCATATAAATAGAATCATGCACTATTTGTTCTTTTGTGATGGTTTATTTCACTCAGCACAATGTCTTCACGGTTCATCATACTGGAGCATGTGTCAGAATTCCCTTACTTTTTTTTTTTCTAAAGATTTTATTTATTTATTTGAGAGAGAGAGAATGAGCAGAGGAGGGCCAGAGGGAGAAGGAGCAGCAGACTCCCCGCTGAGAAGGGAGCCCGATGATGCAGGGATCCAACCCAGGACCCTGAGATCATGACCCGAGCCAAAGGCAGACTCCCAACCGACTGAGCCACTCAGGTGTCCCAGAATTCCCTTACTTTTTAAAGGCTGAATAATGTTCCTTTGTATGTCTATACCACGTTTTGTTTATTTGACTACTGTAAATAATGCTGCCATGAACACGGATGTATAAATATCCGCTCGAGTCCCTGCTTTCACTTCTTTGGGGTATATACCCAGAAGTGGAATTGCTGGATAATATGGTAATTCTATGTTCAATTTCTTTTTCTTTTTTATTGAATTATAGTTGACATATACAAGGTTACATTACTTTCAGGTGCACAACATAGTGACTGGACAACTCTATACATTATGCTATGCAGCTACCATCTGTCACCACACAACACTATTACAATACCATCGACCATATTCCCTGTGCTGTACTTTCATCCCCATGACTTACACATTCCATAACTAGAAGTCTGTATCTCCCACTCCGCTTCACCCATTTTGCCCATCCCCCACTTCCCTCCCCTCTGGAAAATATCAATTTGTTCTCTGTATGTATAGGTCTGATTCTGCTTTATGTTCAATTTCTTGAGAAATATTTTCCACAGCAGGCTGCATCATTTTACATTCCCACCACCAATACACAAGGGGTCCAATTTCTCCACATCTTGCCAACACTTGTTATTTTCTATTTTTTTTTTATAATAGCCATCCTAATGGAAGTGAAGTAGTATCTATTTTATTTTCATAATGCATTTACCACTACTTCATATTTTCTTTTTTGTTTATTTAAACATTAATCGCCTATCTCTCCAACCTAGAATGCTAGCTGCATGAGGGTAAGGAGTTTGGTTGCCTTCAGTTTGCTACTATAACCCAAATAGCACCCAGCACTCAAAACACATTTGTTGAATGGGCCACCAGCTTTAGGGCTACCACACTTCTCCTCTTTTTATGTCCCCAAGGATCTATGGGAGCTGGGGAGTTCCCTTCTGTTACTCTGACAAACCAGAGGACCGTGAAGAAGAATGAAGACGACTTTTACAAATGCGTTAGTGCTATTCCCTATGAAATACAAAGAAATAAAAATGTTGTCAAACTAAGACCTTGAGAGTACCCATGGCCTTTGTGAATAGCAGAGGCAGTAATTATAATGAGGAGGACTTGCTGGCCTTCTCTGGAAGTTCTTGGTGGCTACTCATGCAAACATAAAAGACACAGCCCCTTGGAATAGAATAAACTCAACTGGCTAAGAGTGACAACTATTAAGCTTTTAACTAGAAAAGCAAATTGTGTAGTCCTTTCTTCTACATTACCTATACTTTCTAAAAAAAGAAAAAATATTTTTTCTTTTCCAAAAAGGCTGGTATTTGTTAGTCAACTTCATGAACATCACTTCAGGCAACCTGAGAAAACCACAAATAAATATGTCACAGAGACTGCTTGTCATCTGCCTGTTTTCCCTTCTTTCCACAGGTGATAGAAAACTTTTACTCAAAAGAAGACTTTTGGGTTTTAGCAGAGCACACGGACACCTGAAATGAAGCCTTCCTTTCTCAGATTTCCTGCAGCAAGAAGTGGCCGTGTAACTAAGAACTAGCCAATGAAATGTAAGCAGCGAGTTGCATGTAATTAAGCACAATGTCCTTAAAGGGAGGACATACACTCTTCTTTTCTTCCTTTTTGTTGGCTGAAATGTAAACATGATGGCTGGAACTCCACCACACATCTGAGTATGGCAAAGCAGGAGGAGACAAAGATACAGAGTATCTAATGGCTTGAAGCTGCCACACCAATCTTGGATTGCCCACCTCTAGATTCTCTTATGTGAGAGAGAACCAAACTTCTGTTAGAGCCCTTGTTGTTTTGGGTCTCTGTTCCTGGAAGCCGACCTAGTTCTGACTCACACAGAATCTCTTCAGCAAGATTATAGGAGAACCCAACACAGAAATAATTCTTCCTAGATACAGATGACAAAGTAGATTGTTCCATAAAAGTCTGAGTTGTTTTGAGCTGATGCCAAGCCCAGCTTAGCCAGTGAGGTAAGGGGGTAGCAGTGATCTGCCATTTCGACCAAGGGTCTGAAGGATTGAGAAGTCAATACCAACAATAATGAGGATAATGAAAATGATAATGGTGATGGCTAACATTTATTAAGTACTTATTACAACCCCAACACCGAGCCAAGGGGCTTTACATGTACTAACTCATTTTATCTTCACAACAGTCCTGAGGTTTAAAAAAGATGAATCCTGGTCACACAGTTTATGAGTGATAGAATGAGAATTTGAATCCAGGAAGTCTGACTGCTGAGCCCACATGCCTTACCTTTATATTGCATCCAAATAGAACATCCATTATACTTCCCTCCCCCCCACATAAGAATATGGTAGTCAGTCAGGCCTCTCCTGACACATAACACTCCTTTACCAAGGAAAACTTTCACTGGACACCCTTCACCCATCAAAGTTTGATGCCACACCAACAATTCCCATAATACCCTAAATATACGGCCAACCATGAATTTCTACTTGTTACGTACATGATGCCTCTCAGTCATTAACTTCCTTGGACCATTTATAACTTAAAGCCATTAAATTACTATTGAAACACAACTATAATATGAAAACCAAGTTA
This sequence comes from Phoca vitulina, assembly GCF_004348235.1. Taxonomy (NCBI): domain Eukaryota; kingdom Metazoa; phylum Chordata; class Mammalia; order Carnivora; family Phocidae; genus Phoca; species Phoca vitulina. The sequence continues at coordinate 14,828,597 of NW_022589713.1, read as the reverse complement.
CATGTTTATTTCAAAGCCTTATTTCACATTTATGCTAATACCAATATTTCAAAGCTATTTTTTATGACTTATTCTCCCTGGGCCCTGTGTTGCAATAGCACAATGAAATCTGTACCAGTTTATCAGATAGTCAATATTTTATAGGCAAGGATCAAACATACAGGAGCCAAGCTTTATATTAAGGAGGGGGACCCCTCATATTTGCCTGTCGATGGGAATGCCTCACTGCAAAACAGGTTTCACTTTACATAAAGTTGGTCTTACCAAACGTCTGATCAAGTCAATTTACATAATTGTTCTAGGCCTCAGCTTCCCCATCTATAAAATGGGGATGTAATAGTCACTTTCTCAGAGTGATTTCAAGGTTTCGGTGAGTTTATGCTTGTTAACTACTTGGTGCAGTGTCTAATACACAGTAAGTGTTCAGCGAAAGGTAGCTACTTTTAAAAATTATAATCAGTGGGTAGCACAATCTGACTGAATAAAGCTCTCAGTAAACCAATGTGTTCAATTACCAAATAACTTCCCAACAATGAAAAAATGAAGAAGACTCATTATCATACTGACTGGAAAGATGACTCAATCTAGCTGATTCTAAATCTACACTCCTTTTTTCAGATGGCTGTCTGGAAATCTGACTTCTTGACTCAGCATAACCTATGTCATTACTAACCAGCATGGGCATTTTATTAGCCTTTGTTTGATATTTAGACTTTCCCTCCCTACCACACAATTATTATTATTCTCTATTCATAGACTGCCTTTAGTGGTGGTTTTAAGTCAGGGACATTAAGTGCGATTTTTTTTTCCCCTTTTTCTCTTCCCTTTTACCCATAGTGGGTATAAAGTACTTAGTGATGAGCATTACCTTTGAAATTCTATTCCCCACTGGGAGACATTTGTGCAAGGCACAGGTAACAAATGGATTCTAAGTCATTACAACAAGCTTTTGAAAACAGCCTTAATTTTGAATCCATGAAACTCAACTGAATCAGGATGGGTTTTCAGAAACACATCTGCTTTAAGAATTTATTCCTTCAACTGTTATCTTGTGCCCTTTCTAATCACTAATGCAGGACACCACTAGTTCTATTAATAAAAATCTCCCAAATAGTTGAGGTAAATCCAACATTTCACTATTCAGGCACTTGCCCCCTACCCAAATCCTGACACCAGAGGAAAAATGCAGCAGCCTTCCACTGTTTCCAATACCCACTTCCAGGAGAATACCCTTAAAAAAATGCTTACTGTGATTTTCCAAGTACATTTGCTATTTGGAGGGTACACTCCAGGGAAACCTTCGCTGCCAATAAATCCAGACTCTCCAGTAAAAATGCCGCCACATGTGAAAACAGGTCTGGGAAAATAAAAGGAGGAAACTTAATTGGAAATTGGGTCTAACAATCTAATGTCAACTTCAGAAAGGTTGTAGCTTCTTAATATGGATAAAGTTAATATTGATTAATAAATGTTTGCACCATATAAGGGATTTGAAATACTTGCTAGCTCTTAGAATAATTACAGTCCGATAAAACATTCAGTCCAGTTGCCATCTATCTCTATCCTAATAACACAACATCTATTTATCCATCCATCCATAAGCAATCAAATGCTCCGCGTAGTGATAAGAGCTTATAGGAAAATGGTAAATAGAAAATTTAACTGGGGAGTGGAGGTGAGTGAGAGAAGGTGAGAGCTAGGTGAGGTACATGGTTTTAAAGACAGACAAGCAATTGATTAATACAAGAAAGTTTTCATTTCCTAGATGTAGAGAGATGCCTACTTCTCCTCCCCTTTTCTGAAAGTCATTGACCATGGGCAGAGCCCCCCATTTATAAAGGGAGGCTGCTGGTGATGGAGGTGGAAGAGGAGATGCCAAAGGTGGCCACGGGGCGGGTCCCCCAGCCCAGGTCCTGGGCGGTCTGGAAGCTCTGGCGGAGGCTGGCGAAGAGTTAACTTTCCGGGAGCGGCTCCCTGCGCGCCGCGCCACTCGGGTTTTCCCCTAGGCTTTCCGTCTCTGGGCCAAGCGTCCCGGCCGGGGAAAACAACTAAGAAGCAAAGTCCACAGATTTGGGCCCTCGTGCCTCCCTCCGCCCGCAGAAGCACTGGGGGGGGGGGGGGGGGGGGCCGGGCCGCCTCCCCCCCCCCCCCGGGGGGGGGCGGCCAGCGGCGGGGGCCCCGGGCAGGCCGAGCTGGGGGCGCGCGGCCGAGCGCTGGGGCAGCCCGCGCGGGGGCAGCGGACGCCGGAGCCCGGGTGAGCGCGGGGTGGCGCGCTGCGTCCCCGGGCGCCCCGACGCGGCTGGAGGAGAACCGCGGGCGAGGCTGCAGGAGAGCGGGAGGGAGGCGGGGAGAGAGGGAGCCCGGGCGGGGGTCGCGTTACCTCTCCGGGGGCTGCTGCCGCGAGAGCTGCGCGGCCGCGGCCAGCAGCAGGCAGAGCGCGGCCCAGGCGCCCGCGCCCCTCATGGCCGGTGTAGACGCGCGCGGCTCGCTCCCACCCCGGCGCGCCCGCCGGTACACACACCGGGTCGCACCCCCCCCAGGCTCACCCTCCGGCACACGGGCAGAAACACTGGCTCGCACGCCGCACACGCCCCAGCTCGCTTCCCCGCCCCCTCTCTCTCCTCTCTCTCACTCTCTCACACGCACGCACGCACGCAGCCGCGGGGCAGCCCAGGTATCCGGGTGTGCGCAGCAGGCGGGTGGGGCCCTTTTAAAGGCGATTACGGTGCTGGCTGACTTGACGCTTAATTTCCCCAGAGGAGTTGCTCTGGCAGCCACAGGCCACTGCTGAATATCCCGTTTGTTCTCCGGAGGCGGGAGGGGGCGGCTCCGAGGCCAGAGCCGCCTCCCCTCCTGGGGCGGGCGGGCGTCTCCTCCTTGGCACCCCGGGACCCACAGCCCCTGTCACATCCCGCCCGCGGGGCCTGTGGGGAGAAGAGGAGGGGAACCCCTGCCGAGTGGTACCCAAACCGGACCTGACTTAGGGATCCACAGACAATTCACAGAGAGGGAGTCGTGGCTTGCTTTGGGGAGTGTTTTTCCTTAGTTGCTTTAAAACAAAACAAAACAAAACAAAACAAAACAAAACAAAAACGTGTTAGCGCTTGGTGGTTGCTGGACACCTGGGGTTCCCCCTTTATTTCTGTCGCCTTCTAACACACAGATCTAAGGCAAGAAAAGGGGAAAGCAGAAGGGAGTTATATTTTAACTCCTGCTCTTATCTTTTTACTTATAAACACTCCCTCAATAGATTCTTCTCTGTTTTTACTGGTGTATGAGAATAGGGAGACAGTTTTCTGTGCAGGGATTTAAAATCGTATTTTCAGCCAAGCGATTTGTGAGTGCATTGTCATTAACTATGTCAGATAATGAAGACAGAACCCAGATCATCAGATCTCATCATGTTCTGTTCTAAAAATGGTGTTTCCTTGCTGGCATCTCTGTTCTTAAAAGATCTTTTCCAACAATTTCTTTCTGTAACATTGATGAGTTAAGATTCACAGAGAATTTGTTTTTCTAAGAAGAACAATTCCAGCCTTGTGGAACCAAGGCTTTCCTTTATTTAATTAGAGAAAAATAATTTTAAGCCTCTTATTTTGTTAAGTGCTTTCCAGTAACTAGGGGTTAATAAAAGAAAAACAAGAACAGAATGGATTCATTGAGATATTCAACAACCACACCACCACAAAAGGGGTAGAGCTGAATCTAGATGCCTCCTCTGTGCTGTTCCCTCTAAATTAGTTTCACCTTTCTAACCAAAACAACAACAACAAAAACACACCACACCAAAAAAACAAAAAAACATTAAAATAGTTCTTGTCAAGATTTCATTTCTAATAATGTGCTTCCAATGTTAAGAATGTAAACACTCCTAGCAAGAAAATAAGTAAAAACTAGCTACAGGGAATAATCTGTCTTTTAATAGTGGGGGAACCCAGGAGCCAATAGTAGGAACCAGAATTTCCCTGTGGGGTTAAGATTATCTTGCTATTTTTGAAAAAATGAAGGAAAAAAAAGACCAAGAACTACAACTTTTTTTTTATTATGTTATGTTAATCACCATACATCATTAGTTTTTGAGGTAGGGTTCCATGATTCATTGTTTGCGTATAACACCCGGTGCTCCATGCAGAACGTGCCCTCTTTAATACCCATCACCAGGCTAACCCATCCTCCCACCCCCTCCCCTCTAGAACCCTCAGTTTGTTTTTCAGAGTCCATCGTCTCTCATGGTTCGTCTCCCCCTCTGATTTCCACCCCTTCATTCTTCCCCTCCTGCTATCTTCTTCTTTCTTTTTTTTTTTTTTTAACACATAATGTATTATTTGCTTCAGAGGTACAGATCTATGATTCAACAGTCTTGCACACTTCACAGTGCTCACCATAGCACCTACCCTCCCCAATGTCCATCACCCAGCCACCCCATCCGTCCCATCCCCCACCACTCCAGCAACCCTCAGTTTGTTTCTGAGATTAAGAATTCCTCATATCAGTGAGGTCATATGATATATGTCTTTCTCTGATTGACTTATTTTGCTCAGCATAATACCTTCCAGTTCCATCCACGTCATTGCAAATGGCAAGATTTCATTCTTAAGAAATACAACTTTTAAAAAAAGTTCTCTAAAGGCACCACACCCTGTATGACATTAAAAAAAAAAAAAAAGAAAGGATTACAGAATTTGGCAAACTACATTATATCCTGAAACCTACACCCTCAACCCAATAAAAATTGCTTTAAAACAGCAAAAAGGAAAATAAACGATTGTTTATTTTGCACACATTTCAAGAATATGCTATCCAACAGCATAAGTGTTTTAGATGATATTTTGTTAAAAAGTCAAAGTTTTAAATCATAAAGTGAAAATATTGCTCAATTCACTTTCTGGTAATGATTTGAAGTCATCATAGCCAGAAAATACTTCATTCCTAGGACTAAGCTAAGTTTTAAAATTTAAAATTCAAAAACAAAGTATTAAACATGTCTCAGTACATAGAAAACTATTTGAACATAAATATGCAACAGTATTTTCTTTTCTTAATTTATAGAATGATGACTGTGTTCATATCCTCACTAAAGAGTCAGGGTTCCAACACTGATGGTTCTGTTGTTGTTGAGACACATAGGAAGACATTGATATTACCATATGATTTAAAAAGTTTACTAAAACCCATATTATTTGCTCTTAGAAAAACATATTTGACTTGGAACTACAGTTCTGACCAAAACTGTAAACCTTAAATGTCCTGAGAAGCTTAATGTGTTAAAATAGAGACAGACCCAAGTGGAGTTTGAAGGTGTGTGTAAGGTCCATTTCTGTGAGACCGATTTCTGGACTTTAGTGATGCAGAATTGGCATAATGGGCAGGGAGCCAAAGAACTAGCCAAAGGCCTAGTAAAGGGCAGGGGTAGAGAGGACAAAAGCCTGGTGGTAGATTCTAGAAAGAAAAGCAGAGTGGTAGGTGAAGTGATCCTTATTACCCAAGGTATATATTACCCACTCTCTGCAGTTAAGTAGGTTGCACAGAGAATCTAAGTCATGGAAATATGGAAATGTTCACCAATGAACCGACCACTCATAAAATTAGTCCCCACTCAAACATTCCTTGCTGCACAGTATTAGCATCTAGCTAGGCCCAATATGTCAACATCTTTGTTGGTTAGTCTCTGGTCAATTCATCAACCTTGTAAACATCTGAAAATGCAATGTAAATACAATGCACTTTCCATCCATAGTGCAGTATTGATCTTGTAAAGGATCTAGAACTTATAAAATGAATGCAAGTGATGTTGAAAGAAGTGGGAGGATGATGGGCTTTTTTGGACAAATGAGGACCTGGATGAATTACTCCAATGAACAACTGAAGGAAAAAGCTGAAGAAGATTGCTGACCAAAAGTCCCTTAAAAAAAAAATGATTTTTAATGCCAAAATATTAAAAGGGAGCCCATGAGAAAAGTGAAGAAACCCTATAATAATTTTTCAAAAAGTAATTGCTACGTTATAGTGCTGTGAAAGTCAAGAGTGAAGGAAAGGTTGTATTGTATTTGCTAGAATGCATTTTTGCATTTTTGCAGGGAAAATTATGGTCAAAAAATCCACATTTGATTCATTATTTGTTCATTATAAGAATTGGCACATAGTTGCAAATGTAAGTGAATTTTATTAAATACAAAATTAATTTTTGAATTTCCAGTTCCATTTTTGAAGATAAAATCCTGAACATTTTTTCGATATCTACTATGAAAATTTGGAGCCTGTGTTAAGTAAATTTTAAGTGGCCTTTTCCAGTACAATTAATCTCAGATATGGACAATCTCCAGTTAACTTGAAAGGTGCCTGAGCAACAATCCAGGGCAGTGCATCAGAGTGAAGGGGGAGAGGATGGGAGAGGAGATAATGAGGAGCTGGACTCTATCCTTGGATCACTCCCATAGTTCTCTGAGGCAGGACCATATCTGGAACTTAGGTGTGGTCTGTGCTTCATTGAAAGTGACACTAATCCAGCTGCACCACATGGGGTTCTAGATTTATAAGTGCTACAAATGTATAAAAGGAATGAAAAGTATCTGGAAAACAATTAGTGTGGAAATTCTTTTATGCAGCCCTAGTGACAATACAGTGTTCGTGATATTTCCATAACATCTGTAGTTTGCAAAACCATCAAACTGGAATTTCCCCTACTTTCTTTTTTAAAAAAATTTTTTAAAGATTTTATTTATTTATTTGACAGAGAGAGAGAGAGAAAGCACAAGCAGGGGGAGCAGCAGGCCCCCCACCCAGCAGGGAGCCCGACGTGGGGCTCGATCCCAGGACCCCGGGGTCATGACCTGAGCTGAAGGCAGATGCTTAACCGACTGAGCCACCCAGGCAGCCCTCCCCTACTTTCTTTAACTAGGAAAATATAGTATTGTAGAGTTATGATATTAATACTTTAGTGATGGAAGTGCCTCTTCTGAATTCAGCTTTTTGGATGCTGTCAACTTTTAGGAACTCCCCATAATCTTTGAATTCTTGTGCACAGACTCATTAGTAAATATTCTCATGAACAAGCCTTTTTAGAATTAACTGTTAGTTCAATATTTTTTTTTTTTTTTTTTTTTTATGTTTGTAAACATGCATTAGGAAGCACACCTCCTCCACTTCCTCCCAAGAATAAAACACTGGAAGGGAATTGTGTTGGTTAGTCTTTTTAGCCACAAACAACTGAGTCCATTCTGGCTAGTACAGGCCATAAAAGGGATCCATTTTAAAATGGAAGGTAGTTCGCATAACCATTAAAAGCACTGAAGAAACTATATCAAGGCTAATGGCCAAAGCCTGGCTTCCGAAATGGCCCAGTGAGGAATCGGTTGCCATTGCTGCTACCAAGACTAAGCAGTAATGGAGGTATTCCACCTTACTGCACTTGTGATGGCTATAAGCACGTCAGATGCATTTCTGCCCCGGGAAACTAAACTTCTACCCCAAAGGCCAGATAGCTCTGCTGCCACGTACAGAAGAAAAGCTCATCACAGACCCTCTTTCCTCATGTTAATCTCTTAAATCCAAAGTCTCATGCAAGCGTATATGATTGGTAATGTCTATGTCACACAAGTGTGTTTCAGCTGCAAGAGAGGCTAGGAATTCAACTGTTTGTGGGAGAAAGGGCCATATACTATAGAAATTTCCCCCAATATTAAAAGACTACTCAAAAAATAATGGGCAGGCAGGGGTCCACAAAGTTCAATTAGCCTATCTCCTTGCATGCCCTTGCTGAGGAAAACAGCCCCAAGGGGGTCTTTATAAGTGTGCTAAAGCAATGTAATGTATGTTGAATGAAACCAGCTCTACTCACCTGCCCATACTGGACAAAGGAATCAGCTGCTCGTTGTTGGTTTGGAATGAGACTTTATCCAAAGGAGCCATTTCATAATGAATCATCATCATTATCCCTAACTTTTACTGAGTACTTATTATATAGCAGAAACTGTGATAAGTGCTTTCTAATAAGGCTTCATTTAATTTTCTCAATAACCCTATGAGGTGAGAATGATTATCACCATTTTACAGGTGAAGATTCTGAGATATATAGAGGTTAACCACTAATCCATTGTGTAAATGAAATACCACGATTTGAACCTAGTCTGCCTAGAAAGCTCACGTTTTTAATAATACTGCATGCCAATCCATCCAAGCCTCTCTCGGGACCCATGAATACTCCGTGCACATGGAGACATTGGGTGTTGCAGACTTAACGCTGTTTATCCACCCAGGATCACTAATTTCATTCATTGCTCCACCAGACCCTGGATGGAACATATGACCAAGGACTGTTCAGTCAGAGGGGGCTCTCCCAGGACTTTCCTACTGGACATATTGGGGAAAAGGTTCTTCTGCTCCCCTTTTTGTTTTTCCTCTGGAAGCAGTGTGTAAGCTAATAATTTCCTAGGGAAAGAGGAGCAAGCCTGAGGTGAATACGTCAGAGCAACAGGCCACCCACCTTCCACATGGAGATGGACCTTTAAGAATTTGAAAAAGACTCTTTTGAGAACCCAGGATTCTAACACGTAATATCGAGACTTGGGCACGAAAAAGATATAAAGACAAATTTTAATTAAAAAAACCGAATTTGGGGCGCCTGGGTGGCTCAGTTGGTTAAGCGACTGCCTTCGGCTCAGGTCATGATCCTGGAGTCCCGGGATTGAGTTCCGCATTGGGCTCCCTGCTCGGCAGGGAGTCTGCTTCTCCCTCTGACCCTCCTCCCTCTCATGCTCTCTGTCTCTCATTCTCTCTCTCTCAAATAAATAAATAAAATCTTTAAAAAAACAAAAAACAAAATACAAATATTTAAAAAAAAAAAAAAAACCGAATTTGATCCTAAAAAGTCTTCAATGTGTGTAGGTCATCAGTGGTAATAAGGACCATGAAGTAAGGAAAATAATTAACAGCACCAAACCAAACCAAAACACCTCGGAATCATTTTATTATGTTGACCTTTGGGGGTGAACCTTTGCCTATAAGAATGATTCATGTTAACTGTAGGTAAGAAATATCTTTTTATTTGTTAGATATACTTCCCATATTTAAATAACCTTATCCAATATATTGATCCAGATAGCCATTGGAGTTCTTTCATAGCTAACTCATCTGGCTATCTCACCAGGACTGAATATTACTATAATTGTTAGTCATACCAAGCTGGTAATTGTCTGTAAGAAGACAACATAATAGGGCCACTTGGGGAAGTGCTGGGACACCAAAGATGAAAAGAATACCACCAAAACTGCCTGCTAACAAAGAGCCAGAAGTCTGGAACAAAAAATGCCCAAGTGCCTGGGGTCCCTGTGCCCTCCTCATGGATTCTCAAAGCTCAAAGCAAGAGTTTGGCATTAGCCCCTGAACCCTAACCCACACCAAGGAATGGAAACTGAAGCTCTCTCTCTCTCAAGCTGTGTGTTTCCATTTTTGATCACCATCTCCTCTTTTTTTTTTTTAAGTAAAAATTTCCCTTAGTAGAAAGGAAATACATGCTCGTTAAATAAAATCTAGAAAATGTAAAAAATAAAATGTTAAAAAAAAAGAGAGAGAAAAATACCATTGACTTGCCACCTAAAGACAACACTAGCGCCATTTTGGTTCTCCTTCCTTTCCAATGTGTCTCTTCTACAATAAAATTATATCTAGGGATTTGAAGAGTATGCTTTAATTCCATGTCCTTCTTTGCTTTTGGAAAAGTCACCAATAAAGAAGATCAATGATAATGATTTTATAATGTCAACATTGCTGCAATCACAGCTGACTTAGGAATGACTTCCTGAGAGGAGAGCGGATCTTTTTCCTTTTAAAGTCCATTCACAAGTAGCTTCTTGTTTACTCACTGCTCCTCTAAACTGCTGTTTGGAGAAACCAATTCTAATTGCAGGCAGAGCTGATAAGTCTACCTCAATTCAAATATCCCTTGTTTGTTCCTCAAGGAATAGATTCACATTCATTACTCATTAAACACTGGGAATAAAGGAGTTTGTATTTCCAGTTTGAGCCTGGTTTATTATGAGTTGCAAGATTGCTTAAGGGTTATTGCTTTTGAAAAATAAGACAGCTACCTAAAAGACATTATCCAAATAAATATATGCAAACAAAGGCACTAGAACTATGAGACTGAGCCATTAAGAGATTCTTCAGAGTTCTGAGCTTAAAAGAAAGCCAACTGCAAAATTCACAAAGGCATACCTTTGCAGTTGGTTTACTTTTAAGAATTCTCTAAAGAATTTAAGAAACAAGGATTGAAGAACTAAAATTAAATTAAATTAAAATTTAAGAATTTCTGTAAAAGATAAATACGATTTTAAAATATATAGATAAAATTATATAAACAATAATATACTAAAGCATTTATGTATTTATACACTTTTTACAGATATAATTTATTTACATTATAAATTATGTGTATAATTTATATATATATTAAATGATGGCTATTTGTTATAAATTATGTGTATAATTTACATATATATAAGAAATGATGGCTATGAACGGAGTCCTAAATCCATGGTATTAATAAAACTAGTTTCAAGTATAAGCCCTGAATCCTTTCCCCTTAGAATTCTAAAAACATTTTATAGTCCTGTAAGTGCTTTTGAAATAACCCCAACAAAATCATGCTTCCTAAAAAACAAGTAGGACTCGGGGCGCCTGGGTGGCTCAGTTGGTTAAGCGACTGCCTTCGGCTCAGGTCATGATCCTGGAGTCCCGGGATCGAGTCCCGCATCGGGCTCCCTGCTGAACAGGGAGCCTGCTTCTCCCTCTGACCCTCCTCCCTCTCATGCTCTCTCTACCTCATTCTCTCTCTCAAAGAAAATAAATTAAAAAAATCTTAAAAAAAAAAAAAAAAACAAGTAGGACTCCAAATACACATTTTTCCATTAAGATAATTGCAAAAGAAAACATACGTGGAGAAACATCACTTTCAGTAAATTCTCAATAAAGCCAAAATGCTTGAACATCAACATACATTTAGTGTGGGTATTAAATGGTTATTAATTTTAAAAATTAACATGAGACTTGTTTGATGGCATTCAATAGGATTACATCCCTTGATGGAGTCCAGAGCCTTTTCTGAGGGACACTGCAATTGCTGCTTCTTAACTGAGGGATATTTGCCAGACACTAATGACAGGAGTGTCCTGGCCCACTGGGTAGGACTAATTGCACAAATGGGAAGTTGTAGTGAGAGAAGCACAGCCTGGAGCTGGCGGTCGTCTCTGTTTCCTCAATTGCTAATGTTTCCACTGGCAGCATCTAGAGATTTTTGTTTGTTTCATTTCCTTTTACCTTTGTGGAATGTTTAGGTATTATTTGTATATATTGAGAAATCTGAGGAAAATAATGGGTATATAAATATGTGTCAGATACGTATTATCTCCCGCATGTTACCATTTATGTATATGCAGATGTGGATGCAGGTGCGGGGCATATGTAGATATGCGTGTGTGTGTGTGCGTGTGCACATGTGTCTTCCACAGTCAGTGCTGGAGAGACACTAACGTATGTGCACCCTGTGAAGTTCCCTTTTCTAAATTCTAAACTGACCATCCTCTTCTGTCTAGCCTACTAGTTTTTCCTTCTGATGCTACAGCTTTTTTTTTTTTTTTTACCCTTTACTAAAGCTTCATTAGGTTTTAATCTCAGCTAATCCAAAATCTTTCTCCTCTCCCTGCCCCCTGCCTTCCCTCTCTAGCTTCCTTCCTTTCTCAAATTACCCAGAGACTGCTTTACGCCCAGGGCTTTACGGCCAGGGCTGCACTAGGCAGGCCCTGGCGTAGAACAGACCTGGTTCACATCTTCACAGCCGAGAATGCTCTTTAACATGACTTCTTCAATTAACTTCATTCCTTTTGTATTGTGTTGGTCCTCTGAGAAGCAGACATCAATACAGACTTAGATGTGCAAAAGATACATTGGGGGAAATGCCTGTGGAGCATAAAGGGAAGAGGAAGTGGGAGTAGGCAGAGACCCCCCACCCCAGCCCCCAACCTGACTGTAGTGCAGGTCTGATACTTGTGGAAGGAGCGAGAGGAAAAAGAAAGATTGGGTCGGAAGAGCTTCAGACCACAGTGCACTCTGAGTAAAATCTCGGTCAGAGCAATGAGGGGCTCCAGCAAGAAGCCTGTTACAGGAGACTCGTGCTGGGTAGGAATGGCATGGCTCGAGTCCTCCTGCCTTGCTCAGCCATCAGCCAGGAGCAGCCTGGGTCGAGGGGGTCTTGGCACACGTCCTGAAACCATGGCAGCTGGAAGCTGCCCGCTGATGCTAGTCCTTACAGCAGCTTCTCTCATGAAAGGGGATCTATAGGATACACTCCTGTGGCTGCCGTGTGGGTAGATTCTAGGGCTTTATCTTCAGAAGAAACTTGATTTTCAAGTCCTTGGTATAGGTGGGAGTAGAGCAGGAGTGGGAGAAACATTTCGCTGCTGCCCCCCAGCTGAAGGCTGCAGATAGCAAGAATTTAACTTTGTGACAGTCACGTGGGTGCAGACCTGCGTGCTTCCCGGGTTTATCAGAGTCATTAGGTTGGGTGGGGCAAAGCGCTGGCCGTGCTACTCCATCGGAGGTGTATGTAGGGCTGTTTGTAAGGATGCGTTTCTAAGGAAGCCCAAGGCTCTGAATCCTTCTTGCACTCTTGTCCCACAGTAGATACCTGCCAGCAGTCACTTACAGAATTAGATACATAGCGGGCAACTCGCATCACCTTCCTCTTCTAGATGGCTCATGTCATGGTCCTTCTTGGGCCACAAATGTAGAGACATCTTTTGATTGCATTTCCCCTTCTCTTAAAATTAAATCCCAAACACACCATCTTACATCACCACCACCAACAAAAGACTTGTAGCAGAGGAAAAGAAAGACCAAGCAAGAAAAATGAATTTAAAAAGAAAGACTCGAAAACCAAGTTATCTCAAGAATAATTATGACCCAAGTGCACTGTAATTGAACTCTTCTCCAGGTTGCCCTCTCATCAGATAGCTCTAGGGGGTCTGAGAACTTGGGTAGCCCAAAATATTTTAACCAACAACATCCCAGGCAAATAACTCCCTGCCTTCAAAATTATTACCACCAAGAAAATGTTTAAATACCAAAGCCAACGGTCAACTGAACTCTTCAGAGCGAAAACAAACAAACAACTGAATCAGTAAGTGTCTAGGTGGGTAGTATATCAGATGAAGATCTCGTAATTGGACTTTGTTTTTTTTAATCTGCAAAAAACATTAGAGAAACAGGAGAAACTTGCTCCTTGGCTGCCAAAAAGCCAAGGAAATAGGAGAACATCAGACACAAAGAATAGCCAAGAAGGTGATGAGAAGCACATCCTCTCTAATTGTTGCCTCTTTTCTACTTCTTTTGAGGTTGGATCTTTACGTATCCAAAATGCTCACTCCATCGCCTGGCTGGCTCAGTTGGAAGAGCATGTGACCCTTGATCTCGGGGTCACGATTTTAAGCCCCATACTGGGTGTTGAGATTACTTAAATAAATAGATAAACTTCAAAATACTCACTCCATTACATTAATTAATTTTGAAACATAACTATGATTGCTTTAATGTTGTTCTAAGAAATAATAAATTAGAACACTTAGTATAATGTAGCTAATTATCTAGATCTGTGCTGTCCAATGTGGCAGCCACTAGTCATATGTGACTATTTGAATTTAAATGTAGATTAATTAAGATGGAACAAAGTTTAAATACTCGGTTCCTCAGTTGACTAGTCACATCTGGAGTGTCCAACTACAGCTATTGGACAGTGCTGATCTCGATGATTGATTAGATTTTAAAATAAATTGGCCTGGTATACAGGGTAGTCAAATAGCTTCTCACTTGCAAATGATCAAGCAGTGCATTTAACTTCAGCCAATGCTTATAACTTCTCCTTGCTGTGAGAACTTCCCTCCCTGCTTTCCTTCCTCCCTTTGCTTTGTTTATCCTTTTGTTCTCTGGGGAGGAGAGCTGTGCTTCTAAACATTCTAAACAGGTGTAGCCTGCTCCTCCCACCCCTGGTGTTTTTTTTTTTTTTTTTTTTTTAAAGATTTTATTTATTTATTTGAGAGAGAGAGAATGAGACAGAGAGAGCACATGAGAGGGGGGAGGGTCAGAGGGAGAAGCAGACTCCCTGCCGAGCAGGGAGCCCGATGCGGGACTCGATCCAGGGACTCCAGGATCATGACCTGAGCCGAAGGCAGTCGCTTAACCAACTGAGCCACCCAGGCGCCCCCACCCCTGGTGTTTAAAGCCCAACAGGAGGGCGCCTGGGTGGCTCAGATGGTTAAGTGTCTGCCTTCGGCTCAGGTCATGATCCCAGGGTCCTAGGATCGAGTCCCACATCGGGCTCTCTGCTCCTTGGGAGCCTGCTTCTCCCTCTGCCTCTCTCTCTCTCTGTCTCTCATGAATAAATAAATAAAATCTTTAAAAAAAAAAAAAGATAAAGCCCAACAGGAAGGATAAAGAAAAAGATAGACCTCAGATCAGTTAGACTTTCAAAATAGCAATCAACTGGAGATTGTACCCTTGCCCCTGGAAATGAACTTTCTGATTAGGTTAAATTCAAGGTTTTTTTTTTAAATTAAACAAAATTATGTCATATTAATCCAATATTTTATTTATCCAAGTAAAGATAAAAGAGCTCAGAGTTATAAAAAATGAAAAATACATTTGAAAATCAAGAAAAACAGCTTAATTATATTTTCATTTTTTTATCATCTTTTTTTTTATTAACATATAATGTATTATTTATTTCAAGGGTACAGGTCTGTGATTACACAATACACAGCGCTCCCCACAACACATACTCTCCCCAATGTATTTTCAGAGGAGACTTAAAAAAATCAGTGGCTTGGGGCGCCTGGGTGGCTCAGTTGGTTAAGCGACTGCCTTCGGCTCAGGTCATGATCCTGGAGTCCCAGGATCAAGTCCCACATCAGGCTCCCTGCTCAGCGGGGAGTCTGCTTCTCCCTCTGACTCTCCTCCCTCTCATGCTCTCTGTCTCTCATTCTCTCTCTCTCAAATAAATAAATAAAATCTTTAAAAAAAAAAAAAAAAAAAATCAGTGGCTTATTTCTAAAGACATACTTCTAGAAATTTTTACAATATGTTTTAAAGAAATCCAAAATATTTTTATATTTAGTTTGGTCAAATGTCATATATACAATCAGGGACACTAGTCCTATTGCTCAAATCATTACTAAAATCTTGCCCATCAAACCAGGTACTAATTTTGAATTGAGTAGTCTTTATATGAGTGAGAACATTCATTCATTTTATCAGTTATGCAGCACATATGAATCTTACAGTGATAGATCTAGGTGTCACAAAAATGGAACTTTCTCTATTCGTCTATAACTGAAATTAAACCATCTCTCAAGCCCTATCTGGCAGAAAGCCTCATCTTGCCTATTGACTCTAAACTCAATCACTTCCAGATTCTTCTCAGTTTATTTTGGGTAAATCTTCCAGCAATTCAAAGATCATCACTTCCCTTCTCTTCCCCTTCTCCAAGGCCGTGATCTCATTCATTCATTCATCAAATATTTGTTGAGCTCCTATTATGTAACAGGAACTAGGAATTGAGCATATGGTAAATACAACAAAAAGTCCTTGCTTTTGTGGAGCACATGTTTCAGTGGGGAAGACGAACAGTAAGAAAGCAAACAAATAAATATACGAAAAATACCAGGAGATAAAAACTCTATAGAGAATTAAAATGGTGTGCTATGATAGGGGCCTGGGTGAGCGGGGAATCTTCAGTGTGGTAGTAGCTAAGCTGAGAACTGAATAATAAGAAAGAACAAGCCTTGAGAAAGGGAAAAGAGCACTTCAGGTGAAGGGAACAGCAAGCACAGAGACTCTAAGGTGAGAAAGTTTGACTTCTAGTTTGCAAAGGCCTCCACAGTCTCCAGCATCAGCAAAGGGGATTCTTATCTCCTCGCTGACCCAGAACAATGCTTGAGGCTGCCTCAGAAAGGGAAGAGCTTGGGCAGCCAGAGAATTTTAGGAAAGAGAAACTTTAATATCATCTTAGACTTTTATCATACAAGAGTAAGCATTCTTTCATAAACTTGTGCATTTCTCTTATAGTACTTGCATTGCCTATTTTTTGCTTTTAGTAGAAAGTAGAGACAGTACTAGGAAAGTCTAGAGCTGGATATATTGTAATTTGAAGCAAGAGCCAAGATGACTCTTTTTCTTTGGCAGGAGTGTCATCTTTCTTGCAGGACCATGCTGGCCACTTGTCACTCCTGCCTCCGTTGAGCACCTAAACAAGACAATACATATCATAAAGTTGTTAGGGACCTTTCTGATAGCACTGTGATTTTTAAAAACATATCACAAATTTAAAAAATCTAATATTCTCCCTATATTCTTTAAGTTATTATTTATTCCTTGAGGCTGTATCATCTATCCATCCATGTGTCCATCCATCCATCCATCCATCCACCTGTTAGGTAGATTTAATTGAGCATCCAAGGATGAGTTCCTTCTCCATTCAGTCCCCTCTGGAGGGAGGTAAGTGAGGGAGACAAGTGAGGGTTGTTTCCCTTCCCTCAGGATCCCTATAGCCCTTTCTCTGTACTGCACAGTTCAGCATTTTATGATGCATACCTGCATTATTCATTCTGATCATTGCAATGGTGACAAGAATTAGGGCAGATATTTCCATTTTGCTAATGAGGAAACCAAGGCCTGGAGTATTAAACATGTGAGTGTTCTATTCTTCTATTAAATATCAATCTGCCTGGTTTCCATAAAGTTAAACATACACTTTTGACCCAGCAATCCCCCTAGGTATTTGCCCAAGAGAAATAAAGATATATGTCCACACAAAGACATACATGAATGTTTATTGTAGCTTTATTCATAATAGCTCAAAGCTAAAATAGCCCAAGTGTTCATCAATAGGAGAGCAGATAAACAGAGTGTGGTATATGCGTACGATGGAAAATGGCTCAGCCACAGAAAGGAACAAACTTCTGATATATGTCAGAACATGAATAGATCTCAAAAACATTATGCTGAGCAAAAGAAACTAGATCTAAAAGAGTACACATTTATTTATTCCATTTATGTGGAATTTTACAATAAGCAAAGCTAATCTAGAGCAGCAGAACGCATATCATGGTTGTCTGGGGCCAGAAATGGGGGTGGGTGGTGGGTGAGTATAGACTGCAAAGGAGCAGGGAATTTTGGGGGTGATGGAAATGTTCTATATCTTAATTGTGGTGGTGATTACATGGGTATATGCTTTTGTCAAAAACCATTGAACTGTACACTTAAAATGGGTGCATTTTATTGTTTGTAATTTATATCTCAATATAGGTAATTTTTAAAATACATATCTGTCGGGGCGCCTGGGTGGCTCAGTCGGTTAAGCATCTGCCTTCAGCTCAGGTTGTGATCCCAGGGTCCTGGGATCGAGCACCACGTCAGGCTCTCTGCTCAGCCTGAGTCTGCCTCTCCCTCTCCTTCTGCCTGCCGTTCCCCCTGCTTGTGCTCTCTCTCTCTGTGTCAAATAAATACATAAAATCTTTTAAAAAATAAAATAAAACACATATCTGCCTAAAAATTATATATACTTTATATATGTATTTATATATACATACACACATATATAATTTCCTCCCTATCTGTATAAGAAGGGCTATGGGGATACAGGAAACTGTACATAAGTCAGAAAGTTCCAGAAAAGGAAGAAACGGTACCAAGAATGAGAATATCTCTAGCTTTGAGGATAACATGCAAAAAGCAAGTAGCAATAGATTCCAAAATACAGAAATGAGGTCACTGCACAATCTTGAAGTCCAACTCCTGGGAAATGCAGCTTCTAGCTGCTCCTGCCATGAGATTCCAATAAGGTATAATAAAAAATAGAAAACTGAGGTTCACTACCTGTGGCCTGGCCTTGGTAGACACAGGGAGAGAGAGGGGAGGAATCGGTGGCGGAGCAGAAGAGAGAAGGAAAAGATGATGTCTTTCCTGTCTGGCAGCTCAGCCAGGCCTCTCCCAAGACTCCAGAAGCCTCTGCAGACTGCGGCTGCTCTCTGGCTGCCCCCAGAGGCCAGGGCCTTCCTTGGGAATGAAGACAAAAAACGTTTCCCCCAAGTGTGGACTCCACTAAGAAGATGACTGCTTCAGCTGAGAGAAACAGAAATGGGCCCTTTCAGAGAATCTGTCTTGGTGCTAGTCACCAGGGGCTCTGTGGTGTCGAACTTCTCAGCTCTAGACTCCTGGTCACAGTGACATGGAGTAACAGAGGTCAATAGGACTTGCGCTGAAATGGACATTTGTTGTTAACTCCCCTTTCTTTGATAATAGTGCCTGGATTGTCCTTCTCCACTCTCAGTCCAAGTTGTCCTGGTGAAGACAGACCCGCCCTGGCTCTCTGGGGAGAACAATGACTCAGGCCAGTTAACCAGTTTCACACTCCCTTGGCCGTAGCGATTTCTTCAGGGGTGGACATATGACTGCTTCCTCCACAGAGCCAATGGGATACCATGAGACACTTTCAGAGAATGAGACATTTCTAAGAGTGGTGTTCCAGTAGTACCTTTTGCTCTGAAGCTGAAACCTGAGAGAATGTAGGGTTGGATCTGCTCTCACCATCTTGATACGAGTGGAGCCATCGCAGGGGAAAGCAGATGAGAGAGAGAAATCAAGTCCTGAAGACAGCATTTGGGCCCTGAATCCAGCCATGCCTGACAAGTCTGTCCTTGGACTCTTTGTTTTCTCGCTCAGTTCCCCAGTAAGTTCCCTTCTTGCTTAAACCAGCTGGAGTCAAGTTTTCTGTCATATACAGCTCAAGTGGCAAGCTCCCCTTACCCCCTCTACTGGCAAACACCTTCTTCTCATTCAAGACTCACTGTAAGCACCAATGAGCTAAGAGTTTTTCCTGCTCCCCTGCCCCAAGGGGAACTGGCCCCTCAATGATTTTCCTCCACCGTACTCTACACACACTATCATAGTACCTAAACTGCTTTAGAACCCTTGTTCTTGTGGGTATGTCTCTCTTCCCATAAAGCCACAAAGCTGTTGAGGGTAGGGGCTATTTGTGGGCTTTGTATCCTCAGAGTCTAACCCAGCATCTGGCACATAGTAGGTGCATGACTAGTATTGGTTGCACAAATGAATGAATGAATGGAGCAAGAGTCTGCCCCCCAGTTTTCCAATAAGAGACATTTGCATCTCAGCTGGTAGACAGGTTGAGGCTATGGAGAATTTGGGATGGACAATGGAAAGAACCAATTTTTCTGTTTGCCAGTCAGTCAGTCTGTCTGTCTATCTGAATGTCTCTGGGCATCACTCAACCCTGGGACTCCTAGGCTAAGAGAGTGACTCATGCTTGGGAATAGGCAGTTCAGGGCTGTTTAAATGCTCTCTAGACCCAGCTCTGATTTTTGTGACAACTGTTTTGGTGGCATAACTCTGCTCTCGGTGGGGGGGGGGGGGGGGGGGGAGCTCAGCGGGCAGCTCAGGAGAGCCAGGGACACAAAAGCTAAGGAAATGATGTCAGGTGAGAGGTGATGGAAGACTGTCTAAGCATTTAATAAATTCTTATTGACCAGTTGAATTTGTTTCTCACAGCCATTTTTTTTCCCTTCATGAATATGAAAAGCTGCATGGAGTTGAAAATATGACCAATAGCAGAATCAAATGACATTGACAGATGTAAAGAGAAAAGTTTGCAGGATCAAATAATGATCTAAAAGTATCCTTGACATGGGGCACCTGGGTGGCTCAATTGGCTAAGTGTCTGCCTTTGGCTCAGGTCAGGATCCCAGAGTCCTGGGATCGAGCCCCGCAGGAAGTCTGCTTCTCCCTCTCCTTCTATTCCTCCCTGACCCGTCATGCTCTCTCTCTCAAATAAATAGATCAAATCTTTTAAAAAAATGTTTTAAAAAGTATCTTCGAGACAATATCAGTAAATAGATCTGATTAATTATCATGTTTGGTGTACTGATCTTGTTAACTTTTCCTATTTCCCAAATCTGAAGGTCACCAACCTGAGCTCAATCATCAATTAGTCAGAAGACCTTGAGCAAGTCATTCAACATATCAAGCGTGTAATTTTATCACTGTTTTCATAGGACAATAAAACCATCATTCCTACTTATTACATATGATAGTAGTAGTGAGGATCAAGTGAAAGGAAAGAAGGGGATCTAAAATGAACTTGCATGTCTTTTATGTTCCCAGTCCTGTGCTGCTTGCTTGATTTATAGATTCTATCTGTTTTGATTTTCTTAGCTGCAAATGATAGAGGAAAAACAACCCAAATGGTTTTACGCAAAAACACAACACATTGCCTCTAATAACTGAAAAATCCAAAGACAGATCTAGGCTCAAACAGTGTCACTGGAGAACCAGTCACTTTCTCACCTCTGCTCTTCTCAACGTTGGCTCAATTTTCAAGCACTACTGTCCCCTGTGGTCACAAGATGCTTCCAGCAGCAGCAGACCTCATTCAAGTCTATTTGAAAGGAATAATTATCCTTTCCCCAGGATTCCCAGCCAGCTCAGTGAGTTTTATTGATTCTGTCTGGATCATGTGCCCATCCCCAAACCAACCATTGCCACCAAAAAAAAAAAAAGTCACTTTCTTTCTGAACGGCTAGGCTGAGTCGAGTCACATGTGCATACCTCAAGCCAAGGTACAATCAACCCCACCATCATTTTACGAACTGAGAGAAGAGTTGGTAATCCCCGTGAAGGGAATTGTGCTATGGTCTCCGGTAGAGGGAATGGAGAGCGAGTGACAAAACAGTAAATGTATAACCCTTCACGCCTTAAGCCACACAGGATGCTGGTAGTGCTGGGAGCCAGATGGGAGGGACAGAGTCACAAGAACATACAAAGTGGAATTTGTCTGGTTTTACCTTCACCTGCTATGTGAGAACACCAGCCCCTCCCGAATTATGGGAGGAAAGGTCAGCTTCCATCCCTGGAGACTTCAGCGGGGAGTCTCATGTATACTTGTGAAACATTTCTTTTGGGTAGTACTCAGGACCTGTAGCCTCTTCTCTCTTTGCCGTGGGCTCCAGGGATGTTTTTGTGGCTGCCAAAGCCAAGGGGCTCAAAGCACAATGCTGTTGCTGCAGTCCCCAATGCCTTCCAGAGATAGCAGACACTGCCCATGCTGCTAAAAAAACCAAACGCTTTAAAAATGGTGTCTCTTCCCATGTCTGCAGCAGGGACTCTGAGTGAGGACAGTACCCTCCACTGCCATTTCTGCCATCCAGTCCCTCTGACAAATAGCGGTCAAGTGGTGTGTGCCCAGCCAACGGGTAAGCCAGGGGCTGGGGCTGGGATACAGCTATTTGTGATTGTAAAGCCCAGGATTTGGAGCCATGGAGCCAAGGGAAATTCCTAGATGCAGTGTCCTTTTCAAGTCCCAGTTCAGAGCCCAAGTACAGGGAGGTGGGGGAGAACCAAGGTGGAGAGATGGACTTGAGCTTGACTTGATTGCTTGATGATTTTCCCACAGCTGCTCTCCCAGAGCTGCTGGCCTGGGCTGGCATGGTATTCCGAGAGGAGATATGCTTATTTGGCCACAGACATTTTAGTCAGAGAGCCCTGGGTGTTATCACTCTTTCTGGCCGTCCTTTTACACTCTGAGTTCCTGGGGACTGGGCTGCCATCAATCTACATGATAGACTTCTGGGACCCATGTCTTTCCATCAGGGGTAGCTTATTACTGCTCTTGGGGCAGGCCCAGCGTTCCAACCTTTTCTCCCTTCGGAGCTCCTCCTTCATGCAAATCCATGCCTGTGGTAGCGATCACAGTGGAGTTGACTGGCCTGCTGATCCTCCAGGCAGTCCTCAAACACCGTAGCGTAGATATTATCAAGAGTAATAACAGCATCTGATACTAATTAAAAGCCTGCTATGTGCCAGGCAGAGTTTTAGGGGCTTGACGTGTGCTACCTTATTCACTCCTTATAGCAATCCTATGAGTAAGGAACTTATTATCCATAGTTCACGGTGAGGTCATTGAGGCAAAGAAACATTTAGGAAATATAACTCTACCATGAGGCCAGATATTTGTCTGTCTCCATCCCTGATGTGTTTCCAGTGCCCAGTGCAGTGCCTGACTAAGAGTAGTTATTCAGTTATTCAGTAGTTATTCGGTTATTTTGCTCATGCATGGATGTGTAGCAGACGCAGTAGTGGGCCTCCTTGATCTCTCACTTAGGACCAGGGCTTTCATTCCCCCAGCTGCTGGGACGTCAGCCGCTAAAGGCTCCCAGTTGGCATCCGTCTAGGAGTATCCCTCGGGACAAGATTTACACCCCCTCTCCAAGGATTGCACCCAGTGGCTGGTCTGTGAGGGAGTCAAAAGATCAGTGCCCACTTGGGGCCACTTTGAAGGACTATCCCAGTTCCCACTGAAGGTGCAATAAACTAGGCCTCTGTCACACCTGCATTGCAGTTCAATCTCTCCCTCTGCCCAGTCTTGCTTTCCTTACTTCTTTATAGGGGTTGTCGCTGACTACAGCCCTCAGTGAACCACCTGCAAGCAAGTTTTGTCTGAATTTGTTTCCAGGGAACTCGGCCCAAGGCACATGGAATATGTTCTTCACTCAGCCTTGTGGCTCTGACCTCAACAATCCTCTCTACAGATTTACTCTTTTTCTAGTACTGTTTGAGGTGACATGGCAGCTGGTTTCTTCACAATGTGCTATCGTTGCTGTAAAAGTCTTTGCTATCCTCACTGAAACCTTGAAAGTTCAGGCAGATGCCGCATTTCATCTCAGCTGCTCTCATTAACCCTACAATTCCATGTTCAGCCCTGGACACCAGAGATGGCTCTCTCGCCTCACTGCCCCAGAGCAGATCCCTGCCAGGGTGCCGTGATAGCTCAAGACACAAAGAAGGATGCTTCTGCCCTCTGAGATTCTCTCAGAAGCTCCACCCCAGCTTTCATATGTATCCTCCACCTGGCAACCCTCTTGGGGCATGCCACTTACCAAGGCTTCAGTGACCAGCACCAGTGCTCCCCAGTGAACTGATGGCATCTCAGCCATTAGCTCAGTCTTCTCCTTCCTGCAAGGTGAATTCCCTTGAAGCTCTCATGCTTTTTTTCCCATCTGCATATTGTCAGGGCCACAATATGGGCTATTATGGACCACATTTTGAACCACAAAATGGGTCCACTTCCTTCCCTCAGCTCCTCTGTAAATTTGCCTGACTCTCTGCTTCCCTCACCTCCCCCCAGCTCTGAGAATATTGAATATGTTAGGACCACCGAGCTCTGAGAATATTGAATATGTTAGAACAGAGGGAGGGTGAAGGTGGAAAGGACAACATCTGCTTACGGAGACAGGATTCAGACAACGCCTTGTGATATACGACAGAGGACTGAAGAAGTCAGATAAACCTGGCTTCCTTTCTTGCCCATCTGTCAAATGAGGACACTTCATTAAGTTGTGAAGATAAATAAGATAATGCATGTAAAGCACTTGACCTAGCTCAATACCTGGTATTTGTGCCAGTTCTAGGTTTTTGTCTCTCAGTTCCAAATCCATTGTTCTATTCTTTGCTTTGTGGCGCTGGGTCTCTGGGACTCTACTGACCACGTTTCTGCTTTACCAGCTACTCCTTGTTGGGCTCTGCCAATGGGAAAACCAGAGAGACACTAGAAGGCTGGAGAAGAGAGAAGGAACTCGCTCCTTCCCTGGGGGCTTATAGCTACTTCCTGTTCTGTGAGCAGCATGTCAGCCATGCCTGTTCATCGCAGCTGAGGCAGTTCCTCCTGACTTCAGACCCGGAGCCATCCGAACCCTTGTAGGAACAGCCTCATTGCACCTTCTCAGAGACACTGGCAGCAGCCAACTGGTACCCCAGCGGCGGGGGTCCTGGTCCCTCCTCCAACTTCTTCCTCTCTTCCGCACCTGAGGGGGAGGAAGCCGCTTCCCACAGTAGCTACTGCTATGATTTCTTAGTGCCTTCATTTTACCTTTCAGTCACCGAGTAAACAACTTTATTACACCTAGTTAACAGTTTTTTTTATATTAAATTCTCACTGCTCAGTAATTGGTATGGTTTCTGTCTGCTGACTAGACCCTGAGGGATACAAAAGTTTTTCCACGTCATGAATAAGAAAACAGGGATTCGTGTTCGTTAAGGAATTTCCCAAGGTCACGGTGTGATTCTTCGGGGGATTTGAATCCAGGTCTACCTGAGACTAGAACTCTACCAGCACACTACATACTATGTAACACAGCTGAGATAAACCACGTTGCTTCCACCCAGGCCACTCTCACGTTTTCATTCTTGCCTTGGCCTCACCCCATTGCGTGCTGGGTTGCACTCCACCTACTACCCTGGGGCCTGAAGCTAAGGATGAAGCACAGCTGTTGCATGGCTGAAAATGTGACAGTGAGTGTCTCTGAAAGCTAGGTTCCTCTCTGAAATCCTCTATTTAAGTAAATTATTTTAACTAAATTCTAAAATTTTCATTAAGTAAAAAGGAAGAAATAGTAAATCCATGATAAAACTTTTACATGCTAGTGAATCTAAAAGGATTTGCTAAGGGCTGTAAAATTGTCTTCATCACGGAGTAGGGCTATAAAATTGTCTTGATTGAAGCTGATTCTCTAGGCTTGATCCAGAATTCTGTGGGGGGAAAAAAAAATCTCAAAACACAGTTATTTTCACTTCACTTTTATATTTTTAAAAGTAATCTCGATGCCCAACGTGGGGCTCGAACTCATGACCCCGAGATCAAGAGTCACATGCTCTACCGACTGGGCCAGCCAGGCGCCTCTCAATTTTATTTTAAAAAGTGTTTCATGGAGCACTTTTTAGATGGAAGACAGGTGGTCAGAGAGAAGAAAGGGAGTCAGGCCAAAAGAGACATCTTTCACATCAAACAAGGATGGACTGCTCATCTTTAAAAGAAACCAGCATTCTAATAGATCATTTGGGGAAAAGGCACAATGACATTACTGGGAATCTGGCCAAAGTAAGGACTATTACTGGATATTTCTGACTTTGTTAGGAATATTCCTGGAACTCGATGTCTTTATAATGCCATACAGATAGAATTTTTTTCTAATATGAAGAATGCCACAGTCCATTAGCAGAAATTGAGCTATATTTTAATTTTATTATAATGAATATGTAATTAGAAATGGAATCCCAATGAAAAACAAATGAATTGTTAAATGATCATCATCAAGAAATAATGAGTAATGTTATTAGATGAATTGAAAAAGCCATAATGCAACGGGTTTGTGAAAACAAGAAAATACAATCCAACTTGTGGATCATTACCTAGGAATGAGGGCAGGGTTCTCATTCCAGGCAGTGATAACTTGTTATGCTTGATATTTCTGTGCTAGAAAAACAAAATCATGTAAGCAAAGAGTCATTTTTACAAGTTTGAAGAACTAAGGCCCCCTAATTTTGTGTCACCATGAAAGAATGTTCCTAGGAAATTCACTGACATGAATCATGAATCATGCCAGGGAGCTAAACCCTCAGAATTTATTAAATATTAAGTGCCACCAAATAAAAGCCAAGAAAAGTGAATATTTCTCCTATCTAGCTGCTTGTCTCCTTTCTCATATTCCAATACCTTAATTTTTCACTGGCTGTATTCTACCTGGCTATTTCTTGGAGGTTGCTATTGTTTACGCTATATACTCATTACTGAATTTTAAAGGAAAAATGACAGAATCTACTGACTTTTCTACTGGTCTGAAAGGGCTTCCTAAAGTAGCATGTTTTACAATCTTCTGTATGACAGTTACTGAGAACACTGTTAGAGCATATCCTAAAATGATTTTTTCTCCATTCTTCAAGTCAGCAACAAAAGCAGAGAGAAATCAGCAATGTCAGCGTGGTGTCCTGGAAAGGATGATAAGCTCCAAGGGCCAAGAGATCTTAATTTGGAGTTGTGGTTCAGCCATTCGATGGCTATGTGGCCTTGGACAGGTTACTTAACCTCTCTGAGCCTGAATTTCCTCATTTATAAGATTAGGGTGATGATAGTGGCTTCCTCTCTCTCCTCCACATCTTTCCCTGAGGGATCTCACTGCCCTCTTCAGTTCCACATCGCTTACCACGTCGATGCTGAGGACACCCACAACCCCACCTGCAGTCCAGCCCTCTCTCCTGTGTTTCTGAACTACATTTCTGCTCATTTCACAGACAACTTCACCGAGATGTCCCTCAGGCACCTTAAATACGTTATATGCCTGGCATGTCGTATGTGCCCAGGGAGTTACTATTTAATGAAAAGGAAGAGTCTTTCCACCTGCTACTTCCTCTACATGGAGCGTTTATCTTCCCTCCTGCACTGGCATGTCCTGTTTGTTTGTTTGTTTGTTTGTTTGACAGAGAGAGAGAAAGTAAGAGAGGGAACACAAGCAGGGGGAGTAGGAGAGGGAGAAGCAGGCTTCCCGCGGAGCAGGGAGCCCAACGCGGGGCTCGTTCCCAGGACCCTGGGATCACGACCTGAGCCGAAGGCAGACGCTTAACGACTGAGCCACCCAGGCGCCCCTACATATTTTACTTTAAAAAAAGGAAATATAATAGGCTAACAAGCAAAAATAAAATCTATTTGCTCTTTAACAAATAACTAACATTTTAATGGTTTTATAAAAACAATTCCTTTCAGATACTCTGATTAACCTTTAAGTGACATAAAAAAAGTTTCAGGATTCTTTAATACCAGTATTTTGCACAATTTAAGATACAGCCATTGAGTTTAGCATTTCAAGGAAAAAAAATTAAAAGAAAAAAGGAGAATGGTAACTCACTGAAAAGCTTATGTACTTAGTTTAGTTTGTTTTGAATTTTTTTAAAAAATTAGGCCCAGAATTTTAGTTATCCTAATTACTATCCCAATCAAATAGGATATCTATGTGTGGATTCTAGATAAAAGACAAGTACTTTGAACTAATAAACGTAAGACCCACTGATTGGACTGTTTGTTTAGAATCTCTTAATGGGTTTAGATAAGGAAGACTTCAATAAAGCTAACCAAATATTGAGTTCCACTGATTAAAAATACAGTTTTAAAAACTCTGCTTTTGTGGTAAATTTCGAGACAAATCATAAATGTAAAGAACAATACTGTAAATATTGTACTGTTCACAGATACTTGTTGGAGAAGTGAAATGCTTGAATTCAAACTATCAAAATTCTGACCTTTCAAAATAGGTTTTCTAATTTCCTGAAAATCAGTAATTGCTTTTAAACCCTTAAAATGTCAATTTCAATTAAAAAAAAAATCCGTACAAATAAATCTTAAAGTTATTCCTTTCAGTCTCAATTCTTTTTTACTTTCAACTATATATTGAACACAGAACTAGTTTCTAAATAAACATCTAATGAAGAACAGTTTCAATGTAAAATAAAACTAGGCAATCTAATACAACTTATGTAAGAAAGTCTGAGTGTGAGTTATCAAAATTCAGAATTAAATTTCTATAATAGTGAAAACTTTCAGTCTCTTCTTAATATTCAAAACCAGCAACTTCCCATGAGACTAGAAAGTTAGCAGAAAGGATCAAACAGATTTAAGCACTGCTCGACTTCTTCTAAAGTGATGTACTCTTTTATCCTTGAAGTAGTCATCTTGAGTAACAAGAGAGTTTCTCAGTCTGTTCTCTGGATTAAATAGACAAGATGCCACAGTCTGCATGCTTCTGTCCACAGATTTCTTTTGTGGGCCATTTCCTGAGGATGGAGTAGCTTCATGAACTGAACATTCACTTTGCAAAACTTCAGCTCCTGGATCAACTTCATTACAGTGGTAGTTAACAGCAGTGTAAGCCGGGGGTATAACATAACTCCTTTGTTCTCCAGCAGGCCACTGTGGTGGCATCTGATAATTATATGCAGGCAGTTGATATCCAGTGATGACCTGAACAGGTGAACTTGGATAAGAAGGATATGCCTGAACATACTGAGTTATAGGATTCATCATGGTTGGAGGCTGCATATAAGTTTCAGTGTTTGGATTACTCCACACACTCTGAAACTGTGGTGGAGGAGGAGGATTAAAAACCAAAGGACGAGGCTGCACATGATAAGCACATAAATTTTGTTTCCTGATTGCAGGTCCCAGTTTCAGCTTTTTACCATGGAAATTTATCTGTGATTCTACTATCTTCTGCACATCCACATCATTATAAAATGAAACAAATCCATAGCCTTTGGACACACCAGTTCGATCCGTGATTATCTTCACTTCTTTTACTGAACCATATCTAGCAAAGAAACTTCTAATTTCGGTTTCATCCATCCTAACACCAATTCCACCAACAAAAACGGTGTTTGGCATGCTTTTGCCTTCTGGTAAAACATAGCCTTGGCTGGTTGTAGCTGAGGAGGGCTGAGTGCTGGCCTCGCTGGAGATGGTTGAGTTTGGAGTCTCAGGGTTTGCAGCAGACATGATGGCGGCAGCCTCAGTTCCAGGAGGAGCGGAGGCTGCGCTTCTGGCACCACTCTTGGGGCTGCTGTTGGCTCTGCTCGTGGCGCTGCCTGGCTTCGACTGGGCAAAGGGATCAAAGTCAGAGGACTGAGGAAAATCAAAGGCGAGCGGCGAGGCCGAGGAGCTCTAAGAGCGGAGTGGCGAGGCTGAGGGGCGCCGGCGAACTGAGCAAGAATTATTTATTAATTCTACTCCATAAATGTATGTGCTATAAAAGAGGTTCATAAAGGTAACTTCAAATCATTATTCAATATATTGTTATCTGCGAATATAAAGTGTCTTTATAATGTTCTTTTTCCTTGTTTAGTCAATGGTCACTATAAACAGCTATAACTCTGGACCACCTATCTTAAATACTTTAATCAAGTCAATATAATAAACAAGTAGAGAGCCATTTTCTTGGACTTTAGAAGCTCTGTCATCTTGGAGGAGAGCCTGAGGTAAAAGTTAGGGTTGCTGGCTCTGGTCCTGGCTCTGCCCCTACACTGTGAGCCTGGACAAAAGTCTTGCCTTCTTGTTGGCTTCAGTTACGGACTGAGGCTGGACTATGTAAGCTTTAGGGTCTCTAACGCCAACATTCTATATTACTTACCTTTGAAAGATCATCTTATATGATCTGTGCAGATCCTTTAAAAATTACACTGTCCCTCATTTCCTACTTTGAAAATAACCTTTAGTAATTCTGACACATAGTTAGATGTATTTCTGGGCATCTGTTAAATCAATGAGAAATAAATTATTAAAATTTGGGAGAGATCAATAGCAATTATAGTGTCTTTTGATAAGTTGAGCATTTTATTTCTAATGAGTAACCCTGCCCCCAAAAGAAACCAGTAAGATGATAAGAAAATAATATAAAATGTTACTTTATTTTATTTAATTTTAACTCCTTGGCCATTCTTAATTTTTTCCGAGTAGTCTTTTGAGTCCTGGCCCTATAGTTAATAGATTAGTCAGCCTGCAATTGTAGAGTCCCTGGCACTGCTGGGATGCAGGGACAGGGGGTGGAGAAGGGAAATACGTGATGTTTGCTCTTGTGCTCCTATCTTGTGCTGGAAACACTCCCACAAAAACGCTCAGAAATACAAAGATGTGCACAGTCCAAATGTGTGCCAAGTAACACCACACTACTTTCATTCAACAAAAATGTATTCATTGCTTGCTCTGTTCCTGGGGATCAGGGCTGAACCAGACCAAGTTCAGTCCTCTTGGAGTTAAATATACAATGAAGGTAAAGTGAGGGTTAATCTCCCTCCATTAGCCTGGTGAGCAGATTCATACCCGAGGAGCAGGGCGCAGGCTCCTCAGGCTGGGGAGCTCTGTGGATCTGCAAGGTAGTTTTACCACTCCAGGAAACAGCAGTGTACCTGGTCTATCTAACAGGGCAGATCATTGTTTAACAGAAACTTCTCCATACAACATTATTTTCAGTAATAATACTGAAATGAAATGAATACTCATAATAACAGAGAGAAAAGAAGCAGTGAGATTTTTCTTTTATTGAACTTTGTATATGTAATCATGTCAATAAAAATAAATAATAAGTAATAAAATAAATTAATACAGGATCAAAGAAGAGGGAAAGGTAATGGATGAATATTTTTAAATTACATTAGTGTTTTCCAAATGAAAGGGAAAAAGCATACACCTACATACTAGTCTGCCACAGACATGAGTAATAACATTACAGGCTAATAATAATTAGGTCGCAATTAAACAAGAAAAATAACAAAAAGGGCTCCATTTCAAATTTTAAAGATACTATTCCAATAGAGTAAAATATTTCATGTATGAAAACTTGCACTTACCAAACAAGAATATTATAACTTGCAGTTTGCACTGTTTTAAATTTTAATCACAAATAAAAGCTCCAAGTGGTCACATAGAATGAGAGAATTAAATTGAGTCAAAGAGAATGGAAGTAGCACAAGTTCTGTTACAATCACTTCTTTCAAATCTAGGGTTTAAATGCACAAGCAGATAGATCCACCCAAGTTGGGGACATGAAAGGCGCCCAAAACAAGCGTGGATAATTCTTTTTTTTTTTTTAACTTTTTAAGATTTTATTTATTTATTTGAGAGAAAGAGTGAGTGAGTGAGTGAGAGAGAGAGAGAGAACACACGAGCAGGGGGAGAGGGAGAAGCAGGCTTCCCGCTGAGCAGGGAGCCCGATGCGGGGCTCAATCCTAGGACCCTGGGATCATGACCTGAGCCGAAGCGTCAATATCATGATGCTTAACAGACTGAGTCACCCACGTGGAAGATTCTGAACCGTAAGGAACGTAACTCTCCAACAAGCACGGATAGATGGGTCCGTTTATGCCAGCACTCCTCTGACTTCTACGTAGAATACAATGCCTATGGAAGGATTAAAAAGTGCTAATTTTATTTATTATAAAATTGAAGAGTAACTGCAGAAATTGTCTTGAACTTAGACCGACAAAAGATTTTGGGGGAAGAAGAGTATTTTACATGGGATCTGACATTGTGTTGAATTGCCGGTGTGTGACTGTCGTTTTTAGAAGCAAACCAACTTTTAGTCTGTTTTATTATTGTTTCAAAATTCTCTACAGACAATGCACGCCCTTATTGCTTGAGACCACTCCTATCACTACTCTTGGGACACCCATGCCATAGGAAATGAGGAAAAATAATATAGGAACTCTAACTTAGAGCCAGATGTGTTGAATTTGTAAGACCCTTCCTCCTTCCCCATTCTGGGCCCAGGGGACACAGCCCTACACAGGGACCTCACGAAGCCCCAGTGGACATTCTGGATCTTGCAGCAGGGTAAGGAGCCTGCCCTGGGTTGCCTTTCATAGGTTTTGAAATGATAGTATAAATGGTTTGAGTGAGTGCAAGATCGGAGTTAGGGTGTGTATTCGCGCGGACGTGCATGGGTGTGTGCGTGAGGGGTGAGGTTAGGGAGGCTGGTGAAGAGTAGGAGGAATACACATAAGATGAATTTGTGCCCTCTCCTGGAAATAATGGGAAATTTTGGTTTTAAAATGAATGTGGATTTAAATAGCGTCTCTCTTCAAGAAGTTCGAAATCCTTCACAGATACTATTTAATTCTTTTTTTTTTTTTAAAGATTTTATTTATTTATTTGACAGAGCAAGATACAGTGGGAGAGAGAGCACAAGCAGGGGGAGCAGGAGAGGGAGGAGAAGCAGACTCCCCGCTGAGCAGGGAGCCCGATGCGGGGCTCGATCCCAGGACCCCGGGATCATGACCTGAGCCGAAGGCAGACGCTTAACGACTGAGCCACCCAGGCGCCCAGATACTATTTAATTCTTATTTTCAGGTTCCTTGTGAGTTTGGCAAGAGATGCCTATTGTAGTTTAATTAAGGAGGAAGTTGTGATAGGGATATTCAGGGATGTCCCCCCCTCCCAGGGCGAATGTATGAAGCAACAGATGAGTTTTAGATGTATATATAGGAAAGGAAAAAAATCAGGCCAAATCAATAACAAGTGATTATTGAAAGCTATTGTTTAGGAGTATAACATGACACTATCTGGTCCAGTCGGAGCTTCCCGGTGAGCCAGCCAGCCCACTTGAGGAGGTACACCCAGGGCACATCTCCTGTATGTGCACAAGCAGACAGGTGTGAGAACGTTCTGCCAGACTGACTGTATTGGGCTACTCAGTGCGACCAGTGACTCTCCAGGAGGATCGCCTTCTGGGCCATTGCCGTGGAAGCCACGCTGTTGTAATGTTCCTCCTGCTCCCTCAGCTGCGCTCCAGGCCTCCCAGCTCACGCACGGCCCAGGCCAGTCATCACCTACCTTGTTCCTCACACTGCAGGTCTCTCCTCTCCTACCCGGGGCCTCCCTGTCATCGCTGAGGTACAAGTTACAACAGGACTGCCAGGGGCACACGGGCTTGATAGAGCCCAGGAGGCTGCAGGCAGAGAGGGAATGTCCCTGGCTTGTGTCTGCTCAGAGGGTGGTGGATGCCACTGCCATTTCTTTTTGGCCGCAAGGGGAGCCAGGAAACAATGCCAGAAGTGCCAGGCGTTCATACCCAGCGAAGCAAATTTCAACCACGGAGAGGTAACGGATGGGAGAGAGAGCCATAGATAAATTCTTCTCCTTTCTCTCCCCTGAAGGACTCTTCTGAGAAATGTTTCCATGAGGCTTCTCTGGAAACGTCCTCCATGACCGAGCACCCAGTTGTGTTTTTTAGTGAAGCGGAGGGCCACTTCAGGAACTTTCCTTCCCCCTCCTTCCTACCTCCATGCCCTGTCCCCCTTCACTCTCGCTGCGTTGGGCTTGCATTCTTCCAGTAAAGCTTTAGAATGTAAATTTTGCCTCAGGCTATCATTTCTAGGGCACTCAGACTCAGACAAAGAATGTTTACTGCAGCAAAATTGATCTCAAGAATTAATTAAACCATCAGAACAAAGAAAAAGAAAGGAAAATAGAGGGAAAAAAAGGGAATTTCAAGCTGAAAACTAAAATTAAAGCAAACATGGACTCAGTGCAAAGGACAACCTATGACTTAGAAGATTTCACTGCTATTCTTTCCCCCCTGCTCTTTTGCAAACTGTCCTGTAACTTTATATTTTAAATCATTGCAATATTGTGAAAAGCTTTCAGTTCCTTAAAACATGCGTAAATATATGGATGCCAATGATTAGTCTAGAAAAGAAAAATATTCACAAGAGTGTAGTTGTTTCAGGTACAGCTTTAATACATTTTATTTTTGTAAGATTGACCGGAGTTTCAGAAGTTCCTCCAAGAATTCTGGGGTCAGGTGACCTGGGATTAAAAACCCAGATCTAGCCATCACTTAAAGGGTCCTATATCTCTTTAAGCTTCAACTTTCTCTTCTTTTAGGTAAAGATAAGATAGTCCTCAATTCATAGGGTTGTCTTGGGTTTTAAATGAGATTCAGTGTCTGGCACATAGTACTCAATAAACATTATCATTACCCATTATAGCCCCAAGGAGGAAAATTAAGTGAGCAAAAATTGGTGCTGAACGAAGTTACATTTATGCTTTTTATCTTGAGAAAGATGAATTCCAGTTGGAGCTTTCACCATGGGAACAATATATGATTTTTTTCATCTTGTATGTGTGTGTTTGTGTGTGTGTATGTGTGTATGAACTCATCCAACCCATTTTCTTGATCACCTACTGTAGACCTGGCATTTTTCGAGGCATGGAAATCAAGATAGACTAGGTCTCTGTTCTCAAGGATTTCTTGTTCATGAAAAAACAGCTTGTTATTATTATTATTATTTTTTTACTTGTTTGTTTGCTATTTCAGGAACATTTCAGCATTTGGTTGGGTGACGAGAGATCAATACCCCAGGACAGATGAGAAAAACTGAGGTTTGTAGTTTTGATACACCAGATGCTATTTTGAAGGAAACCAAGAAATGTATGTTTTGTGGAGAGGGGGCAAAAAGAGACCAGTGTTCAAATCCCAGAGGGGACAGATGTCGACAGTGGTCCCAGGGAGGCGCTGTTGCCAGGGAAGCGTTGAGGGCATGGGCGAAAACAGGACCACATCTGGGATAGTGCTATGTCAGAAGTCCTGCCCAACCAGGTACTTTGCTGACTGCCCAGTGATTGGTGGGGAGAACTTAAATCGTAGGCCCACTAAAATTTCTGTCTTCCCCAGGGTGGGATTTGGCTCTTCTACACCCAAGGGAGCAAAGTTTGGTCCTGCCCCTCTCCCGTTGCCTGATGCTCAGCTCTTACCTCCCTGTCACAAACCAGGTCACCATAAGCCCACAGAGGACTTCCCTTCTCCTGGGGAATTACCAATTCTGTGAAACTAGTTGTCCTAAACCATCTAGACATATAGACCAGTGTATGAGGAAAGACCTTTACCAGACCATCTTTTAAAATTAAAACTCACCTTTATTTGCTAACTATGCTCTAAAAACACCTGTCTTTTTTTCCCTATTCTTCAAATATGTCATATTTCTGTTTCAGGGTCTTAGCACATGCTGTTCCCTCTGCCTGGAATTCATATTCCCAAAGCATTATATGACAGGCTTCACAGTCACCTCTTTGGAGAGGCTTTCCTTGATCACCCTATTCAGTGCCAATCACCCCACTTGCAGCCCAGACACTATCTAATTATCTTATTCTTTCTCTCCCACCCCATGTTCTTTCTTCATTTTTTTTTTTTAATGTTTCATGTGAAAAACAGTGAGTCAATCATATACCTCAGTTTATGGTACACTATTATTGCCTTTCTTTCATGGATATTTCTCCCACTCAGCCCTGATTTCCATTTTCATTCCCTCCCGTTCCATGTAGGCATCCACCATAAGATAGTAGATATATACTCTTTGATATAAGTGCAATACTGTAAAATGTCAGGTGTTGTTTTGTAAATGTTTTAAATTTTTATTAATAGTATTGTGCCATAGACCTTGTTCTATTTATGTTTTACAATCAACAGTGGGTTTTAAAGATCCATATGTATTTGCTCTTCGTACCTCTGGTTAATTGCTTCCAAGTGATCCTTAGCATTCTGTAGAGTGCATTTATCATCCCTCAGGAGGAGCTCTCATAAAGAGCTTCACAGTGACTATCCTCATCTTTGCCCCTTTATAGATCTCGGTGAGAAGTGATCGGGACCTATATCTGGGGAGGGATTGCTGGCCATATGTATATACATACTTATATACATATAAGTTCTAGATGCTTTACATATATTAAATTACTCAATCCTCACAAGAAGCCTCTGAAGTAGGTGTTATCCCCATTTTACCAGTAAAGAAACTGAGTGGCTAATGACCTGTTCAAGGTCGTTAGTGACAGAGCTGGGCTTTAGACTTGCCGGTGACTCCCTCCAGGCGAGCATAAGAAGAGCCCCCAGTGCCACAGCCGGGGCTGTCCTACCCCTCACCTCATCCCCATATGCTCTACACAAACGCCCCTCAGAGAACCAGCACCCCTGTCCTGCCCTCTACCGAGATTGTTGGTAATCCCCTAGCCCTCGGGCTGAGGGAGGGATGGATGGCCCCATCGTTACCTTCCTTACCCTGCCCAGCCTCTGGCACCGTCCTGGTGTCATCCTGCCACCCCTGTCCAGCCGCTGCTTTGCCTCAAGGTGGCACCAGGCCAGGCAATGCTTTGCCAAGAACATTGGGAGGGGAGAGAAAACAGCCCCCATCTCCATCCCCACCGTGCCCCAACCTCCTCTGCTTCCCCTGTTGTTTGCCCATAGCGGGTCCCGGCCACCGCTCCCCTCTGCCCAGGGCTCCTTGTGCTTCTTGCTTAGATTTACACAGATTTGAAGTTTCATATGCTTCCCTCTTACGTCTGAGGCAACATCAGGTTTGAATTTTGTGGGGAGCCTCATATTCTTCAGAACTCTAACCAAGACCTGAAATTGTCATCTTTGTGTATTTACCTGTGTGTTATCTGTGACCCTCCCCGTGAGGCTGTAAATATATCGTGAGCAAGGACTTTGTTTTATTTGTCTCTGTAGTTCCAGCTTCAGTTCAATACCCAGCATATATAGATTAAGGATGATGTAAGAAATAGCCTTGTTTTCTACACAATCCCTTTATATAAAATTCAAGGATCAGAAAAATATAAGTATAGCTTTTGTTAATGTAGTAAATGAGATTGTGGATAATGTTCTTTATCTATTTGTGTCTCACAGGAAGAAGCATGTTTGCAAAGAGATGGCTTCTCTGTGAAGTAGAATATAGACTAAGCTTATTTGATATTTTATATCAGTGGTTCTCAAAGTGTGGTCTGAAGACTCCTTGGAGACCCCAAGACCTTTTCAGGGAGCTCATGGGGGTCAAAATCATGCATGCACAAAAGATCTGTTCAAAATTCTGGGTAGACCAATGGATTTTAAGATAACAGGGTGCAAAATATTCATCAATATGCTGTCAGTTTCCACACTGCAACTAAGTTGTTTTTTTTTAAAAGATTTTATGTATTTATTTGTCAGAGAGAGAGAGAGCACAAGCAGGGAAGCGGCAGGCAGAGGGAGAGGGAGAAGCAGGCTCCCCGCTGAGCAAGGAGCCCCATGTGGAGCTTGATCCCAGGATCCTAGGATCATGACCTGAGCTGAAGGTAGCCACTTAAAACACTGAGCCACTCAGGCGTCCTGACACTGCAACTAAGTTTTAAGAAACTACTGCTTGTTAAGTTTTGGTATAGTAGCACAAAAGGATATCTTCAATGATCTGAAAATGCTGTTAAAATACTCTTCCAGCCCCCCAAAGTAATTCTCTTTCATTTTCCAACATCCTATCTGTATGAAGCCAAATTTTCTTCACATGCTTTGATCAAAATAATACACTGCTATAAATTAAAGTGAAGTTAAAGAACTATGTGAATCTAGTTGTCTTCTATTGAGCCAGACATTAAAGAGATTTATAAAATGGTAAAACAGTGCTTTCTCACTCTATCTGTTTTTGTTCTGAAAATATAGTTATTTTTCATAAAAGGATGTCATTTATGTGACTATATAATGGGTTTATTATACATAGTTTATAATTAATTAATTAATATTTTAAAATCTCTCAGTTTTAATT
The DNA here is from genome assembly GCF_004348235.1 of Phoca vitulina. Classification (NCBI taxonomy): domain Eukaryota; kingdom Metazoa; phylum Chordata; class Mammalia; order Carnivora; family Phocidae; genus Phoca; species Phoca vitulina. The sequence goes on along the minus strand of NW_022589713.1, from coordinate 14,791,601 downwards.
TCCAAACTGTAAACATCAATAGATGTAACCAACTGAAATAGCTTTTTAGGTCCCCAGCAATTTTTAAGAGCATATGGGACAAAAAGTTTTAAGAACTTCTACTTTATTCCATTGCAGGGAGATGAACCACAAGCCTATGAACTAGCTGTAGAGTCTTGGTTTTCAGAACCTGGAGTCTTGATTTTTAAGAGTAATTTTTTTAGGGGCGCCTGGGTGGCTCAGTTGGTTAAGCGACTGCCTTCGGCTCAGGTCATGATCCTGGAGTCCCTGGATCGAGTCCCGCATCGGGCTCCCTGCTCGGCAGGGAGCCTGCTTCTCCCTCTGACCCTCCCCCCCTCATGTGCTCTCTCTCTCTCATTCTCTCTGTCTCAAATAAATAAATAAAATCTTTAAAAAAAAAAAAAAAAAAAAAAAGAGTAATTTTTTATTTCTTAAGTCAAATTCATTCCCAGAAAAAACTGGTACAAATAATGTAAAAATAAGCTAGTTTTATTGATCAGATATTACTGTGAAACAAACATCCATAAAATCTTGGCATCATATGGAACTAAAATATTTATATAACTCCAAGATCAAGGGGTTGAGCATGAAGGCTTCTGAGGACCAGGGTTGGAACTAACACACTTTCACTGTCTCTTATTCTGTTGGTCAAACCCAGAGTTGAAGGACTCACCCTAGGGGGAGTAGGTGCAAAGTCACATTGCAAAGAGAGTGGGTACAAGGTGGAGTGAAGGATGGGGGCCTTGAGGTGCTCCACTACACCATCTGTGTTAAGATGGCAAGTCCAACTTTTTAGTTACTGTTGCTTAACATTGGAGGCATGGAACTGCTTTCCTTACTCAGATCCTTGGAAACTTAGGCGAAGTCTCTGAAACACTTTTTTTTTTTTAATTCACCATAAACTCCTTATGTAAATAGACATGCAATCCATAAAACTGTTTTTTGCCAAATTTCTATGTTAATTATGTAAGTCCGTTGCTTATTTAGCTCCCAATGGATGTTCATAAAACTCCAAAAACAATTTCTTTAGAGTGGTCATCTGCAAATGATGAGGGGGTTAGGCAAGCTTGGTCTCTAAAGCACTTTCTTGCACTATTTACTGAATAGTTAATAGAGTAAGAATAATAATTATAAAGTATATTACTATATCAGTTCACCCAAAGGGGAATTCGTTTTGGCACTAAACAGGGCAAGGCACACTTTTGAAGAAATATGTTTCTTCTAACAACCAACTGTATTAATTGTCCTGTAGATTGGGGTAGGGAGGAAGAAAGGGATAAATAAGTTAATAAAAAACATAAACTCAGAGGCAACACAATAAATACCTACCTCATAAAGAAGACCCTTTATGACAATTTTAGGGCTCGAAGAGAAATAAGAACAAAGCTTAGATTTAGATGATGCTTTTTTCCCAACTAGTTCAAAACTCTTTAAAAGGAATCTCTATAGCCCCTGTTATGTGAAAGATAAATATTTTACTCTCATTTTGTGTAAAAATTTAATGAGTACCTGTGAAAAACTAAAATAACTGGTGAAAAGTCTAGTTATTTAATTATTTGACTCAATTCAACCTTACTTTCATGGGCTTGATTAATTCATCACCAACAATGGAGCAATGGAGAACCAATCTTTAATTTATTATCATTTACTGAATGCTTATCATGTGTTCGGCACTGAGGGAATCCTAGCATTATAAAACTAATCCTTGTTCACATAATCCTGTTGTCTATTTGGGGAGGTAATCAGTGCATTTTTAAAAAAATTAATTACAGAAGGTATGAAATAATAAGTTCTGAAAGACCAGTGAGACTAGTTGGAGAGGGCACAGTGTTTTCTCCCCAACATCCATTAAGTCTCAACCCATTTTGGAAAAAAAATCATGTTATTTATGTGAGATTATCCTCACCCCCAGCTCCAGGGATGATCCCTAACTGGCCTAAATCAATCAAAGTAATCCCAGCCTCTGGAGCCAAGGGATGGGTTGTGGTAAATCATGAAATTCCTATAGCCACAGGGACTGGACATGAGAACTCAGTCAGCTGGAAGCTCAGGATTTTTGTGGAATTTCTGGGGTTCATAGGCTCTCCCGCCTTCTGAGTGAATGTGGTATATGGTTGTGAGGCCCGGACCTGCTTCTCAACACACTGCCAGGTTTGGGCACATGCATATCAGTGGGGGACAGAGAGGCCTCTGAGTGTAGAAGCACTGAGGGCTGGATATTCATAGTCCCAGGCAGCTTCCCAGCTGAGGCACAGGCTTCTCTTCTCTGCATGGCCATCGGAACAACCTGTGTGATTTCTGTGACTCCCGGGCTAGCGACATGAAGAAGGTGGAGAATTCATTTTGTTAGCGGCAGGCGTGGTAGATGGTAGCAACACCCAGGGTCCTGGAGCAACAGTTTCAGAAGGAGCACTTAGTATCTTGAATCCCGGGGTCAGAATGTAGCGCACTGTCTTTACCAAACTGCTTCTGTGGCCTCATTTTCGCTGCGGTTCTACCTAGCCTTTGACTTACCCAACGTCCTTTCAACAAATGTGTTATTTCCTAGATCAGTCAGAATCAATTTTTAGTGCTTAAACTGAGAATCCTCTCTAAGACGTTTAGCCAAACACCGCCTTTTATTGTATCTAAGCCCTTCTGAGCGGGACTTTCTGTTACGTGAAGCTAGAAGCATCCTAACTGAGGTTGGAGTACTGGCAGTAAGTGTGATCAGAGCCCTGAGCCATAACAGAGTGTCAGAATAGGCTGTGTATGCGATCGAACTTAGCCTAATGCATCGACCCAGTGCAGGAAAGGAGGTTGCAGCAGGGAATAGTCACACGGCGACTGCAGTACAGGAAGGAAGGCAGGTCTGAACTCAGTTCAGCAGCCTCGTTCTCCCCTGGAACTGAGGGTGAGCATCATGCCCCCTCCCCCACCCTCTTTGTTTTAGGTAAGGCAGGTAGGAAGAATGACAGGCTAGCTCATCCTTCCCATCCTCACCCAATCCAATCTTACTTGTATATTATGAGCTAAGGGTTTGCAAACCCATCGTTGTGCTGGTCCTGCAGAGTTGGCTGTCTGTGGTCTAGACTTTCGAGGGACAGATCTCATTCTGAGATGTGCAGGCAAGTGCCTTCCAATTGGCCCCTGTCCAGACAAGCCCACTGGTGAATATCCCCTCAGCATAGGGGACAGCCATTCAGTGTTGAGGCCTTGTTCATAGGGTCATCAAGACATGAGGTTATGAGGCATGCCCCCACACAAAGTTAAAGTACATTTAGAAATTATCTTGAATAAATAAATATTGTTTTCACCATTATGCTTATTTTTCTGTATTTCCAATTGCACTTAGGTTTTGGCTTGTTTATTTCTTACTGTTTTGTTAGCTCTTTGATGCCTCTAAGATATTTTTTCTAGTTTAGCCAGCATTTGTAGTTATTTTCAATGGGAGACGGGTCCAAAACATCTTGGTAACCACTATGGTCAGAAATAGAAATCTTCCACTGAGTTTTCAATTTCATCATTATAGTTTTCATTCTTATAAGTTTTAAATGGTCCTTAAGTCTCTGATATTTTAAAATAATTTCTTATTGCCTGACCATATTTCAAGCTTGTCTTGTATTTCTTTAAAATTATTAGACATAGTTATTTTATATTTGGTGTCTGATATGTTCAGTATCTGAGGTCTCTGGAGTCCTTTGCTGATATTTATCTGTTCTGCTGGATCTTGTTCATGGTGCCTTATATCCTAGTATGCTTAAAGTTTTTGCTGGAAGACAGTCTGTTCCTTGGAACTTGTGTGTGTGTGTCAATTTCCAGAACTGATGGAAAAAAAAACCCCATAGATTCAAAAAGAATCCCATCTCTACTCCCACTCCCCGCCCAAAAAGAAAAATCCCTAGGAGGACAAACTAAAAACATACATATAGACACATCTATATTTATAAGATTATATCAGCTTCAAGAAAAAAACATGGAAAGATGCACAATCTATTTTTAACATGGTCATGTGAGCATGGAAGTAAAGGGGAGGGTGGGGAAAGAATGGTGTGGGTGATGAGGATAAGGAAGGTGGGAAGAACAAAGAAAAAGGGAATCAAAAGATGCAAACATCTATGATTACATTTAGGAATTTTAATAAATGTATATGTATAGAAAGAAAGCTTAAAAATAAAATGTATGAACAAAGGAAAACAATATCTCTCTCTCTGTAGTGAAAAATCCAAAATAAAATAATTGGAAACCGACTTTAAACGTGGATTCAGAGAATAATGCCCTGTGACCACACGCAAAGGTGATTCAACCTTAGGAAATACAGCAACGTAATTCAATATACTATGTTAACTAATTAAAAGTCAATAATCTTATATTAGAATAAATATATGCTCCTATTACCAATGACTGGGAAGACGACTTGGCAGTCAGGCACTTCTCTGTAGGTCAGCTGGCATTCAGGGCATTGCTGTTCATCCCCCCTGGGGCTCCTTTCAACCTCTTTGACAACAAGAAGAAATGAACAACATTAAACTCTGTGCCTGCCATGTGTTCAGCATGGACAACTGTGATGACTTGCTACCAGAATATCTCGACTTCATCCGTGGTTGGGTTGACTCCAAGGACCTGCCCCTGAGCATCTCCCTAGAAATGCTCCAGCAGAGCAAAATCTCGAAGGTCATTCGCAAAAACACTGTAAAGTAATGCCTTGAGCTCTCCTCTGAGCTGGCAGAGGACAAGGAGAGCTACAGGAAATTCTACGAGGCCTTCTCTAAAAACCTAAAGCTTGGGATCCATGAGAGCTCGACTCCTCAGCAAGGCCTTTCTGAGCTGATGCGCTATCACACTTCTCAGTCTGGAGATGAGAGAACTTCTCTTTCAGACTATGTCTCCCGCGTGATGGAGACCCAGAAGTCTAGCTATTACATCACTGGTGAGAGCAAAGAGCGGGTTGCCAACCCGGCTTTTGCAGAGCGAGTGCCGAAGCGGGGCTTCGAGGTAGTGTGGATGACGAGGTAGTGTGGATGACGAGGTAGTGTGGATGAGTACTGCGGGCAGCTCAAGGAGTCCGACGGGAAGAGTCTGGTCTCGTTACCGAGGAGGGCCTGGAGCTGCCTGAGGATGAAGAGGAGGAGAAGAAAATGAAGGAGAGCAAAGGCCAGCTTGGGAACCTCTGCAAACTCATGAAAGAAATCTTGGATAAGAAGGTTGAGAAGGTGACCATCTCCAGGCTGGTTGTGACGGCAGTGTGACTAGCTACAATGTGACTAACCAGCACCCACAGCAGGACGGCCAACATGGAGAGGATCACGAAGGCCCAGGCTCTTGGGGACGACGCTACAGTGGGCTCTACGATGGCCAAAAAGTGCCTGGAGATCAACCCTGACCGCCCCATTGTGGAGATGCCGTGGCACAAGGCGGAGGCGGACAAGAATGACAAGGCTGTCGAGGACCTGGCAGGACTGCTGTTTGAAAGGGCTCTGCTCTCTTCTGGCTTCTCACTGGAGGATCCCCAGACTCACGACCACCGCATCTACCACATGATCAAGAGAGGCCTGGGCATTGCCGAAGATGAAGTGACAGCAGAGGAACCCAGAGCTGCTGTTCCTGATGAGACTCCCACCCCAGCCCTGAGGGTGATGCGGATGCCTCTCTCATGGAAGAGGTAGATTAGGGGTTTCTATCGACAGACCATGGGCCCGTGAATAGTGTCCCCATAGCTCCTCCCCAGCAGCCAGGAATGGCCCCAGTTCACCTGGTTCCCTCTGCTGATGTCTAGTGTTTTTTTATTTTTCTCCTGTCTTTGAGGCAGGATATAAGGGCCTCAAGCCTTAGCCCTTCCCATATTTGATAAGGAATTTGGCTGTGTATTATGGGGTTTTTTGTTTATTTTGTTCAGAAATTAAAGTATACAAAATAGTTTTATTAAAAAAAAAAGAATAAATATATGCTCCTAAAGGAGGAATAGATAAAATTCAGAAACCATTCTTAATATATAAAGAACTTTTAAAGTTGGTGAAAAAAAAAATCAGCAATCCATTAAAAAATAAACAAAGGACCCAGACAAGTTAATTGCAGAGGAGGAAAAACAAGTGCCCAATAAAAATATGAAAAAATCAAATTGTCACTAAATGGTTAAGGAGATACAAATGAGGAACCCGAAGCTTTCATCTAGTCATATCTGAAGCAAATATTCTCTTCTGGTCTGAGTCTGGCTTTCAAGATTGTAGAAGTTGTCTTTTTATTGACATACAGATTTTAGATGTTTCTCGCATACGCAGATTCATCATTCTTTTTGTTTTTTTATTTTTTTAAAGATTTTATTTATTTATTTGAAAGAGAGAGAGCACGAGCAGAGAGAGAGGGAGAAGCAGACTCCCCGCTGAGTGGGGAGCCGGATGTGGGACTCGATTCCAGGACCCTGGGATCATGACCTGAGCCGAAGGCAGAAGCTTAACCGACTGAGCCACCCAGGCACCCCTTGTCATTCTTTATATGAGCGTGATATTGTTTCACTTCCTTGAGATTTGAAAAAACTGAAGAGGTTATAATATCCTATGGGTATATGATATCCTATATAATAACACAAACATATATAATAACATCGTAAAGGATGGGAGGAACCAACATTCTCATCCCATGTTGTTGATGGGAGTGCAAACAACAGATTTTGAAATATAATCAGTCAGCAGATACTAAAACATTAAACATGTTCATCTTTTGAACTTGCAATCCTACTTTGAGGAATCTATGCTGCAGAAATAAATGAATCAGACAATACAAGGATATTTCTTGGCAGCACTGTTTATAAAACTCCGTGGGAAGTGGGGGAGGTGGAGGGAGCAGGGACAGCTGAACATCCATCAAGAATAGAATGGTAAATTCTATAGGGATTTACAAAATGAGATGCTTTCTTCCATTATTGACATTATATTTACACTGATTACTTTATACAGAGGGATATTCATAATATACTACTAAATGAAGAAAGCAGGGTACAGGATGTAATTGATAATGTGTTGATTTTGCTGACCCAGGATTCGTTAACCTTTTTTGTAAAATAGGACCTGGGTTTTCCTTTTGGGAGTGTTTGTGTCACACACACTCCGCTAACCAAATTCAAATGTTGAAATCGTAACTCCTAATGTGATGGTATTAGGAAGTGGGCCTGTTGGGAGGTGATAGATCATGAAGGTGGAGCCTTCGTGAATGGGATTAGTGCCCTTATAAGAAGAGACATGAATTCTTTCAGTCCTTCTCCTTCTTCCTCCACCTCCCCATTCCCCTCACTCTTTTTCTTCCATCTCTTTCTCTCTCTCTCTCTGCCTCTTTATCTCTGTCTCTTTCTCTCGCCAAGACAACCATCTGCAAACCAGGAAGAGTGTCCTTACCACATACCGGATCTTAAAGCACCTTGATATTGGACTTCTCAGCCTCTAGAATTGTGATAAATAAACGCTTGTTGTTTAAGCTACTTGGTGTAGGATATTTTTATATGGCAGCCCAAACTAAGACAGGCCCCTGTTCTCAATCCATGTGTGCCCATGACACATGACTGGAGAATCAGAGCATTTCTCTAGCCACAGGGATTGATTCAGGGATGAACATTTAATATAATCAGAGGCAGTAAGTGCAAAATCTCAGAACGTTCATTGGTTCTGTTGAAAAAGAAACATACTCTCTTTTCTCCTGGGTTTGGAACTATAAATATGTACACCCCGAGCTGCAGTGCCTATCTTGCCACCACAGGGGGAGACTTTCCCAAGAATGTCCCAATATAGAGAAAAACTGAATCAAGACAAAACTAGACCAGGTGCTGCTTTAAGTCCCTAGATCCAGCTGTGCTTGAAGCCTACCAGATTTGTGAACCAATAAATCCCCCCTTTTACTTAAACTACTTTCTGTTTCTGTTACTTGTAATCAAAAGAGTCCTGATTAATATAGAGAATTGATTCTGACTTTATAAAGCAGAGCTTTTATAATTATGCATTTGTGTTTGGATAGATGCATTTGCACATATTTGTTTGGTGTGGAGGATATACTCTAAAATGTTAACATTGAGTTTCTCAGGGGGATGGGATTGGAGAAGGTGAAGGGGTGTTATACACCTCTGTAATGTTTGACTTGCATACGAGTGTTTGTATCTTTGGTAATTTTTTTTAAACCTTATAAATTAAAAAAAATGGATGTCGTATATTTTGTGTTTTACCAAATATGGGATTTTATAGAGGGGGTAATGGTGCAAGTGACCTGGGAAAAGAAAAACAGCTTAAATCTGATACTAGAAACATCTTTAAAGAATAATTGTATTAGCTGATGAAAACCTAGAAAACCTTTTTTGAGTAAATTCTTGATTTCAGAACTTAAATGTAATTGATTAGTGCTCTTTATATCTTTATCTTGAATTAAAATGATTAATGTTCCTTAAAATGGCCTTCTTCCGGGGCGCCTGGGTGGTGTAGTCGGTTAAGCGTCTGCCTTTGGCTCAGGTCATGATGCCAGGGTCCTGGGATGGGTCCCGCATCGGGCTCCCTGCTCAGTGGAGAGTCTGCTTCTCCCTCTGCCTGATGCTCTGCTTACTTGTGCTCTCTATCTCTCTGTCAAATAAATAAATAAATAAATAAAAATAAAATGGCCTCCTTCCTAGCTAACTTGATGCACATATGACATTAACCCAATATATTTAGGAATAGGAAACAGGATTTCTCCCTAATGATTAAAATATATCCTCCCCCGTTAAGAAAACAAAATAATAAATTATTTCACTATTGACCTGGAAATTTGTCTTTCTCACATTCTAATTCTGACTTAATAAACTGGAAGTTCTTATCATAGTTTATTTTGAAATATGTTTTAAATGATTACTTAGGATAGCGTTTGTGACTTTTTCCACAGTCATCTTTGATTTCTTGATTATAAACGTCACCAAGTATCTGATCAGCCCAAATGATCAAAATCTTGATGTTATAATTTTACACAAACACAATTTGGAGGCATATGTTGTTACAGTACTTATATTTGCTTTATTTAGTAAGATGGCTTTTTCCCTCCTGGAGGTTGGGGAAGGGAGATCGGTGGGGACACTAATGATATCATGCAGAGGAAAACACTGTGACTCTTGCCTTTGAGTGGCATTTCACAGGTCCTCATCTCACAGCCCACTTTAAATCCAGGAAAGGTCACTTACCTTCTCTCACGAGCCTTTAACTCACTTGAGAGATGGGCTTAGCCGAAGATAAAGCTCCTGTGAATTGGTAACCTGGTTTCGGGAAAAGACTTACATAGTAACTAAGGTGTTGGATAAACAGACACTTACCATTTATTTACAAAGCAGCCTCATAGGGGCACCTGGGTGGCTCAGTTGTTAAGCATCTGCCTTCGGCTCGGGTCATGATCCCAGGGTCCTGGGATCAGGCCCCACATGGGGCTCCCTGCTCCGCGGGAAGCCTGCTTCTCCCTCTCCCACTCCCCCTGCTTGTGTTCACTCTCTCAGCTGTGTCTCTCTCTGTCAAATAAATAAAATCTTAAAAAAAAAAAAAAGAAAAAGCAGCCTCATAGCTATGATTATTATATTGATTATTTCTTCACAGTACAATGTAGCTGTCTTGAAGTTCCTTTTTCCAGGAAGAGGATCAGTTAAATTAAAAGTTGGGAATTGCTTTCTTGAATATGGGTATATCACGTTATTAGATTGTATCTGCAAATCCATATGCCATGTTTATAGGTAGAAATGATCATGTCTATCGGTAATTTCTAGGGAAAAACGGCATTTTTAGAAGAATGGGATTTCTAATGAAGCATGTATGAAATATTACCCATTAAATCCATCAAAATGAAAATTTTGACAAGTGACAGTGAGTGAAATAAGTAAACAAAGCACTCTGAAAAAGCACTATATGTAAATAATTTTTATTTTATAAACTCCATCCCCTAAGAGGGCATAATTGATTTTATTGACTTACAGTACCACCAACATTCTTGTAATGTAAAATTTAGTAGCTAGCCTGGGCATTAAATTTTAAGCTCAGAATCACCATCAATCTTTTATTTAGATCTGATAAGCTTCAGCGGTTGCTTCAACAATGGAATCTTCATATGGTTCTCCCACATGGAGTAATTCACCCTCAGGATATTATGTCCTCTTTTATAAGTCTGTATGCCAAAGTATTACCTCTTACAATGGAAATCATGTACAACTAAATTTTTCCCCCACTTTGCATTGGAGTGAGGATTATGTTGCTTTGACTAACAACTTATATTTTTTTCTCCTCGGCTTTATTAACTCTAGCCAAGTCCTTCATTTTCATGAATAGAATTGAAAATGCTGTTCTTTTAATCTTCTGGGTTGAATTCTGGGTCATGCAAAGATTAAGTGAAGTGACTCCAAACCTAAAATCCTATAATTACAGAATCTCTGTTTAGGTTGGTGGTTGGTCTTCCTTTTCCCTCTGCTTCTAAGTTGGGAAGAGAGCTCTCAACTACAAATTAAGAAAGTCTTGGCTTGTTCATCTGTGGTAAAGCAAACAGATTTAAAGAGGCCATCTATTTAACTACCATTTGTTCTGTTTAATCTGAGATTAGGCCTAGGTTTACAAAAGAAATCTACTAAATACCAGGATTCTTTAAGACAGCATTACTTGATCATAGTATCTCCCTATAGCCTCTTTTGAGTAGTTTGTAATTGGGGGGGGGGGGGGATGTAAATACTTCAAGCTCTGACAAATCTGAAGATGCAGTTTTGGAAGGAATAGAAATTATCTACAAATTGATCACATAAGTTGCTGAAGGACTTCTAAATGGTAGCACATGTTCCTTAATCAATTTTTTTTTTAAAGATTTTATTTATTTATTTGAGAGAGAGAATGAGAGAGAACACATGAGAGGGGATAGGGTCAGAGGGCAAAGCAGACTCCCTGCCGAGCAGGGAGCCCGATGTGGGACTTGATCCAGGGACTCCAGGATCATGACCTGAGCCGAAGGCAGTCGCTTAACCAACTGAGCCACCCAGGCGCCCCACTTAATCAATTTTTAAAGAAGCTTGTAATAATTGTTCTAATGATCTACTGACTGTGTTTTCACCCCTGACCATCACCTGAGGGAAGACCATGTAACTCATTGCTGTAATGGCCTGTGTAAAGAAACCCCATGCAGAGGGAAGACAGAATTACAACCTCATTTCTAATTGAAATATGGTGACAGAGAAACTAGTCACAGATGGAGCAAGGAGCCAAAAGGGCTGTTTTTGTAGTCTGTAGTAATCTGTAGTCAGCAAAACTTTGCATTAGCATCTGAGGCAATTTTTACAGCCAGTTTGCAGGTTTAAATTCTGTAAAATCTCAAAGAGACCCAATGAAGGACATTTCCTAGATTTAGAACATGGCAATTTGTTTTATGAAAGACTACAATGGGTAATGTGACCTTCCAACTTGGAGACAGTATTACTAATTAATTAAGGGTATTAGTTTAGTTCTGTTTTTATAACTCTGGTAAACTTAAAGAAATGTCTCGGTGGTCACTGAAAGTGGCAAGACATATTTATGATGTGCTTTTCTGCTTGTTGCTTTCTCTGTTTGGAGGGCCTGCTGGGGGCAGGATGGTGAGTGGGAAGGAGTGAGGACCTCAGAGCCAAGCAGACAGTCAGACCTGAGTTTGTATTTCAACTCTACCATTACTGGCTGGATGATTGTAAGCATGAAACTGTAACTGAGTCCAAGCTCATTCTGCTTGCCATAGGACAGGCCAACAAGTCGAGAGGCAAGATGTTGGGGTAAGGAAAGCAACTTTATTTGGAAAGCCAGCAAACCAAAGAGATGGGGGACTATCGTCCTAAAGAACCATTTCCCCTTGGCAAGAAATTTAAGCTTCTTCTGTGTTAGCAAAAGGGAGAAGCAGAATGGGGTTGGAGTCAAAAGGTGACTGATTATCTGTAGACATCCCAGGAAAGTCGGGTAATTTCTTTGACCTTGGTCAGTTGATCTTTGGGTACAGGAATCTGGCCATGTCGATCCTGATCTTAAACAGAGCATAGTCATTTCGGTACATATTTCCTTATCTCCTCGAGTGAGGTAGATTTGGGGTAAAAAGCAGTTTATGCACATCTTGCTGTAAGCAGATTTAAGCTATGGGTCGCAGCAGCAAGGGCAATAGAAGCCATATGGAGTCAGATATGCTAAGTTTTCCCCTGTTACAAAACTTACCATCTCTGTTTCTTCAGACATTTAGTGGAATCAATGATAATTATATACTGAGGGGATGTGGAGATAATGAAGTAACATATATAAAGCAGCTAGCACAGAGCAGATGCTCCACAATGTTCCTTTATTTCTTTTTTCCCTATGTCTGTCTGCCTGGTAAATCACTCATCCTTCAGATCGACTCAACAATCTTCTTACCTGCCAGCTCTCAAGACTCCTCTCTGATCATGAAAATGGAAATGTTGGACTATGGTTGGGATAGTATTCCCAGCTGGTCTTTGGAACAGAGGACTGTGATCTCTCCAAAAGACACAGAACCAATGGTCTTCAAACAGCTAAAATTCCATCAGAACCAGAAGTAGCAGACCACTTGGATCTTCAAAGTCTTGGGCCCCTGAGTCAGTTAAGGAAAATCTCTTGTTCTTTTTTTTTTTTTTTTTTTTTTACATAATCCAATCATGAGATCTTTAAAGTCAACTGACTGATAAAAAAGCTGTGCCTTCATCATTAACCTCCCAACCTAATAACATCTTTGCTGACTAATCTTCCCGATTGATTTGCCCTTTGGTCTAATTTTCTACCTGCTGTTTGCCTGACTGAGAAATCTGCAACACTCATGGGCCCTGGCCAGTCAGCAGTCACAACAACTCAGATGGTACTCTAGCTGTCCTTTGACAGACTCCCCTTTTCCATCTCAGGTCTTCAGAGTGACCCTCACACGGCTCTACCTAAGTTTCTTGTCATACTTCTGTGCAGAGGGACAGCCAAATCAGTAGTTTTGATCTGCTTTGCTACCAGAATTCGATGATCTGTCACAGTTCTTGCCCAATTCACCTAGTCATTATTGTTCAAAAGTTTTTAGCTTCGTTTCAAGTATTGGATTAACTGGTTTAGGAACACACCTCAGAGCTAAACTTTGAAGTACAACTTTAGCAACATTTCTCTATACTTTTCCACAACTCAGAACAGATGTTTATTTTATGCTTAATGGTTAATCTAACTGCAGACATCTTTTGCAACTATCCTGCCAGATTTTTCCTGTATGTCCTACCTGGGAAGGTTTTTACTTTCATTCTATCCTTAATCATCTCACAAAGCCTTTGATCTCACCAATCATTGCTCCTAACCTATAGACCAAACATAGCTTACTCTGAGTGATATTGAACAAGATGCTCTGGTTCTTGGGCACCTGGGTGGCTCAGTTGGTTAAGCGACTGCCTTCGGCTCGGGTCATGATCCTGGAGTCCCGGGATCGAGTCCTGCATCGGGCTCCCTGCTCAGCGGGGCGTCTGCTTCTCCCTCTCACCCTCCCCCTTCTTGTGCTCTCTCTCTCTCTCTCAAATAAATAAATAAAATCTTAAAAAAAAAATGCTATGGTTCTTTGCTATTCACATGTGAATTTAGACACTTCTAGATTTTCATAAAACAAACCTCTCACTTCCACAGTTGGGAGTGTTTGTAAGTTGTTTATGTTAAACAATTCCCCCATCATACATGCTTTTCACATTAAATAAAGTAACTAATTTCAATCAGCGTTCTGTTGTGTTTATGATGTTATCACTTGATGGTGTAGGTCAAGCTTGGCAAAGGCCTTTTTCTGTAAAAGGCCTCTAATAAATACTTTTGAGGTTTGCAGGCCGCATAATCTCTCTAACAGCTGCCAAGGCGGCAGTCACAGACAATTTGTAAATGAATGAGCATGCATGGCTGGGAGCCAATGTAACTACCTATAGAAAGCGAAATTTGAATTTCATGTAACTTTCACGTGTCTTGAAGTATTATTCTTTTCATTTTTTCCAAGCAGTAAAAAACGTAGCAACCATTCCTAGCTATGAGCTGTACAAAAATAGGCAGAGGGTTGGATTTGCTCTGTGGCTGTAGTTTTCTGACTATAGTATAGTTTAAGGTTGGGAGCAGATCCAGGTTTTGTGGGAGTGATCCCTTTATAATTTGGGGGGTCTTGTTTAAGAAAAAGAATGCAAAATGACAAACACAAAATTAGATGCCGGGCTTTGGAAGGGACTCATGCACATGATATGTCCTTGAAAACTGAGCCTCTTTGGTGTCTTGGTTAATCTGCCTCTGGTGATAATTGGACAATTCTGCTTCAGAGTGTCCCAGACCCAGCTCATTACTGGAGACACCAAGAGAGCTTTTCTAACAACAGTTTCCAAGTCCTGACAGATTGTCTGAATTAGAATCTCTGAGGATAGGCCCTAGGAATCAGCTGGCTTGCAGAACTCTCTAGGTAATTCTACTAGGCAGCCAGGTTTGGAAACCACTATTTCACTAACCATTTTATAATAGTGAATAAGTCCACTAGGACCAGTACCACAAACACATTATTGCCTTAATTGAGTAGCCCGTCCAGAAATAGGTTTTAACTATTGTTATTTTTTTTTTTTTAAGATTTTGTTTATTTATTTGACAGAGAGAGACACAGCGAGAGAGGGAACACAAGCAGGGGGAGCGGGAGAGGGAGAAGCAGGCCTCCCGCAGAGCGGGGAGCCCGGGGCTCGATCCCAGGACCCTGGGATCATGACCTGAGCCGAAGGCAGACGCTTAACGACTGAGCCACCCAGGCGCCCTTAACTATTGTTATTGACCCATTGCCCAAATGTAGTTTTATCAAGAAAGCTCTATTGTAGAATTGTCCCAACAGAGATATATACATACTCTTACGCTAGGCCAGTTACTCTCTTTTTAGTGAAGGTTAACCTAGCCATAGTTAATTGGCTCTTCACCATTTGGACTTAGTTTAATATTTTTATATATTAATCTTCATTTTAAAACTGTTTTTAAGAATCTTAAATCTTCGAGTTGGTATACATTTTAGATAATGCATAAAGTAAATAAATGGCTATTGAAGAACATCTGATAACTATGCCATCACAGTTGGGAGAGGCAGTTTATAAACCTAGGTATAAAGGCAGGAGCTGAGTCACTTGCCGTTGCCACCATAATGGTCAAATGGTAGAATTTTATTTTTATACCCCTGTGAGTATTGTGCATCCTTTGAATTCTTCAAATATAATATTATTTCCGCGTTGCAGAGAGATCTTCTGAGTCAAAATTGGATAGTTCTGTCTGTAGAGTAGGTAAATAATACCACATCTAGTCATTTATGAATTTGTTCGTTCATTGATTCATACATTGGACAAGTATTCACTGGGTGTCTGCAATATGCAAGGCACCATGCCGGCTGCTAAGGATCCATCTCTGCAGTCTTACAGCCTAGATTCTCGTGGGGAGAAGGAAACAATAAACAAGGTATGGTGAATGTGTGTGTGTGTGGGGGGGGGGAGACCAACGTGGTTACTTAGATGCTCAAAGGTGGTGGTGACACTTGAGCTGAGACCCACATGGTGACAAGGAGTCTGAGCTGTGCTGCCCAGAACTTAGGAAATTGAAGGTCTGGAAATGTGGCTGGTGAAATGATAATATTTAGGATAGAGTGGGCTAAATCAAATGTATTACTAAAATTAATTTCACTTGATTTTTTTTTTTTTACCCTTTTAATGTGGATACTAGAAGATTACATAGGCAGTTTGCATTATATTTCCATTGGATAGCACTGATCTAGAAAGAAAGTGAAATCAATTCCACTTTTTTCCCCGGAATGCACACATGCCCTCAGGATCCTCATGGATTGGGTGTGTTATGGGTTCTTAATGGTTTAGCTAATGCAGCACTAGCTAAAATGTACTGAACAGTTACCATGTGCCGGGCACTGAGCGGAAAAGCTTTAGATTCATTCACTGGGTTCTCGCACCACTGTAAGTAAGAGATATTTACAACCCCATTTTACAGATGAGGAAATGGAGGTCCCGAGGGGCCAAATAACTTCCTAACATGACAAGACTAGAGAATAATGGCTCCGGAAGTCAAACCCTGCCGAGGTCTGATGATGCAAGAGGCAAATAGCTGCAATCGAGGAGAGGCCGGAGTTAGAGCACCTATAGGCTCGGGACCACGTGGTGGTGTCTCCTGTCACCCTGGGGCCTCGCGTTCCCTGGGTCCCACCACCTGGCCTGTGGGCCTTCCCACCCGCGCCTTCCCCGGGGCCAGGCCGGCCTGGGTGCAGCCAGGTGCCGAGGTGCGTGGGTCCCCCCCCCCCCCCGCGCCTGCGCGCTGATGGCATCACCCCCCCCAACCGGCGTCCCACCAGCCTCGGGGCTGCCCCGCGGCGCTGCCACTACCTTGCCCCGCTGGCCTCCCAGCTCCTGCCCCTTGCGAGCTCGCCCACGCCCGTGCCGGGAAAACACACGCCTCCCTCTGGCTGCTCAGTGTATTCTGGAGCCCATGCCCGGCCTGCCAGGATTCCTACAGGAATCCCCTCCCTCTCTCTTCCATGGTTCTGGAAGAGGACTTTCTAGGGACCTTTACGGCTTGGAGAATCATCTCATCCTCTCGCAGTGACCAGGGAGTTTGAGTTTGGGTGTGTGTGTGTGTGGGGGGGAAGAGAGTGTGTGCTGTATGTCCGTCACTCTTTAGATACCACTCTCTGGAGGGGGTGGGCAGGATCCCCACTGCCCTCACCCCCAACTTGGGGGTCCAGCATTTTCTTCCCAGTTGTAAGGAACTTCAGGCTGCGTCTACGCAAGGAACCAGGCTGGACACTAAGATGTCCCAAACACCTAAGCAGCTATTCCTGATGTGGCCCCCCATTTTTCAGGATGGGATATCTTAGGAGGGGCTGTGAAGAGTCACCAGCCCTTGTGGAGGGAGCTGAGTGACACTGTGGCCTGACATATGTCTTGTTAGAATTATTTATGGACAGCAAGGACAGCGAATGCAAGGTTTATTTTTTAAGGTATCCTGGGTTCCATATAACGAGCCCCGCTTTGTTATGCTCAGGAAGACTTGAATCTGACTTACAGGATAGCTGTGACTCATCCACCAGGACAGCTCCCTCTGCCACAACCAAGCAAATGATAGCCCCAGGACTCAAATGATTCCGTGAAGCAGTAAGCCGGGAGACAATGTAGAATTGCCATGTACTGCTCAGAAAAATCCCCCTTTTCTTCTAACTTTTATTTTTAAAATTCATTCTAGCCAGATCCACCTGTGTAATATAACTGAAGGGAGGAACCATGATTTATACCACGTGTTGGGGATCCCTTTATGTGTTTCTGTGATAAATTTGCACCTGTAAATGAACAAACTTCACATTTGGCAAGAAATAGGTAACACCGGAGATCAAAATGAGGAACTTCTGGCAGGATTTCACATCTGTCATCTTTTATATCTGACCCCTTTCTCTAAGAGCTGAAAGGGACGAAAAGAAAACGCCGAAGTCAAAACCAAAAAATCAACTCAAAACAATGGAAATGAGGACATGAATGCCTTTCTTGCCTTATATGCAAGATATGAGCATCATCTACTTATAGTTGGTGTATTATGTGTATATCTTTAGAAAAATTTTTCCTTAAACTCATTTCTTTTTGTACTTTATGACATTTCTGTGTAACTAAAATTAGAATATGAAAGAACTCTAAATTGATATTTACAGATTACCATCAAAACAGATTTATAGTGGGTAAGGATGAGCTAACACAGTGAGCCATTAAATTAAGAGCTGGAGTAAAAACCCACTCAAGTCATCTTGAATTAATAAGGTAGCTCTTAGGAAATTACATTTCGTACTGATAAATGTTCACATGCCTTCTGCCTACCTCTCAGCTTTCCACATATATTTTTACAGTACATAGGTTCAAGCAAGGTGGGAAGAATGGAAATTATGCAGGCAGGCAGGTATGGGATCTCTTTTGTTAATCCTATGGTTTTAGAAAGTACTTATAAATTGCAAAGGTAATCAAATTTCTTAAATTCTCACCTCTTTTTTTTTTAAGATATATTTATTTATTTTAGAGAGACTGCGTGAGCGTGAGGGAGGGGCAGAGGGAGAAAATCTCCAGCAGACTCCCTGCTGAGCACGGAGCCCAACACAGGCTTGATCTCAAGACCCTGAGATTATGACCTGAGCCAAAATCAAGAGTCAGATGCTTAAGCAACTGAGCCACCAAATTCTCACCTTTCTTAAGGAATTCCTTCTGCTCTTGAAAAAAAAAATGTTGGCAGTCAGAAACAGATAGGAGTCTTCTAAGACAGAGAGAGGAAGAAATTATTTACAAATGATTCAAAAGTCATGTCCTTTCCTTTCAAGTTATAAATTTTGAGTGGGTGGTGTGTCAGTCAATATGCTCTGTTCCTCTTTCTTTTCCTTGTTATTCCTATTATGTATGTTTTATACCTTTGGTAGATGTCCCACAGTTCTTGCATATTCTACTTTTTTTTCCTCCAGTCTTTTTTCTCTTTGTCTTTCAGTTTTAGAAGCATCTACTGATATATCCTCAAGTTCATTGATTCTTTCCTTGGCTGTGTCTGGTCTACTAATGAGTCCATCAGAGTATTCTTCATTTCTGCCACAATGGTTTTGATTTCTAGCATTTATCTTTTATTCTTCCGTAGAATTTCCATCTCTTTGTCCACAATCACCCATCTGTTCTTGCATGTTGTCTACTTTTTCCATTAGAGCTGTTAGCATCATTGTTTAAAATTTCCAGTTTGATATTTCCAACATCCTGCCTTATTGGAGACTAGTTCTGATGCTTGCTGTGTCTCTTGAAACTCTGTGTTTTGCCTTTTAGTAGTCTTGTAATTTTTTATCGAAAGCCAGACATGATATATCAGGTCAAAGGAACCAGTACTGGCTCCTGCAGAGGTTTCTACTTGTGGGTTCCCAATGTAGTAAGTTGTAACTCTCTGTATCCACCTGTGTGTCTCTCTAATTTTGAGGACAGCATTTTGCCCTGGGACCCACAATTCTCCGACAGATCTAAGAAGAGTTGTTGGTTTTTTAGCTTATTCAGCTTTTTAATTGTTGTTAGGATAGAGTGATAACTTCTAAGCTCCTTATATGCCAGACCAGAAACTGGAAGTCCTTAGTTGATTCTCTTTAGTTGCAAGAAATGGGAACCTTCTGGTTAACTTACAGGGAGAAGATAATTAAAAAAAATTTTTGAAGGCCATGGGATAGCTCTCAGAATTGCATGAAGACATCTGCAGGCAAGTTATGGAAATTTCAGAATCTAGAGAAGCTCTGTGCTTGCAAGCCTACCTTGGGTCACATGCCTACCTCTGCCAGGGAGAGCAGTCCTACCAAGGTTGAGTGGGAGGGGTCCTACCTAAAAGGAACTTTAGGGTTCTGCTGGAAGAAATAGGGGGATGCATTAAAGCACCTTTGTCCAGGGAAAGAGGAATCCAAGCAGCTGCTGAAGTTCTGGCTCAGTCTCCTATAACACTACCCAGTGTTATAATTCTGTATAGTCTTTAGTGGATTTTTAGTTATCAGGGCCTTAATCTCTATATGAAAGTTATATAAACTTCAGTGATATGGGAATGCCACTTATTGTTGGTGAGCCTTGTTATTTTAGATTTCTTTCACCTGACATAAATTCTAAGTATTCATGTTGTGTTTCCGTCCACCTATATTAAGTCAACATTAAGGGGAAACAAATTTCTAGGTAATTCTCTTCCTAATGTTTCTTTTTTTGCTTTGAAATAGAACCAAACTCTCTGAAGAAGCCGCCTGATCCAGAACCTGCTTTGTTTTCCAAGGAAAATTAAAGGTTAAAAAAAATCAGAAGCCCAACAGACTATCCGCTGATGATTGGTTTGGGGAATAAAGAGTTATGGCTTCCCATTGCCAGAATTTTTGATCACCATCTTTTTCTGCTTACCTGCTGTATCAGTTAAGGCTCAGTTGCAGACAACAGAATCCATTCAACCTAGTTGGGGCTGAAGGGGATTTATTAACAGGTGTTGGTTGGCTTAAAAATCCACTGGAAGGGGCGCCTGGGTGGCTCAGTCGTTAAGCATCTGCCTTCGGCTCAGGTCATGATCCCAGGGTCCTTGGATCGAGTCCCTCATCAGGCTCCCTGCCTGGCAGGAAGCCTGTTTCTCTCTCTCCCACTCCCCCTGCTTGTGTTCCTGCTCTTGCTATCTCTGTCTCTGTCAAATAAATAAATAAAATCTTTAAAAAAATAAAAAATCCACTGGAAGTATTGGAGTAGGCTCAAGGTTGAGCTTCCTAGAACAAGAATTATACCTCTGCTGTGACAGCTGAAAGGAAGTGGCAGAATCAAGACGCTGACAAGTCCTTAAAGTATACTAATGTAGATATTCTGGCTCACACTTTTTTTTTTTTTAAGTAATCTCTACACCCCGTGTGGGGCTTGAACTCATGACCCTGAGGTCAAGAGTCACTTGTTCTTCCAACTGAGCCAGCCAGGCGCCCCTGGTCTGGCTCACACTTTGAGAAAATCGACTTCGGCCATGAACAGGGGAAGAGAAGTCAGCAAAGGCAATTGTTAAACAGTAGCCCGAGAGGTAGGAGGGAATCCAGGGAGTATGGGGTCACAGAGGCCAAGGGAAGAGTTTCAGGGGAAGGGAATGGAAGTCAAGAAGGAGGTTGTCAGAAATCATGTAAGAGCCATTCTAGTGAGGTTAATGAAGCCGAATGCAGCGGGTGAAGGAGAGAGTGGGAGGTATGAAAACAAAGACGGTGCACACCACTCTTGCAAAAAGCCTGGTTGTGAAGGAGAAGAGAGGGTGGTGGTTGTTAGAGTGTGACATAGTGGGTAGAGGGTGACTTTCTTTATTTAGAAGATGGGAGATACTACTGGTACATTTTAAAACATTCGTAGGAAGAACCCTATTGAGTAGAAGTAGTTAACATACAGGAGAACAACGTGTAATAATAGTGTGGTTGCTGAAGAGATGGGAAGTGGTAGGATGGGAGATTTGAGGAGTGAGAGGGGGTGGGAAGGTCAGAAATATGAAATACCTGCAGTGGAGAACAGGAGAGAAAGTGGCTTAGGCAACCCAGGAAGGTCACAGGGCAGCACTGGGCCCTAATATAGAAACCAATACTTTAAAAATGAGGTTTTTCAAATATCTAATATGCAGATCCTAAAATGTGGGACTGGCTGAGTGAAGGTGGGATGGGGGCTGTGCAAATCCTATTGTAGATGGCTGGAAGGTTACCAAACCTTATGGATCAGTTAAGATGCTTCTGATTATAAGCAATGAACACTCAAACTAGGTTGTAAAATGAAGGGAATTTCTTGGCTCACATAAGGACAAGTCCAAAAGTGTGTAGGCTTCAGGCACAGATTGATCAAGCCTCCCTTTGTGATTTACTCTATTCAGCCCCATTCCATGTGTTGGTTCTATTCTTATCCTGGCTTCCCTCTGGGTTACACTTAGGCTTCCCTGAGGTTACCTCACAGACCTTAATAACTGAAGCTGGATCTTCTTTGCTAGGATTATTTGGGACAGAGAGACCACAAATTCACACATATCACTAGGGTTCTGGGACAGGCGGCACTGCTGCACAGAAGTCCATGGGCAACATGTGCCTTTAAATATAGGGAAGAGTAAGGAAAAGCTTCATTATCTGGGCTTAAGTATTTTCTTAGAAGACACGGTTTCAAAGTAACTCATGAATTTTCTTTTTCATTTAAATAAAATTGTAAAAATATACTAAGGGTGCTTCTTCAGGACTTCCATTAGAAACTTACATTCTTCCGTTCTGCCTGCTGATTTTTATTAAAAGGATACTTCTTCTTATCATGTGTATTAGTGTTATACATACTTACTATTAACTTAGGAATTGTTTGCTGAAGGCATACAAATACAGACCTAAACACTATGCTTACAAATAATTTATTACTTCATACATTTGTTTTTCAGCAAAAAATACACAGTTATAGTATTAATATAGAATTCCATGTTCAAGACCATAAGGAACAAATGTCTTAGAAAACCAAAATCATAGCAAACTATACAAGAGAAATGAGCCACAATTTCGTTAGCTACATGCACAGAACTGACCAAAGTGATATCTATTTCTATAGATTGGTTTATCAGGTAACGTGGAATTATCATTGAGTAATGCTTCTCTGGCAGAGAACACTATTGATTTGAAATCACATCATAGTCCCTGTATGGAAGTTCACACATCCTGAGAAGCCTCTCTAGCCAGCTAAATACAGCTGTGGGTGATGGCTGGAGTCAGGCAGCCTAAGAAGAATTAATTTAGCAAGCAGTGGGATCTTTCTTTCGGTTTTCTTCATGCCTGCATTATCCTTGACTCCTTTCTCCCTCCATTATCATCATTAAATGAACTTAAAAAAAAAAAAAATACTGACACAAGGAGGTCTCTATTTGGTCACTGAAATTCTCCCTCTGCCTCTGACCTGAGGGAAAAAATGAGTATGGCCTTCAATTAATGCCCTTTACTGCAAAAGGGGACCTGCTGTTTGTACATTCTTGTAAATCCAAGCGCAGTAATCATATTTAAATCCTTGGTTTAGAAATGGATGAACCTCATAAGGCAGATGGTTAGACAAGGCCTAAATACACATGGAATCCTTCTAGACCCTTTTGTCTTCAAGGCAGAGGTTGTGGAAACTTCAAGGCTTCCAGGGTGGTGGGAATGGCCTGGGAGAAGGCTGAAATGAGGAGTTTAGAGCTACCACACGCTTTATGCAGATAGAAGTTTAACAGCCACCGGGTCGCCCTCAGCCCTGCAAAGCAGACAACCTTCTCCAGGTCTGTGTAGTGATAGCGTGGGGCTCTATGGTCCTTTCCACTCCACAGAAACGAGGAGCACGTGTCCAGGACTGTACAGTTTCCCAGCTATGTCATTCGCTGTGGTTATACCGTCATCGAAGTGAACTGTACCTCATCCCCTTACTGCCTTGGGACTCAGTTGCTTCGTTAGAATAATTCTGCTCATAGTCTCCATAAAAGAAAATCAACCTGGTCGAAAAGTAGACCTTCTGTGCTAAGCCTTGCTGGAAGAGTGAATTTAATGAAGTTTTTAACTAGAATTTTTAAAAGACGTTTAATTTAACCTTGTTACACACCTAGAACATATCTGACCTGTTTTTTTCGTTTTTTAAAAAAATGTTTGTTTTTTTACCCTTCTTTAAACTACACATTATTTACATTTTTAAAGACCTGCTAGGTCTTTATCATTTGGGTAAGAGCTCAAGGTGATTAAACTCCCAGGACAAAGATGAGGCTTTCCAAAAAGCGCTGGTTCTCATCTATGTGCTAAGGCCTGTTTTTACAAACAAATTGCTATTATAAACTTTTAAAATAGAAAATTAGACTACCTCTTTAAAATGTTTTCTTATTAATTTTCTTTTTTTGCGTCCAGCATATTAAAAAGATTACACTTTCTAACTACAGATGGAACTGAAAGAAGAAATGAAATTAATATGTGTCCCCGTACTCCCCTCATCTAGAAACAAAAGTTTATTTACATGATGTCCTTTCTCAATGTGGTGTGTGAGCCATGAGGAGCAGGGCCATTTCTACAGCGTGGTTATATAACCATCTGAAGACCCTTCCACTCCTACGTGAGTGTTTATTGCATATTTTAGGTGGAGCTGTAAGGCATGAGAAAGGTGGCCTGCCACATTGACACATTCGAGAATACTTTTGCACATTCAAGAAATATTCCTTGAGGAATGCCACATTTGGAATAGCTTTCAGAGACTGTTCAAGAACAAAAAATATTGAGGATCATGCATCACATTTAGAAGCACAATACACTGGGGAATATTTTCCAAAGCTCAAACAAAAGGCTCTTTTCCATTGAGTTAGATAGTAAATAAGTGATCATTTTGTTGCATGTAAGGATGTGTTCAGAGCTTTCCCAAGTCACATCCTGCATTCTTGGCCCCTGACCTATAAATAAACACTCTAATTCTGCAACTTGCTCACAGACTCTTAAGCTATTCTAAAAAAAATGCCTACAAGCTGGTTAGAAATCTACAAACCAGAAATGCAATGCATCTGTTCTTTTGAAACAACAGCAAAAATTTGTATTAGATTTTTGGAAGAGTAATTAAGAACTGATACCCATTTCACAATAATTCATAGTAGTGAAGAAGGAATAAAACCTTCAACAGGAAGGTGTGTGGCCTATCACATTGGAATACAATGGTGCTCGCTCAGCTTAACCAATGAATGCTTTCTTTTTTCAGTCTGTCTAGGCTTGTTCGCTTTTCGTCAGACAATTTATGTCAGAGGATACTGATAATCCTTCAAAGAAATGATTCGAAAGGTGATTTACAATTGGCTGGTGTTATCCCCTAATGCCTTTTTGCCTTATGTCCTAATTTTATGGAAACAAATTAAGGACATTAAGCCAAGGGTAAGAGTACTACTCAAAATATACCTTGGCACTGGTGCTCAGGTCAAAAACTACAGGATGTGGTTAGGCTGCCAAAGAGAATTCCTTGCCTGTCCATTTGAGTGCTAACACCATGGGAGTTCACATGCTTTTCTAGGGACAGAATTTAAAACTCAGGAGAAATTGTCCACAGTTGAACTTGCTGTCCCATTCTAACTGTTTGAATCTAATCCTCCTTGTTCTCCCCTGCTCATGCCTTCTTCCTGTCTTTTTCACATCTGATAATTTTTTTTAATAATTTCCTCCAGAGTAATTTTTTCTAAGACATGTTTTATAGATTACAACACAAAGACCTTAAAAGAAGAAAAAGGCTAAAGAACATGAGTTCACCTTTGCAGATTGAAGCTCCTATTTTTAAAAACGTAAGTATGCTATCTATGAAATTCAGACATTTAATGACATCACAGTCTAGGCACTTTGGATGAAACTTGCTTTATAATGACATAAATACTATTAACCTCCCAAAAAGTGGTTGTTAGTAGCGTTTCTATTAATTAGTAGTGATGATAAAAATTTTCAACTCTCTCCATGTACATATGCCTGCTATCCCTTCACCTGCATCCTACATTAAATTTTTTCGTTATTTTTAGCCACAAAATTCACATAGGCCTAGGAGCAGACAGAAAAAGGAAGGAAGGAAGGAAAGAAGGGAGGGAGGGAGGAAAGGAGAAAGAGAGAGAAAGGAAGGAAGGAAGGAAGGAAGGAAGGAAGGAAGGAAGGAAGGAAGGAAGGAAAGAAAGAAGAAATTGATTCTGGATAAGTTAGCATGTTAACTGAAATAAGATTCCATGCATTGCTCCTATCCTAACCGAAAGGAGAAAAGAACCAAATTCAGTGGCTTAAGACATTCTGCTATGGCCAAGGTCAGAGTTTGGTTCCTGGCCAGAGGGCTTTCTGGTGTTCCCATCTCTGTTCCACCAGCAGACAAAGGGGTAACAGCTGTAATAATATGGATGGATCCTTGCCCGATGTCTTATATACAGTAGGTGTTCAATGATCACTAAAAGGATGACATGGACAAATGTGGAAATCAACTCAAAGGATACTGACAGAGTGAAGTCAGCAGTGGAAGACTTCAACAGATGAAGAACAATCCAAGATGATAAAAACTAAGTACACTTTTTTTTAAGATTCTATAATCTAAATTCAAGGATAACTACATCTCACTTCGCTGTTTTACAATGATAAATTATATAGCTCTCTATATAAAATAGATATTAGATATTATTAGTCACAGATATAGAATTATGGAGACACACATCTCCAGTTGGTGTGTGTGTGCTTGACCAGGCACCAGAGCCGTGCAAACTAGCGACCACTCACAAGTGAGCACACAACCATCCCTACTTCTAGTGCCAGTTTGAAAACTTGATTCTGTCACCTTGGTATAACCTAGAAATGGAGATAGTTCCTATTGTACCTGTCTCTTACTCTTGCTTTGTGCAGATTAACTACGTAGAGTTGTGAAGAGATTTGCAGGTAACAATCCCTGTTTATTATTGCTGTGAGCCCTCAGATTCAGCACCAAATCCAAAAAAAAATTATAAAAATCACCTCCATCCCCCCAACTTTGCATTCTTAGAAATGATTACCCTGGAGTGGCATAATGAATTAGGCTAAATGGTTTTTAACTACAAGCACTTACGGGCAGGATTTATGAATGGAAACATGTGAAGGCCACTCTGGTTAGCTCTGAAGCCCCATACTTTCTTCCTGGGCTATTTATAGAAAGTGTATGGCCAGCGGAAAAGATCAGGCTTATTTTTACAAGCCAGTCATGACATGATCAAAAAACTCACTTCTGTCTGGGAAGGTCATCCCTTTCACCTGAGGGTGTAGCTGCCAAGCACAGGGAAGAAAGGAACCCCCTTTAACCAACTAACTCAGCTGAGTCAACCCCACAGAGCAACCCCCAGGGTGACAGGCTCCAAAGTCAAACACCTTCATTTCCCAAGCAGGACTCTCTGACGCTGCTTCTTGAGATGTCATCTAGATCATGACTAACAAGTAAAAATAAAATGCATTACATAATATGCTTCAAAATTCCACTGCCAAAATAGGTTTTACAGAGATAATGGAGTGCATTCTTATTTATCATTTGTCCTACATTTCAAGCAGGTGAACACAATAAAGTAAAACCGAATCCTAATGGATGTGGCAAAGTAGAGAATGTGAAAAATATTTTTAAAGATATTTCATTCTGATTGCCGTATTACCCCTGAAATATTCAGGTAATAATATACTTGGCTAGTTCCATGCAAATGGAGACTCAGTAAATATATGCTGAATCTAAAATATCACCATTTATCTGGGCAGAAATCCGATATAATTTAGCAAATAACATACATAGTTTCACAAATCATCCCTGGTCCTACACAGCATATATGAGCACATCTACTTGCAAATAGGAAGTGAAGCCAAACCACTGTTTTCAACTAAAATGTCCTTTTGTCAATGTTATATGTGGTATATAAACACTAAGATGGAATGGGAGAAAGGAAAGTAAAGGAAGGAAACAACAAAGGGAAGGAAAGTGAGTCCTCATTCTCTCTGGGGCATAGTGGGTCTGAAAACTTTGAGGGGAAAAGTGTGTCACCTTCCTGGGCTCATGCATCGTAATCACTTGAAAATGATATGGGTATAATTTTATCCTTAAGTGGCCTCTGCTTAAGGACAAAGACACAGGGTGAGAAGAGAATTCTGTTTGTAGACCCAGAAGATCTCCAACAAAAATTTAAAATGACAAATACAGGGTTTATTTCTTGTTCTCAAACTCATGGACCCTTTTTAGAATTCTGTCCCTTGAAAGTTCCTTCTGAAAGGGGAGGTCCCATTTTACAAGGAAGCTACCAAACACTCCTCAACCTATTTCTCTAGCTTCCAAACCAACATTCTTTAGGACTCTGGAAGAGACAACAATGACATGCAAATAAGTTTGCACATGGAAATATCCTGATTTCCACAATTGTTCTTGAATACATGCACTGAGTTAAGTTACAGCTGAGGAATAACATCCGTGCTAGGCACAAATTCTCAGCCTCTATCATCTAATGGGAATCTCCTTGCACTTTGCAAAAGATTAGATACTGACAGCCATCAGCAAATGTGCAAAGTGTATTTACGATCCCATTAAGAGGTTTCAAATTAAATACAGACATATAAAAAGTTAACTTCTGTGTGCAAATTAATGCACAAAGATACTGATTCCTCCAGGGAATTGTGCCAAGCCTCTCTGTTTACAAATACAGTAGAGGTTAAAAGCATAAACAAAAACAGCAATCTTTTTAGGAGTTCCAGCCTACCAGTGCTGAGGTAAGTGTTCATCTACCTTATGTGCTTGATCTAAATTATACTATGAAGTCAAGACTCCCCACTCAATGACTTATTTGGCTCTTAACCAAAAGGACTTGTCAGGGAGTGTGATAAGTTAAATTAAATAAGCCACCTTAGGTAGTTTGTGTTAATCTAGAGTTGTTATCTCAAGTGCAGGTTATCACTTATGAGAAATGTCTTAAATAACATTGGCCAATGTGGTTGTCAGAAAGGATCTCAGGAACATGTTCACTAATTTTTCCGTGATTTAGGGTGACTGCCATTCATTTCCATAGTATGGATCCAAATGAGACCAGTGTTTAACTATGCAAAAGTAATGTTATTTAACTCAACATCTTCAGTTACAACTCAAGTAATATGCTCCTGACTTTCCTCATATAACTGCCTCAGTTATTCCTGAATATTACATTTTTAATTTTAAGCAAGGATAAATGGCATTGGTCTAGAATAGTGTCCTCTCACCTTCCCTGATGGCTGCATTAAGAACCACAGCCACATTAGTGGGTTGGCTCCCTTTCTCCTGGTAAGCTACTTTCAGTCCTACCAAAATTTTAAAACCAACACCATCTTCCTTCTCTCCTGGGTGGAATGTTAGACCCTGATTTACAGTAAAGAAGAAAAGCTTATTCTTACTGCTCTCTCCATGCATGAAACTATGTCTGAGGACCAGTCATTTGGGCATTGCTTCAAAAGGCACATATATTCCAGTGGCAATTTAAATAAGTAGAGAAAGAAAGAATAAAATTAAAAACAAAACAAAAAATCGGATGGGTTTTGTGGAATAAAGTAAATTGGAACCTGGGATGTATATAAACCACTGAGCTCAACAATAGTTTAACCAGAGTCCCTAAGGTAGAATAATTCACAGTTGTATCATAACACACATAAGCCTTCAGAAAACACTGTTTAAAAAAGTAGTTGAGAATTCTCAAGCAGCTTGCCCTGATGTCCAGTTCAAGTGTATGCAATGCAGAAGGGCTGCAAAATTCAAAACTATGTAACAAAGAAAATTCAGTGCATATCACAGGCTTTGATAAATTGTGAAAAATCACTGTATATATTACTATTTAAATAACATCTGAGAAATATTTTGAAATAATTAATTTGTGTTCACATTCCATGCATTTTCTAGCAGGTTAAGCCCTGGGTTTGTGTCTTTGTGCCCATTTCCTACAAAGCTCCATTCTTTTTACAAATCCAAGCATTCCTCAGACCGAAATGGAAGTACTCGGGGATTTTGTCTACTTACCCTCTTTACTGCATACCTGACCTCACCAGGACTACTCCTCATTACCACTGGCGCAGAAGACGACTGGAAAACCAAACTGTTCGGGGTTTTATTTGGGATTTTACTCACTCCCTTGGAAAAACTCCTGGATGTCAGAGACACCACCCGAATTTTTTTCCAGGGGCAAGAACCAGTGGCACTCTCCCTCTTGCTTGAACCGTATCTCCCTCTTCCAAAGCCCCCAAGTGCACTGAGACCCCCTTGTTGCATTCGACTTTTTCCCTGTGGTTTTGCAGCACCTTCCTTGAGCAAAGAAGGAAACACAACAAAACTTGAAAACAAACCAACAATAGCAACAACAGAAACTCCAAACAAATAGGTGGGCGAACCAGCAGCCTCCTCCAAGGCGGAGGTTCACTTTTTACTGCAGAATTCGGTTTTGTTTAGGAACTTCTTGATGACCAGCCCCAGACAGATCACCAGCAGCAGCATGTAGCCCACCGTGCCAGAGAAGGTGGGCGCCGCAGGCGGCGCCTTGAGGAATTGGCGCAGGCCCTCCTCCACGTAGTACACCTGGTCATAGATGCTAAGGAAAGTGAATATGTGGAAGAGCTGGTGGCTGTGGCCAATAATGTCGAAGAGGCCTGGATGGATGCGCTCGGGGATCTTGCTCACATTGAAGAAGGCGGCCACCACCAGCCAAAAGTAGCGACGATAGAAGTGCACGAAGAGCGTGGGGTTCTCGCCGCGCAGGTCAAAGAGCCAGCTCTCGAGCATGATGGGGCAGGCCATGCTGAGGGGCATGACGAACACGAAAGTGCGAAGCGCGAAAGGGTAAGAGCACCAGTCTGTGCGGCTCTTGCAGCAGGCCACCGTGCAGGCCACGGCCAGCACGAAGGCCACCGGCAGCACGAGCGCGCGGTAGGCGGCGATGAGGCGCGTGCAGTCCACGTGCCAGCCCAGGCGCTGCTGCACATACGGTGTCATCACTCTGGCGTCCAACAAGCTCAGGCCTGGCAGCAGGTAGTAGTAGTAGGCCACTGTGCTGCCGAAGCCGTAGTAGCTGATGGACGCGTAGTCCAGGTAGAAGAAGACAGCGCGCAGGCGCAGCGACAGGCAGCTGAACACGTGCGCCGTGCAGCTCATGGCGAAGGTCAGCAGCACGCCCGACGCGTAGCACCACAGCGGCAACAGCCACGGGTGATGGAAGGGCACGTCCTGGCCGCTCAGGAAGAACAGGCGGCAGAACTTGCTCAGGAATAGCAGCAGCGGGATGAAGTGCGTCCAGAAGTTGAGCGTCTCGTTGGTAGGCTTCAGCACCGAGGCTAGGCACTCCTGCGCCGTACATGGCAGCCGCCGGTAGCCCGACAGGATGAAGCACTCCACGAAGTCGTCGGGCACCTCGTCCCAGCGCAGCAGCGGCTTGGCCGATGCTGGAGGGTCCCCGGAGGCGGACGGGTGGGAACTTGAGGCGGCCTCCGAAGCCGCAGCGGTCGTGGCCGGCGGGCCCTTTGTGCCCGCGCCCCGGGGCTGCAGGCGCCGCGGCATGGTGCCTGGGGCTTGGCTAGGGCGCGCACAGGCGACCTCTGGCGCCGGCTCCCGCGCGCTAGGCAGTCCCCGCCGGCCGCCGTCGGAGCCTTTGTGCACGCGCCGGGGGCGTCGCTGCAGATTCAAGAGAAGACCTGATTCGGAGCAACCGTTCCTGAAAAAAAAATAAATAAAAATAACAATCAGGTTATGAGCAGCGCAGCGACTGGTAGGGGCGCGCGGGCTCGGCGGCCCCTGCGCCAGGCTCCCTGCTACGGGCTCGCGGCCGCCCGCGCTGCGGCAGCGACAGCGACAGCGGCGGCGGCGGACTGCGGCGGCGGCAGCGGCGCTGCTGCGGTGACTGGGCATCGCGCGGTGCGGGCGCAGCCGCCGCCGCCCCCGGAGCGGGAGGCGGGGATGTGGGAGCCTAGGCACTGGAAGGAGGGAGGGACGGGCGCACCGAGGGAGGGCGGGGGGCCTCCCCCGCTAGTGTTTCGCGGCCGCCTTGGGGGATAGAGTTGTCCCCGGTCTCGAGTTCCGTACCATCCCCCCTCCTCGGGCCGCAGTAGCCCTAGCTGGCCCGTAAATGATTGATGTGGGGGCCAAAGGCTGCGCCAGCGACTCGGCTGCGCGCGCCGAGGGCCAGGGTCGACGCCCGGGTTCGAAACCCGACAGTCACTCAGGCGTTCCAGAGGACACAGGGCAGCCGCGTTCGCGGGGGGCGGGGAGCTGTGGCCGCGGGGCTTGGGGGGAGGGTGCCTGGCGCGCCGGAGCCTGGGCTTTGGCGGACAGATGCGCTAACAGTAATCTTCGGAGGTGGCGGGGGCAGGGGTTCTCCGGAAATCGGGGGCCTTTGAGACCCTGTCCGGGTCAGAGTCGTGTCATTGTCAGATACCTGAGAAGGCTCCTCGCTTCCCGTGTATGTGTTGTGTGTGTGCGCGCGCCTGCGCGCGTGCGCGCACGCGGCTCTTAGCCTGCACGATTAAAGCCTTCGTTTATCTCCTTTCGTCTAGCGGACTTATTCAGGTGCGTCACTAACCTCCGCTGTCCTTCGTCCCGGTCTTGTCCAAACGAACCGTTCCTAAACGGGACTCCGGTCGCGCTCTCCAGCCTTCGAGGCTCGCAGCCCACCCATCTCCGTGTTCTTGTGTCTTTAGCTAGGAGTCTGGTTTGGAGCGAAAGTCCAACAACTCAGGGCGGGACTGTTGAAACTCCACGTTTTAATGAAAAATTTCAGATGAAGACCGGGCGATTCAAAAAGCCTCTAACCATCTCAAGAATTTATTGAGAAGGGTTCCCAACCAGAGCTGTGCCCGAGTCAAGGGCTGATCATAGATAGTGGAGTGCGTTGATGAGGGAGGACTTCAGGGAGGAGGTGCGGTCTAGCACGAAATAAAAGGAGAACGAAGTCGTAGAGACTGGGAGGTGGTGGCTTGGAAAAGGCTTATGCATAATTAACCAGAAGTACCTGGCAGGCTAGGTTGGGTGGATGGAGGCCAGAAGAAAGGAAGGCTTAAGAATCGAAAAATGGTTGTGATGCACTGCGGTGTGAAAGCAAATCTGCCCTTGAGCGTTGTGCGAGGAGGAGCTTAAAAACCTGTCTTGCTCTAAAATGTACCATTTCACAAAGTTTCTCTTAGCGATGCCCTGGGGGTGTGACTGAGTCTAACTTGCCTCACTGACCTGCAGTACAGTGTTAATGGCAACAAGAGCTAATTTTAAAGAGACCAGGCGCTATTCTAAGTGCTTTACAGTTTTAAAATCTTTTAGGTGTTATTATTTTTTCCATTTTACAGACTGGGAAATGGAGGCACCACGACCGTAAATAACATGCCCAATTGATAGAAGGGAGATTTGAACCCAGGCAAGCTGCTTCTAGATCTCATGTACTTAAACCAGAACATCTGACCTGCTTTGCGCAAATGAAACTAGTAGGGAAGGGCATCTGATTTAGGGAAACGCTTTCATTTTCATTTTATAAATGAAAGGCTACCTTCATCACTACAGCAAATCCCACAAATAGGTCAAGGAAGATTTAGTTAGTAGTGGCTCAAGAAGGACTTAAATTATTGATAAGGATTATTTATAACTGAGAAATAATTCAATGTTTTATGTCTAAAATTGGGGCGCCTGGGTGGCTCAGTCGTTGGGCATCTGCCTTTGGCTCAGGTCGTGATCCCAGGGTCCTGGGATGGAGCCCGGCATTGGGCTCCCTGCTCGGTGGGAAGCCTGCTTCTCCCTCTCCCACTACCCCGCTCTCTTGCTGTGTCTCTCTCTGTCAAATAAATAAAATCTTAAAAAAAAAAAATGTCTAAAATTACTTAAGGGTATTAGAAACATTCTCAATAGAGGTTTCAGCCTTCTCTCTCTGTTTTCCACTAGTAAATGACTTAGCAAACTCTTACACAATTAGGCCAAAGGTACACTTTGGTCTTGTGCCCTTCTCAGCTATCACCAATTCCTGATGAATGAATTTTAAATAGATGAGATTTTGCTGTAGTTACTCAACTAGTGCTTTGTTTTAGTATTTTCTGTTTTCCCACGATCATCTTACTGTTTTAAAGCAATTTAAAGCAAATTTCCTTTAACATCTGGGCTAAAGGCCCATGCTAATTTGTAAAAGGGATTAAGATTTAGACATTTATAAATCAATCCTGGGAATGAATATCTTGAATCTAGGGCAGAGTAGGAAAAAAAATTTCATGTTCTCTTTGTACTCCACAATCTAAGCTGTAGCCTGTAGAAAATGTTGATCCAATAATAACTTCCATATTTACCAATCTTTTAGTTGCATAATCAGCTCACTTAATTAGTATAATAGTTAACATGGAGTGAAATAATGGAATTGACTGTAAATGAATGTGTAAAAACTCTAGTTAGATAAAATAATATTTATCTCTATGACTGAAAGTGGTGAGACTCTATAATAAAATACAATGTTCTTTGAAACAGTGTTTTACAAAGTCAAAAAATCTGAAACCTAACTTTCAGAAAGTCTGTGATTTCTGCTTTTCTCTTCCATCTCCCACTGCACATGAGGCATAAGATCAACTGAAGCCATGGACTGGTGTCGTGAAAGCTCTTGGGTGCCAACCCAACAGCCGTCTTTGCTGTACCTTGACAAAGCCAAGTAAATAGGATCTAAGGACAGCAAAACTGATATAGCTTATTAAAAAAAACAAAAACCAAACCCAGCATTATGACTTTTCCATAATTACTACCAATCTATAGAATTAACTTTTTAAAAGTTTTTTGGGGGGATAAAAAAAATGTGTTCCCCAAACCCTACACAGGCTAGGTTTTGTGGTTTAACTCTAGTAAGCTAACTGCCTCTTGTCAGTGAGAACCACACCCGCACCCCATGGGCTTGGCTAAAGCGATAGAAGCAGCAGCCTGGCCGCCATTCCCTGAAGGCTCACTGGGAGATAAGGCATCTCTAAGGTAACCAGGACTGACTACCAAGTTCTTGACAAGAAGAATGACCAAGCAGTACATTGGAATGCCGGTGCCAGCGTTTGGAGGCAGAAACCAGCTAGTTCTCCCCGTTGAAAGCCTGTCAAACCAAGACCACCAATGTTTTTGGAATTCTATGGAGTTCTGTAGTTTCGTAGTTGTGTACATTTGGGACTGAGGGGTCCTGACTGCAGAATGCAATCATACTGTGGACCTGTAGTACACTGGACAAATGTTTTTTTCCCCATATGGCTTGCTTTGGTGATGTTTTTACAGACTGACTTAGAGGTTTATTTGTGTTTCTCTCTACAATCATAAGATGATGCATATATAAAAATTCTGCAGCAAATTTGATGTTCTCTAGTAGCTATTTGTAGAGTCCACAGGAAAAAAAAATGCTATGACATTTGTTAATAATACACCTGTTTTTGCAGGAAATAATTTTTTCTTAGTCTAATTTTTAGCCAAAACCAATTAACCAACAAAACAAAACCCACCATGGACCCAGTGCTTAATTGCACCCAGGACTCTGTATGAAGAGAACTCTGTAAGGTTCATTGCCTCTCCTTGTAATAGACAAAGTGCTAGACAAAGTCTAGACAAAGTGCTTCCCTTCCGCAAAATTGAAAACAGTCCTAGTGTTATCATCCAAACTCTTCCAGGTCAGATATGGTCACTACCAGATTGTAGAGTCTGCGCTTCCTAACGGTGGAAAACCTTCTGGCAGTAGCATCAGGTGTAACTATGGCAACCTTGGAAGACAAGTGCAATCTGAAGGCCAGGCAGAAGGCTGGAAGCTAGAGAGAGAGTGGTGGGGACACTGAGTTCTTATCTGGCACTATTCCTGCCTATTCACTGACATGGTGACAGGGTTCTCTTTTGCAGAAAAGCAGGGGGAGACTTGTAGATGGTGTTTTTCCCTTTTGAGGTTCTATGCAGGGAGTGACAATTCCATACTCCCTTCTCTCCCACAAGTTCACCTGTTCTGTACTACTGGTCTCCAAAGTGGGGTACACAAGAAGACTGATCGAGGTGAAGAATAAAATATTACACCTTCTGTTTCAAAATCCTTTCCAGTGTCTCTACTCTGTGAAGATTTTATGATACACTTAATATGTACTACATGGAAGTAATTCATAAATAACATGTTGGGGCACAGGGGAGGGTCAAGACACTGGCTGATAAGGGTCTGCCATCCATGCTATTGACTTGTGCTGAATAGTCTGTGCCTCCTGTTTGTCCAACTTGCTTCCATCCCCTCTCCCGGGTCTAGGATGGACTCCCCTTTCCTGCCTCTGAGGTCACTGCAAAG
Organism: Phoca vitulina; assembly: GCF_004348235.1. Lineage (NCBI taxonomy): Eukaryota > Metazoa > Chordata > Mammalia > Carnivora > Phocidae > Phoca > Phoca vitulina. The sequence continues at coordinate 14,756,307 of NW_022589713.1, read as the reverse complement.
AGTGTTTGGAGGTCCCCATCTGTCACCCAACAGTCCCTAAGCTGTGAGCAGACCTGCCAAAGCCTTCAGCTTCCCTGAGCTAGAATGGCAGTCTCCATTCTGGGGTTATTTCTCCCAATTCTGCCCTTCCTCTTTCCTAGCTAGAGCCTATATTGTCTTTTCATAAAGGCATAACATTTACATGTTTTATTCATCCCAATTCAGAGTTACCCTTTGGGTGAGAGATTGTCATAGGCTGTTGGCTTGCTTTTGATAGGGCCTTTTAGGTAGCATTCATGAATTTAACTTGAGAGTTATACAAGTGTGTAAGATTATTGAGTTCCTGCTCATTATTTATGAACAGTTTTCTTTGAAACACAGTGCTTTGCACACGCTAAGCACTCACCATGTATTTGTGGTTGGAGAAATTCTTTTCAGTACTAAAAGCCTTTAAAAGGTTAGAACTGAGGTGCCTGGGTGGCTCAGTTGGTTAAGCATCTGCCTTCAGTTCAGGTCATGATCCGAGGGTCCTGGGATGGAGCCGTGCATCAGGCTCAGTGGGGAGTCTCACTCTCCCCCAACTCGTGCTCTCCCCCGCAACTAGTGCTTTCTCGCGTGCTCCCTCTCTCTCAAATAAATAAATAAAATCTTTAAAAAAATTTAAAAACCCCCAAAGGTTGGAACTTAGAATCCTAGAATCTTAGAATAGGGATGTCACATAATCCTGTGAGTCATCTAGTCCAACTGTTTTCCCCTTTATGATAGTCTGAACACATATACTGTCTTCAGGTACCGGGTTAGGCACTTTACATCATTAGCTCTAATTCTCAGAATATGCTTTGCAAGGTAAATCCATACTATCCCTATTTTCAGATAAGAACCCAGAGGCTCAGAGATGTTAAGCTGTTGGGTGGCAAAGCCAGAGTCAAACTTTATTAATTCCAGCCCCTCCCACTCTTCCCTTTGTAGGGTGCCTCTTCCTGAGAGGCTACTGGATAGCCAGCTTTGAACATCTTCAGTAAAGGGACTTCCTACCTCGCATAGCCTCCCCTTCCATTTTCAGTTTTTTAAATTGTTGTTGGAAAACTTTGTAAATAATTAAATGAGCACAACTGATGAGAATAAACCACTGTTGCATCTTGGCCCAAAACTCAACCGTAAGTATTATTGGATGTGGTAACCAATTGGATCTGGTTAGAAAGTCCCTGAAAAGAATGTGCCAAATAAGTCATGCGTGCATGCATCTGTGACAGCTGGATATTGATTAGGCATGCCTGGAAGGTACATTTCACATAAAGAGCATTTTTCTGCAAACGAATAACATCTGTTGTTACCAGGGGGCTTGCCATACCCTCAATCTCTGCAAAGAGGAAAATAGCCAATTCCATGATTTCATAGATGATCCTTGCATTTAGCACAATATTATTGATTATGGCAACACATTCATATGGAAAGGAAAATGTTCTGCTATAACATTCAAGGGGAGGGCATCTCAATTACTGGGCTCTGTTTGGGCCTCAAGCTCACTTGTCATAGTTCCATTTCGGGGTGTTTTTTTTTTTACTTTTAAAAATTTAAATAAAATTTTTATGGAGGTAGGGGTGCCTGGGTAGCTCAGTCGTTAAGCGTCTGCCTTCAGCTCAGGTCATGATCCGAGGGTCCTGGGATCGAGCCCCACATCAGGCTCCCTGCTCTGTGGGAAGCCTTCTCCCTCTCCCACTCCCCCCTGCCTGTGTTTCCTCTCTTGCTGTGTCGCTTTCTGTCAAATAAATAAATAAAATCTTAAAAAAAAATTTTTTTTATGGAGGTATAATTGACATATAACATATTAGTTTCAGGTGTGCAATATAATGATTCGATATTTGTATATATTGGGAATTAAGTCTACTTAACATTCTTCACCATACATAGTTATAAAAAATTGTTTTTTTCTTGTGATGAGGACTTTTAAGTTTGACTCTCTTAGAAACTTCCAAATATGCAATACAGTATTATTAACTATAGTTACCAAACTATATACTACATCCCCATGACTTATTTATTTTATAACTGGAAGTTTGTACCTTTGACCCTCTTCACCCATTTTGCCCATCCCTCCACCTTCTGCCGCTATCAACCACCAGTTTGTTCTCTGTATCTGTGAGCTTGGTTTTTGTTTTGTTTTGTTCTAAATTCCACATATAAATGGGGTCATATGTTATTTGCCTTTCTCTGTCTTATTTCACTCAACTTAATGCCCTTAAGTTCCATCCATCTTGTTGTAAATGGCAAGATATCATTCTTTATTATGGCTGAGTAGTATTCCATTGCATATATCTACTGCATTTTATTTATCCATTCATCCGTCAATGGACACTTAGGTTGTTTCCATGTCTTGGCTATTGTAAATAGTGCTGCAATGAACATGGGAATGCAGGCATCTTTTCAAGTTAGTGTTTTCATTTTCTTCAGATAAATATGCAAAAGTGGAATTGCTGAAACGTATGGCATTTCTATTTTTCATTTTTTGAGGAACCTCTATACTGTTTTCCATAGTGGTCACACTAGTTTACATTCCCACCAACAGTGTATAAGTGTTCCTTTTTCTCCACATCCTCAACAACATTTGTTATTTCTTGTCTTTTTGATAACAGGTGTGAGGTGGTATCTCATTGGGGTTTTGATTTGCATTTCCCTGAGGATGAGTGATGTTGAGCATCTTTTCATGTGCCTGTACATTTAGTTTTTTAATGTAACAATTTTTCTTTTCTTTGAGGTATAATATCTGTTTGTTGAAAATATTTAGCAGCATAATTTTCCAGGTACCAATCACAAAACTAATTGAAGGATATCATATCATATATATGTGTGTGTGTGTGTGTGTGTGAGAGAGAGAGAGAGAGAGAGTATTTCAGTGATCTCAGTTCATTCTTGTATCCCATTCATGTGAAAACCTCAAGAATTTGAACAACACAGGTTTAAACTATGACTCAGGGCGCCTGGGTGGCTCAGTCGTTAAGCATCTGCCTTCGGCTCAGGTCATGATCCCAGGGTCCTGGGATCGAGCCCCACATTGGGCTCCCTGCTCGGCAGGAAGCCTGTTTCTCCCTCTCCCACTCCCTCTGCTTGTGTTCCCTCTCTCGCTGTGTGTCTCTGTCATATAAATAAAGAAAATCTTAAAAAAAAAAAAAAACTGTATGGGTCACTTACATGTGGATTTTTTTGGATAAATACAGTTGAGAACTGTACATTTTCTCTTATGATTTTCTTTATAAAATTTTCTTTAATTTGCTTTATTGTAAGAATATGGTATATAATATGGAGTTATCAATAGGATCTTTTCAGTACACTTAATTCATTTCTACAAAGTGAACAAGGAGCATTTATTTCTAGGAGCATAGTTACTCTCATGGTCACCCACTGGCATGTTTCCTTTGAGCCTTGTGTTCTGAGAGTTCCATGGTCAAAATGCGTTAGTTTTGTTTTATTCTTGATCCCTGCCCTACTCCTCCAACCTCCCACCCTCCTCCCAAGAGTCTCAACTCTGTATACCTAATTTTCACATGCACTTAACTCACCGTAGAGACTTCCCCATACTGGATAGGGATTAATGAATAAATCTACAGTGAGCATTCTGGAGACACTTTTGAATATATATTTAACCAGCAGTAATAAACATCACCTACGTACAAAGCTGGTACTAATGCACAGGGCACGGAAGAGCAGAGAGGCAAGTTGGAGCACAGCAAAGGGAAGTCAGAATCATCCCTGCTTTCCATTGTACGGGAAATGTGTCCACCATGTATCAATGCAACCATTTTGTGCTTGCTTATTTAATGTAGCCATTTGGAAACAAGGAATATTTCAAAGCTGTTTCAAACACCATTAAGCTTTCAGTGTTTTTACCTCTGAGTAATGTGCTAGACAGACACCTGCACCCCAGCCTTGATCCCCACCCCTTGGAGGTCAGGGCTGGAGGGAGGGTTAAGCACCATCTGGCAAGCAAACCATGTAAAACTAAAAGTCATGAGTCAACCAGACTTGTTCATCTCAAAGAGAACTGTTAATCCTGTGTTATTTGTTGCCTGTCCGTTGGCTTGCATCTCACTTTCCTGATTTCTCCTTTATTATAACAATGTCCACGCTCTTTTACTTTTAATTAACAAATAGATTTGAATGCTGGAGAAAGGAACTTACTTTGTTTTCCATTTTAAACCGCATGAATGGCCACTCCTGTATTTTGGAGGCTTCCTGATTCTAATAACCTTATTTAATTGGGTCTGTGTTGGGAGGGAAGTGGAGCGGGGATGGAATGGCTCTGCGGGCTACAATTCTATCTCATATTCCCAGCTCCAGACTGCATTGGAAATTCTCAAATTAATACTTCTAACAGGTCCTTCAGCAATCAGTGTACATATATTTTATCTACTGTCCTCAAAATTCTTCGCAATAACCACTTAGGGGAGACAAGCTAATCTGGATCTAGCAGATGTCAACACAACACTTTTTTTTCTTTAGTGGTTAAGAAAAATTAAAATAGTATCGAATAATTGGTTATGGGCTTGTCAAAGCAGTGGGTTTGTAAAACATTTTATAAACAATTTAGAAATAAAGTAGAAAATGAAAGTCTCCCATAAGGGAGTTAGAGATGGAAGAAGGGGTGAAGAAAGTCTATTTTACTTGTTCATTTTTTATGTAATTTAAAGAATATTAGTGATTTTGGGATGCCTGGGTGGCTCAGTCAATAAGCATCTGCCTTTGGCTCAGGTCATGATCCCAGGGTCCCGGGATCGAGCCCTGCATCAGGCTCCCTGTCAGCGGGAAGCCTGTTCTCCCTCTGCCACTCCCCCTGCTTGTGTTCCCTCTCTCTCTCTGACAAATAAATAAATAAAATCTTTAAAGAATATTGGTGATTTTCGGAGGGGGAGACGAACCATGAGAGACGATGGACTCTGAAAAACAAACTGAGGGTTCTAGAGGGGAGAGGGGTGGGAGGATGGGTTAGCCTGGTGATGGGTATTAAAGAGGGCACATTCTGCATGGAGCACTGGGTGTTATACACAAACAATGAATCATGGAACACTACATCAAAAACTAATGATGTAATGTATGGTGATTAACATAACACATAAAAAAAGAATATTGGTGATTTTACACTAATGCCAAGGCTCTTTTGACTTTGTTGTGCACAATGTCTTGCTTCAATGAAGACGAGTATGATACAAATGCTATAAAGGAAGAAATAAAAAGAGGGGTGGGCGGACAGACTTTCTCTCTGAGATGGGCATGGAAAGAGCCAGCCTTAAATTTCCAAACTGGAATGGTATTTTCTTTAGGTCTGGCGTGGTTCTTAAATTCTGTATCAGCCTCATGGTTGATGGCAGAAAATCATCACCGCAACGGAGGATGCAGAGGAGACCATGGAGGGGTTGCTCTTAAATCCTATCCCATGTAGTTGGTGGTTAGTTCACATAACAAAGGAGTTTTTATTCTAAATCGCTAATCTTTTAAGACTGAGGTTGCTAGTTACCATTCTCCCTGATTCTCTCCTCTCTCCTCTCCAACTGCACCAGCCTCTTCCTGCTGTTCCTCTATGTCCCAAGCATGAACCGCTAGGAGAGGCTCTGTATGGCTGTGCACCGCTGTCTCCACACAACGGCCTGGCTCAGGGGGCAGGGAGGTCTGATAGGCAGCCCATAATCTGCTGGCCATGCTCAGCGCCCAGGCAGGGACGGTTTGCCCAGGAGAACGGGTGTCTTCCTGATTCACACTGGTGGGCTGACTACTGCCCTTGGGCCCTTGCACTTGCTTCTTTCTGTCTCCCTCTGCCTCAGATGCTTCCCGCCCTGACATTCTCCCTTCATTCTGTTCTTTGCTTAACATCACCACTTCTCAGAAAACTCTGCCACCCATCCTATCTAAAATGACAGCCCTCATCATTCTCTACCTCCTCACTCTGCTTTAATTTCTTCATATTTTATTATTGGACACTATATACTATATGGCATAATACATACTTAATTCATTTTTTCTTCCCTACTAAAGTATAAGCTCTGTGAGAGCAGGGCTTTGCTGGCTGCTCTCTCCCCAGCACCTATCAGGGAGGGCGGCACATAGTAGGCACTTAATAAACATTTGTGGAATGTTTTAAAAAGATCCCACCCCCAAGGCTTTCTAAGTCCAGAGTTAGGCTCAACTCAGAATATCTGCATTGACCCAGCTCAGGCAGAATCTTCTCTAATTAACTGACCTCCACAACCTAGAAAAGCTAAACCAAAAATAGAAAACACAAAAGCTGTTGGCTGTGAACTTCAGTGACAGGACAGTGGTTTCTGCACCTCAGAATCACCCCCCGCCCCCACCCCGGGGATCTTAACGACAGAACAACACCAAAATATGACACATAGCCCCCAACCTCCACCTCCACTCAGCTCAAGTTCTAGAAGGTCGTGGACTAGTGATTTATTGGGAAAGAAACAACATATAACATGAGCTATTATGATAGGAAAGATTCACAATGCTTTGGATTTTAAAGGTCAATTCTAACAAAGTAGTTTGTATCAAAGAGAATTCCTCCAATCTCTTCTATTAATAGCATCATTTAGCACCCCTGCAGCTCAGCAGAGACTGTTTAGGACTCTGTCTCACCATGGTTTCACCTTAACTGAGATAGAGAGAAGCAAATGTCAGTGTGGATACAGTGCAGTAGAGGTATAAAAAATTTACACCCTCTTTGGCTACAGCTTGAGCTTTTAGAACCTAACAGATCCTCCTCCTGAAAGTCTGGTTTAAAAATACTTGGGAGTTTTGCAAATGTCATAAGAGCTGCTGAGATTGCCACACACGAATTTTTGACCCACTGCTGAGAGCACAGCCAAGCTGCAGAGAGAAACTGGTTTACACAGAGCCCCCCACACCCGCCCCCGTGCGCCCCACCCCCACGCCCACGCTCGCACTTACACCTGGTGACCTGTCTCACTTGCACACATGTGGCCCCGAGGCCAGCTCCCTTTGGGAAGAACAGGGGCAGCAGGCAGGCTTGCTGAGCACCTTCTCCGTGTGCCCTCTTCTGGACGTGGCAGCCCCTGCAGGTGCCAGATGCCCTGACAGCCTCCTGCGGAAGAGTGAGGCTTAAAGCCCAGCGTGGGCTGCAGAGGCTCCTGAGGGAAAACAGCCCTGCGACATGGGTGTGTGAGAGGTGGAGGAAGATTGTGCAGCATTAATCCCTGATGGGTGGAAGCTGAACTTTAAATGCCTCCCAGCTTGATTGAGTTTGGCTTTCATTTCATCTAATGTGCTTAATGTATCTACTTAGGAAAGTATAGCTTTGCATTTTCAGAAGGGGTGATTATATTATGTATGGGTGCACGATGGCCCACGTAGGTTGCACCTGGTGGTAGCTCCTGGGAAAGGAATAGTCTGTGCTTTATTGTCTGACATTTGCCCCGGGCGGGGGGGTGGGGGTGGGCGGGGAATTCCAGTTGTAATGCTTCTTCTCCTTTGCATTCTGTTTTCTTTGATGACAGAGCCTGTGATGATTCTATTACTTAGCCCTGAGTGCAAAAACTACATCTGCATGTACTTTTTCCTTCCAAACCCTTTCTGCAAATTCAGAGTCTGTCCCAAGAGGACCTCCTCACTGTGAATCCTGCACCCAGGCTGGTGCCAGTAACATTTCCACCAGGACTTCCCCCACATCATATGGGAAAGTATTTATATTACAGGGCTTAAAATTGCCAGCTGAGAGCTCCCTGTCAGAAAGGATTCTCTTTCCAAATGTGTAAGGAGTCCTGTGCTTGGTTCTTCATGTGACAACTGGGGAAATTTCAACCGTGGTGACCACCCTTGACCCTTTCTCCTCTTCTCTCCAGTGCTTGGATAGCTGCCTGGAATCATGCATCTAACAACAGCCTATCGGTGGTCTCAGGGGTAAAATGGGAAAGAAGGGCCTTTGGAGACCCTTTTGGCCATTTTCCTAGCCCCTTCTATTCCTTCCTACCTTTCAGGTCCAGCTCTCCCTTATTTTACAGATGAGGAAACCAGAGTCCAGAAAAGCGAAGTCTTGTGCGAGGCCACACACTTGGGTTTCTGACTCTCAGCCCTGTGCTTTCTCTGACACTACATCGGGTCCTTGGTGTGAGGTGGTTGAAAGACCCCTGGCTTTTGAGTCAGATGGGCCTGAGCTTGAAGTCCGACTTTCTCGTGGATCAGCCGTGTGAGCTTGGGCAAGTTGTTTAGCCTTTCTGATTTGCCAAGGGAAGCCACAATGCTTTCCTGCAAGGTTGTTGTGAAGATTGGATGTGTAAAAAGTGCTAGATACAAACAAGGTGTCAATATAAGGTAGTCGTTACTGTTATTCCTATGCACCACCCCCTTACTCAAAGAACAACAACCCCAGCCGAGATATTACAAAACACTGGCTTCAAAGATCGCACAACTTTCAAGGATATTTATCTTTCAGTCGAGATCCTTGAAAATGAAAAGCCACTGAGATACATAGCGATGAACTTTAGTAATGGGCACAACCCAGCTACATGCAGTGTGTTGGATAAGTGTTAGGGAAACAGCTCAGCTGAAGGTGCTGGGAAGAAGCTCATGTGAGGAGCACACAAAAGGCGTGGAGACAGACATGGTGGTGTTCCAGGCAGGCAGGCAGGCAGGCAGACAAGCAGGCAGCCTCCAGGGAGGTCGCTGGATTCAGGTAATACACCTAATTAGACTTTTGAGGGACAGAGCCCAGCAACCAGAAACCCAGAAGAGTTGAGATGCATGCTGTAGGTCTGAGTAGCGGACATCAGGGTGATCTGTTAGGAGGTGGTGGGGCTGTAGAATATGGGCTTCTGTTCAGGACCTGGAGAGGTTGGTGGTGGGACAGACTGACAAATCCTAACATGCAGGCCACTGCTTCTGCTCTACGCTCTTAAGCCTGCTCCAAATAGCTTGTGTGTGTTGATATGTCAGTTGCCATTTATTCTTATTTGCATAAAAGAATGGTGGTTGTGTTTTTTTAAATAGAGAATTCTAGGGAAAAAACCGAAATTCTAAGCCATTAGCAATATTCAAAATTCTCTTCTAATCTTCTTTGATATATCTACGGATGTTTCATGTGAATTCCATCTTATGTTCTGTTCTAAACATAGATATTTCCATGAATTAACATAGTACGCGTCCTTTCCATGTTTAATACCTCTGTAATGTTTCATCTAGATTATATTATAGTTTCTCTATTGGCAGTATTTGGGATGCTAAGAATTTGTCATGATTACCAAAGGCAATCATGAGATTGTCTTTGGGCTTTTTTTTTTCCTTTTAGATTGTTTCTTTGCCATAAATTCTTCAAAATGGAATAATGAGATCAAAATATATGGACAGCTTGGTGGCTCCTGTTATGACTAGCCAATTTCTTTGAAAAAACAAACAAACAAAAAGAAATGTTTCCCCTCACTACCCAGTCAACCCAAATCCTACACGGCTCTCGAAGCCCATATTCCACAGGGATGTGCCCCACCTTTGTTCTGGACCTTGGACACACACACTGCATGTGTGCATCAAGGTTTTAGCAAGGCCATCTTCAAGGCAGAGGCGAGAGCGCGTGCTGGGCAAGCTGACTCATGCTGGCCTCGGCCCAAGGCTGACCTCAGCCCCAGCGAGAAGGCAGAGAGGAAATGCTGCTGCACCTTCTGCTTGGAGAACACATGCCGGGAGCAGTAGAGGGGAGCAGGATAGAGAACTGCACTGGCAAAGGACTTTCCTACTAGTGTAGCCTTTATTGTGGCGTACTGCCATCAGGCCTTTTCATGATAAAAGACACTATTTGTACAGTTAGAAGGCGAGATTACCAATTCTTCATTTACCCATTGCTCTCCATGTTCCTGTTCTAGAGAAAAGCGATCGATGGGTCAGTCACAATTTCTTCAGAGCACGATCCTCAGCTCACGCATCTGTCAGGTCCATGAAGGAGGGGGCCTGTCCGGTTGTGGCGCCCCCAGCACCTGGTACCATGCCTGGCATGCGGTAAATATTTGTTATATTCATAAATGAATGAATGTATTCTTAGAAGTAGGAAACTTCCAGTAGAGGAGACAACCCAGTGCTTTCTCTCCAGGGGACATTGTATCCAAGCTACATGTGACAGTTTTTTGTTTTATTAATAGTTAACATGGACAACACAATGCTTAGCTGACTGAAAGTGAGTTTCAGCCATGCCCTTGATGTAAAGACCAGCCCAAACAAAAGGAAATTAATTCCAGACATTCTCTTGTGAAACACAGTTTAAGCGGCAGTTTTCAGGGAAACTATAGGATTATCTTGAATTCGGCTGGTGCAGTTGTTCTCCTTGAGGGAATGAAGATCTGATGAGTCAGCGATGCTTTGGTGCTTTATCGCCAAATGGGCTTGCGTGAATTAATCATTAGAAAGCACGCAGGGCTCCACCCATGTTTACTCTCCATTTTCAAGATTATGTTTCACAAATTCCCAAATAACACTGAAGATAATTTTTTTCCAAAAGTGCTGTTAAAAAAAATAAAACTATGGTATGAGTAGGATATTTTTCTTTCATTTCCAATTCTAACTGGTTGTTGTAGGCATATAGAAAAGCTATTATTAATTTTTGATATTAGTGGTTTTTGATGTCTAGCCATTTTTTTCAAATTCCTTTAGTATTTTTGTGGTGTTTGAATTTCTTAGGACTTCTAATTATACTCCCATATTATTTGCTATCATTCTTTTAACACACTGCTAGATTAAATTTGCTAATGTTTTATTTAGAATTGTTTATCTCTATCTTTTAAGGAAAAATGTTCTGTAACTTTTGTGTATGTTAAGTCCCAGGATACAAAAATCAATGTACAGAAATCTGTTGCATTTCTCTACACCAATAATGAAGCAGCAGAAAGAGAAATTAAGAAAACAACCCCAGGGGCGCCTGGGTGGCTCAGTCGGTTAAGCGGCTGCCTTCGGCTCAGGTCATGATCCCAGGGTCCTGGGATCGAGCCCCACGTCTGGCTCCATGCTCAGCGGAAAGCCTGCTTCTTCCTCTCCCTCTGCCTGCCACTCTGCCTACTTGTGCTCTCTCTCTATCTCTCTGTCAAATAAATAAATAAAAATCTTTAAATAAAAAAAAGAAAACAACCCCATTTACAATTGCACCCAAAATAATGAGATACCAGGAATAAACCTAAACAAAGAGGTGACAGACCTGTACTCTGAAAACTATAAAACACTGATGAAAGAAATTGAAAATGACACAAAGAAATGGAAAGACATCCCATGCTCATGGATTGGAAAAACAAATATTGTTAAGATGTCTATACTACCCAAAGCAATCTACACATTTATTGCAATCGCTATCAAAATACCAACAGAATTTTTCACAGAACTAGAACAAAGAACCCTAACGTTTGTATGGAACCACAAAAGACCCCAAAGAGCCAAAGCAATCTTGAAAAAGAAAAGCAAAGCTGGAGGCATCACAATTCCAGACTTAAAGTTATATTACAAAGCTGTAGTAATGAAAACAGTATGGTACTGGCACAAAAATAGACACAAAGATCAATGGAACAGAATAGAAAACCCAGAAATAAACCCACAAGTATGTCGTCAAGCAATCTTTGACAAAGCAGGAAAGAATATCTGATGGGAAAAGGACAGTCTCTTCAACAAATGGTATTGGGAAAACTGGACAGCAACATGCAGAAGAATGAAACAGGACCACTTTCTTACACCATACAGAAAAATAAATTCAAAATGGATTAATGACCTAAATGTAAGACAGGAAACCACTAAAATTCTAGAAGAGAACATAGGCAGTAACTTCTTTGACATTAGCTGTAGCAACATTTTTCTAGATATGTCTCCAGAGGCAAGAGAAACTAAAGCAAAATAAACTATTGGGACTACATCAAAATAAAAAGCTTCTGCACAGCAGAGAAAACAACCAACAAAACTGAAAGGCAGCCTATGGAATGGGAGAAGATATTTGCAAAGATGTATCCAAAAAAGGGTTAATATTCAAAATGTATAAATACCTTAGACAAATCAACACCCAAAAAAACAAAAATCCGGTTTGAAAATGGGCAGAAGACATGAACAGACATTTCTCTAAGGTAGATACAAAGATGGCCAACAGAACATGAAAAGATGCTTAACATCATTGATCAAATCAGGGAAATGCAAATCAAAACTACAATGAGATATCACCTCACCCCTGTCATGGTGGCTAAAATCAACAACACAAGAAACAACAGGTGTTGGTGAGGATGTGGTGAAAAAGGAACCCTTGTGCACTGTTGGTGGGAATGCAAACTGGTGCAGCCACCGTGGAAAACAGTATGGAGGTTCCTCAAAAAGTTAAAAATAGAGGGGCGCCTGGGTGGCCCAGATGGTTAAGCGTCTGCCTTCAGCTCAGGTCATGATCCCAGGGTCCTGGGATCGAGCCCCACATCGGGCTCCTGGCTCAGCAGGGAGCCTGCTTCTCCCTCTCCCTCTGCCTCTCCCCCTCCTCATGCTCTCTCTCTCTCTCTCTCTGTATCTCTGTGTCTCAAATGAATAAATAAAATCTTAAAAAAAAAAGTTAAAAATAGAATTATCTTATGATCCAGCAATTGCACTACTGCATATTTACCCAAAGAATATAAGAACACTAGTCCAAAGGAATATATGCACCCCTATGTTATTGCAGCATTATTTACAATAGCCAAGATATGGCAGCAGCCCTAGTGTGCATCGATAGATGAATAGATAAAGAAGAAGAGGTGGTGTGTATGTATCGGAATATTATTCAGCCATAAAAAAGAATGAAATCTTGCCATTTGCAATGACATGGTTGGAACTAGAGAGTATAATGCTAAGCGAAAGATGTCAGAGAAAAACAAAAATTCTATGATTTCACTCATATGTGGAATTTAAGAAACAAAACAAGCAAAGGGGGGAAATGAGAGAGAGAGAGAGAGAGAAATCAAGAAACAGACTCTTAACTATAGAGAGCAAACAGATGGTTACCAGAGGGGAGGGGATGGGGGATGGGTAAAATAGGTGATGGGGATTAAAGAGTGCACTTGTGGTGAGCACAGGGTGGCATATGGAAGTGTTGAATCACTATATTGTACACCTGAAACTAATATTATATATATGTTAACTAAATGGAATTAAAATAAAAACTTAAAAAAATTTTAATTAAAAAAATGAGAGTGAAAAAAAAAAAAATCCCAGATGGATTAAAGAACTAAATTTAAAACATAAAACAGTAAAAATAAGAAGGAAATATGGGAGAGTATTTGTATAATCTTAATATGGGGGAGACCTAGCCTATAGCAAGACTGGAAACCCAGCAATCATAAAAGAAAAATCTGGTGAGTTCAACAACATAAAAATTAGAAACTTCTGCCTAGGAAACAATAGTAATCAAAGTCAATACAGGACAGACAAGAAATTAATATCTTTAAAATACAAAGCACTCTGATAACAAATAGCAAAAGAAAAATGGGCAAAGCATATGAATAATTAGTTCACAAATGAAGAACTTCATATAGCTGATCGATGTATAAAGAAATGTTCAACTATACTAGGCCAGGAAAATGCAAGTTAATAGTAGTTACATCTCCTTTTCTTAATTCATCAAACTGACAACAATTTATAAATTTATTGATTTACAAGATCGATAACATCCAACTGTGGCTGGAGGATAGAGAAACAGGCAGTCCTCAGCATTGCTGGCCAGAGTTCATCTGCTATAATTATCTTTTTTTGTTTGTTTGTTTTTTAAGATTTCATTTAGGGGCCCCTGGGTGGCTCAGTCAATTAAGCGTCTACCTTCGGCTTGGGTCATGATCCCAGGGTCCTGGGATGGAGCCCCACGTCAGGATCCCTGCTCACTGGGGAGCCTGCTTCTGCCTCTCCCTCTCCCCCGACCCCTGCTTGTGCTCTCTCTCTCAAATAAATATAAAATATTTTCATTTATTTATTTGAGAGAGAGAGCACAGAGGGAGAGGGAGAGGGAGAAATAGACTCCCCGCTGAGCAGAGAGCCCCAGAGAGCCTGGTTCAAGGTGCCCATGTATGCTATAATTCTTAAAAAAGTTCATTCAGTTGGTGAATCAATTAAAATTAAACTTGCACATATCTTTTGATCAAGCAAAGTCACTTTTGAAAATCTAGCATATAGAAATAAGAGCTCCAATAATTAAAGGACAGATGTATACAGAAATTTGTTGCACCATATTTTGGCAGACCATTCTATCAAAAAAACAAATAAACCTAAAAATAATCTGAAGATTTCTTAAATAAGAAAATGGATGAATAAGTTATGGAATATTATGTATTTCTACAAAAGAATAAATTACGTGTAGATGTATTGACCAGGATGAGCAAAAGCAAGTCCTTGAGTAATAACATAATAGCTAACATTTATTGAGCACTTACAATGTACTAAGCCATTAACGTGTGGTATCTTCATTAAACATCATTGCTAGGGGACTCTCTCAGGTTGTGTCTGCATCCTCCTTCCTGGTATCCTGGGTCTTGTCTTTCTCTGCTTTGTTTTATCTGACTTGCGTTCCAGAAATTATTGTCCCACTGGTGATTTGCTCACCTGTTCTCTTTGCTGTTTTAATTTTACACGCTCCACCCCCCACCTCTTAAAAATTGTGTATACAGCGATGGTCTCTGGAATAGCAGGAGGCAAATGTGTACGACTGGTCCACTTTCTTGAACCAGAAGCCTTTAATTTCATGTTGTTAAACAAGAAATGGGGGGGGGGGAACTGCCCTGCATATGCATGCGCTGATTTAGATAGATTGCTGGGAGGGCAGTGGAAGGCATGAAAGGGTACCCACAAGAGCTAACGTTTGACTTGGCACCTCAGCAATCTATTTTCCTTGAGTGGAAAGCTCCAATGATTTTGTAAATAACATTATTTGTATTTCACTTTGCAACTGTGGATATGACCTGGATTAACAAGGTACTATATCTATTATCGGCGTATTACTTTGTTGGTTTAGAATTATTTACTCACAAAGAAGGCAAAACCCAGTAACTGCCAAAACAAATCATCTTAATTAAGGTCTCCAAGCCAAGAAAGTCTTTTAAAACTCCAATAGCCAGGAATGACTCATATTGTTTCAGAATTTAAGAGCAACATTCCTCAGATTTCTATTTGAAGTTTTAAAAACATCTATAGAAAAAAACTTATAGGAAAAAATTACATTTAAGAACAATTCTGTGACATGTTCTGAGAGCATAAGGAGTTTTAAAAACTACCTTAGTCTTTTTAACATGTACGCATTTGTAAAATTATTTTATTTGCTTTCCTGCTAGATAGTGGAGTATGCTCATTAAAAGTCACTGGAACAGCATGTTCCATTATCGGTGCACTAAACCAGAGGATTAACGAATATTCTAGCAAAAGCACTCCCATTTATTAATGTCCCCATGGAGCTGTGGTCCAAAACAATAAACTTAACTATAATAATTTGGTATCCATTAATCAAATAAATTAATTCCTCCATCTATTGTTTCTAGTATATTTTAAGCTTCCTGATAATAAAAAGGGGGTGAGGGGGAAATATTTTATTTATTTTTAAACAGGATAACTTTGGAAAAAGACAGGAGTGCAAACAATTTGCATTACTTGGCAACTCATGATTCTGACAAAACTGCATGCAAAGAGCTAATGAGCTGGGTGGACTCCATTGGTAATCACATTCTGTAGTTGGAGGGGATGGCAGGAATTTAGAACCAAGGTGATTGCCTGGAAAGGTGGGCAGGGGCACAGGAGGCCAGATGGCAGAGAAAGGGGAATTTTTTTCCCACTCACTCACCAAATATAATTAAGTGCCTCCTTTTTACCAGTGTTAGGTGCTTTTCAAACATGATCTCATTTAATCCTCTCACTAAGCCTTAGAGATGAAGAAACCAGATGCGAGAGACGACAGAGAGAGAGAGAGAGAGAGAGAAACTTCAACACAGTAGCAGCTAATAAGTGGGAGAGTCGAATTCCCAGTGAGTACAGAGCCATGCGACTTTCAAAGCCAGTCACACCGTGTGTAGATTGTTGTCTACACCTGAAATTATTTGCTTAATCTCTGTAAAGACTAAGCTCCTTGAGGCAGAAGCTGTAGCTGCCTTGTGGATCCATGTGTCCCTCATCACACTTAGAGATTCCACTGTTGTGAGCAGGGCACTTCCTATTCCATTTATTTCCCATTCGTTGCCCCTTGCTGAGGATTGATTCCTTTCACTGCAGCCATGGCTCTGGTGCCCCTTCTTACGTTCATCGTAGCTGGTCTCTTGCTTCTACTCTTTCCCTCAAAACCATTTCCATGCGGCCTCCAGAGTGATCTTTTAAAACGTTCATCATATTATCTTCATCTCAGAATAAAATCCAAAAGCTTACCAATGGCCTCCATGGCCCTGTTACAGCCACTGCCCATATCAGCCCTGAAGTCTCCACCCTGGCCCTTGTGCTCCAGCCACACAGGCTTTCTCCCTGTTTCTCATCACTCTGAGCTCTGTTCCATCTTGGAGCCTTAGCACAGCTGCTTCTTTTTTCTGTTAGGTCTGTTTTCTTTATCCTAGAGATAGACATGCACAAAGAAGCACACGCAAGGATGTTTACTGCAGCATTTTTTGTAAGACAACCACTGAAAACAACCTAATGTTCTGCATCAGTAGGCAGGACCTATACCCTATGATGTATAACCTCTGTGATTTTTTTTTTTTAATTTATTTGAGAGAGAGATTGAGAGAGAGAGAGAGAGCCCTAGCAGGGGAAGGGACAGAGGAACAAGTAGAATCCCATTGCCGAGCAGGGAGCCCGATGTGGGGCTGGATCCCAGGACTGTGGGGTCATGACCTGAGCTGAAGGCAGATGCTTAACCAACTGAACCACTCAGGGGCCCTGGGATATAATATGTTAAATAAAAATATTATTTCAAACAATTACAACTGTTTCCATATTTTTTTAATGTAGCTCCTAGAAAATTTTAAGTTACATATGTAGCTTGAATTATATTTCTATTGGACAGAGTTGATTTAAAAAGTGCAGGGGGAGAGGTTGAGCAGGGGATCAGGTCAGAGCAGGGCTGAGGATTATGAGGACAAGAGACTTTGGGTACATTTTGGTCCCAAGTGGTATCTGATCTGATCTTGGTTTGATGGGTAAGGATCCTGCGAGATCTGTGGAGGGGATGGGGTCCCTGCATAGTATAGGCTTGAGTAGAGGGGTTGAGGGGTGAGATCGAGGGCCTTCTTTATAGGGCCAGTTCAGGACTTTCCCATATTCTCTTTTCCCAATTAAATGTACACTGCTTTGGTCTTAACTTGGCTGTTAATACCTCAACGTTCTACTTCTTTATATACACAGTCCAAAATGGCATACGTAAAAGGGGTTTCATTGCAATAGTGTTAATTTTATTTATTTTTTTTTATTTTTTTTTAAGATTTTATTTATTTGAGACAGAGAGAATGAGAGAGAGAGAGCCCATGAGAGGGGAGAGGGTCAGAGGGAGAAGCAGGCTCCTTGCTGAGCAGGGAGCCCGATGCGGGACTTGATCCAGGGACTCCAGGATCATGACCTGAGCCGAAGGCAGTTGCTTAACCAACTGAGCCACCCAGGCGCCCCGCAATAGTGTTAATTTTAAAAAAAGATTGGAAAGGGGGTGCCTGGGTGGCTCAGTCAGTTAAATTTCCGACTCGATCTCGGCTCAGGTCTTGATCTTAGGGTCTTGATCTCAGTGTCGTGATTTCAAGCCCTGTGTTGGGCTCCACGCTGGGCATGGAGCCTACTTAAAAAAAAAGCCCAAAACAAAACCAGACAGGAAAGAACTTAAATGTCCACTAATAGAGTGATTAAAAGAAGGGTATATTTTTAAACAGAATTATAAAATAATGTAATTTCAATTGCAGGCAGCCACTAAAAATAATAAGACAGAAATAAGGCAGATCTATATGTACAGAGAAGGATCCCCAAGATATACTGTTAAGTTAAAAAAATAAATAAAAAGAAGCCAAGTCATGATGTAATGAAGTGCATGGTGACTGTAGTTAATGACACTGTCTTGTATATTTGAAAGCAGGTAGGAGACTGGATCTTGACAGTTCTCATCATAGGAAAAAAAACCTGTAACTGTGTGTGGTGGCGGATGTTAACTGGACTTATTTTGGTGATCACTTGCGATATAGACAAAATCAAATCCTTAAGTCATACACCTGAAACCAATATGTCAATTACGCTTCAAAATAATTAAAATTAAAAAAAAGAAGCAAAGTGAGAACAACGTATTTACCACACTGCTGTTTCTGTGGGGGGAAAACTCAACATATTTGCTCAGTTATATGCTTGTAAATGTATAGATTTGTTTTCTGAAGGATGTACAAGAGATCAGTAGTGGTAGCCACCAAGAAGGGGAACTGTGTATTGTGGGGAGAAGGGAGACTTTTCCTTTCACTATACATATTTTGTACCTTTAAATTTTTAATGATATACATATATTTCCAATTCAGTAAAACTAAATAAAACATCTAGTGACTTCTGTTGAAGTACAGAATTTCCTCTCATAGAACTTCTTTTGTGTACACTTCATACTAGGGCTCTTCTCTGGGGCTGCAATACTCTCTTTTTCTCCCTAGAGAGTCAGAGTTATCCTCTCTCCACTTAATAACTGAACAGAAAAACATGTGTGTTTATTTATTTGATTGTCAAGTACACTCTCTGGATTAATCAGTTTTTAGGTTTTAAGGATTTTGATTTTTCCCCCTCTATTTTGTCCCTTTCTTCATACTTAATCATTTATTATTCAGTTAATGAAAGTTTTTTAAAAAAATCATTTATATTGAAAAAGCAAAGTTCTCTTATTCTTTACATTCTTTTGAAGTACACATTTAAATTACATAGAAATGGAAAAAAAAAATCCAAAACATCTGATGCAGTGTGCCCTCTAGTGGTTAAAGAAAACAAACTATTCTTTCACCAGCCTCTCCTTTTCTCAAAAATCAAGGACTTCTGTGTTTTTAAAAAATCTGTGTGAAAACTCTAAGTGCTAATGTAAAAAACAAAAAGCCATGAGCAGCATAAACATAGTAGGTGTCTTAGTCCCTTCAGGCTGATAAAACAAACACACCAGAGAATGGGCGGCTTAAACAAAACTCAAATCTTTCTTTCTCACAGTTCTGGAGGCTGGGAAGTAAGATCATGGTGCTGGCAGATTTGGTGTCTGGTGAAAACTTGTTTCCTGGTTCATAAATAGCTATCTTCTTGCCATGTCCTCACATGGCAGAAGGGGCAAGAGAGATCCCTGGGGCCTCTTTTATAAGGGCACTAATCCCATTCATGAGGGCTCCACCCTCTTGACCTAATCACCTCCCAAAGGCCCCCCTTCCTGATACCATCACATTGAGAGATAGGATTTCAACACATGAATTTTGGTGTGTGTGAGGGAGGGGGACACAAACATTCAGCCCATTACAAGAGATACATTTCTTAAGCCAGAAACAAATAGTAACTAACAAAGGGAATGATTGAAAATATATTTTGCCTTAATATCCAATTTTCTGAAGCCAAATACACAGATTGAATGTGATTTTCCAAGTGTAGATTTAGTTATATGGATCACTGAATTGAAAGTAAAAAAAAAAAACTAAACTAACCATAGCTTTAATTTGCCCATGAAAGAAACATAGGATGCATCATAAAGTAAATAGCCATTGGAATTGGTAAATGAAAGAATGCTTGATTTTAGTAAATGATCTAAGAACAAAACTCATAGACATTTTTAAGAGTGTGACTGTCACATGTGTGTCCTTCATTTGCAAAGTGTCCTTGGGCCTGATCCTGGTAAACCAGGACCTCTTTGAAGAGGTCTGGAAGCCTATGGAAAGTTGGGATATGGTCTTCTGAAAGCACTTCTTCCCAACAGGGAGTTCAGCTCAAAGTGGGATGAGTGGTGGCCATCTTGATAAAAGCGACCAACCATTCCATCCAGGTCAGTGGTAGGAAAATAGGTGTTGAGTACTTTTCAAGGAAGAACATCCAGTTCCCATGCCTGTTGCCCTTGAACTCTAGCAAAAATGCCCAGGATATTAACATGCCATATTTTCTTGAATTTGCCACCTGTGAAAGTGGCCCTCACATAGAGATGTGACCCTTAAATATGACTTTATCCCTGGGCTAGCCCTTCCCCTTCCTTGGCTCTTGTTATTTCTGAAATTGACAATTCTTTAATGTTTTATGATGAAAAGGAACTCTCGTGCGGGAAGGGATAGAAGAGATGAAGCTGCTATCATCTCTCTTTTTCTTCCTGGATCTCAGATACAGAAGTTTCAAATTTCAGGGTATGTTGTCATTGTTGGTCTGGGCAGGGCTCCTCTTGTCATTGATTTATTCCTTAAATGATTTATTTATTTATTTATTTTTAAAGATTTTATTTATTTTTTGACAGACACACAGTGAGAGAGGGAACACAAGCAAGGGGAGTGGGAGAGGGAGAAGCAGGCTTCCCGTGGAGCAAGGAGATCCCAGGACCCTGGGATCACGACCTGAGCCAAAGGCAGATGCCTAACAATTGAGTCACCCAGGCGCCCATATTCCTTAAATGATTTATTATCTTCTCTTCCCTTATCTGCTTCCTTTTAAGCTTCCCCCAAAGGCAACCATTATAATGTGTTTAATGTGTATCTGTACGTTTCTTGTAAAATGTATATTGTTTTGTGCACATGCATTTTTTTTTTAAAGATTTTATTTATTTGACAGAGAGACACAGTGAAAGAGGGAACACAAGCAGGGGGAGTGGGAGAGGGAGAAGCAGGCTTCCTGTGGAACAGAGAGCCCAATGTGGGGGCTTGATCCCCGGACCCCAGGATCATGACCTGAGCTGAAGGCAGACGCCCAACGGCTGAGCCACCCCGGTGCCCCTGTGCACATGCATTTTTAATTGAATGGTACTGTACTATATATCTCATTCTGTTTATTTTCTTTTCTCTCAGCATTATGTCTTTGAGATCTTTTTATATTGCTATGTGTACTTTTAATCCATTGTTTTTAGTTGTTGCATAATACTTCTGGTGAGTAGCCACCACTTTAACATAATCTACCTGCCAAGTGATGTGTATCTGATTGTCTCTAATTCCCTGCTACCACAAATAACGCTGTCTTCTAATGAACCTGCGTGAGAATATCTTTGGAATATATACTCAGGGAGGAAGTTGCTGTGCTATAGGATATAAATGTATTTAATTTGACTGTAACACCAGATTGTTCTCCAGAATGGTTGAACTAATGCACATATCCTATACCAGAGGGCAAAAAAATGTTCATAAATTCTTAGTAGCAACTCCCATCAAAAGGTTGAACCTAGGGGCGCCTGGGTGGCTCAGTCATTGAACGTCTGCCTTCAGCTCAGGTCATGATTCCAGGGTCCTGGGATCGAGCCCCGCATTGGACTCCCTGCTCAGCGGGAGGCCTGCTTCTCCCTCTCCCACTCCC
The DNA here is from genome assembly GCF_004348235.1 of Phoca vitulina. NCBI lineage: Eukaryota > Metazoa > Chordata > Mammalia > Carnivora > Phocidae > Phoca > Phoca vitulina. The sequence continues at coordinate 14,734,872 of NW_022589713.1, read as the reverse complement.
CCTGCTTGATTCCCTCTCTCTCTGTCTCTTTCTCTGTCAAATGAATAAATAAAAATCTTAAAAAAAAAAAAAAAGTTGAACCTATTTCCCTTCCCCATGAATCTGATTTGACCTTGTGATTTGCTTTCGTGGAAGGTGGCAAAAATGGTTGCGTTCTGAGCCTAGACCTCAAGAGATCCTACAACTCCTGTTGTTGAGCTGGGAGCCCTTCTACCATAATGTCATCAAGCCCAGGCTACCGGGCTAGAGGATGGGACCATATGGAGAGAGGACCCAGGTGCTTCAGCCACCTTAGCGAAGCCGCAGACATCTAAGTGAATTGAGAACAGATGGACCAGACTTGGCTACCCAACAGAGCCCAGGGCAAATTGAGAACCCACAGAATTATTAGCTAAATAAAGTGGTTGTTGTTTTAAGCCACTAAGTTTTGGATGTTTTGCTATGTACTTAGTAGATAAGTGAAAAAAAAAAAATAGACAAGTTGATAACTCCTCATCACAGGGCATGACATATCTCATATCCTACCAACACTCGGTATCATCCAGCTTTCTAATCTTTGCCTATCTTAAAGATATAAAATGATATCCTACCAATACTTGGCATCATCCAGCTTTCTAATCTTTTCCTATCTTATAGATATAAAATGATATCTTGTTTCATTTGGATTCTTTAGGATTACTAATAAAATTGAATATTTCTTTATATGTTTGGTGGACTTTGGGCTTCTTTTTCTTAAATTGCCTATTCATGTCCTTTGCCCATTTTTCTTGTGAAGTTGCTGTTTTTTCTTGATGATTTGTAGTTCTTGCATATTCTAGATATTAATACCCTTTCATTTTTACATACTGCAAATATCATCTATCATGTAATCTATTATTTTTATCCATGATAGCCTTTGTTGAATCCGATTCTTTAATTTTTTATGTAATCAAATGCATCAACTTTTTTTTTTTTTTTAAAGTAAGCTCCATGTCCAACATGGGGCTTGAACTCACAACTCTGAGATTGAGAGTTGCATGATCTACTGAGTAAGCCAGCCAGGCACCCCTTTTAAAGATTTTATTTTTTTGAGTAATCTCTATAACCAACATAGGGCTCAAACTAAAATCCAGAGATCAAGAGTTACAAGCTCTACCAACTGAGCTAGCCAGGTGCCCCTTAAATGCATCAATGTTTTGTTTTATGGTCTGTGCTTGTGAAATTTTGTTTAGGAAATGCTTCCCAACTCCTAGGGTCACAAAGACACCCTACTACAATTTCTGCCATCAACTTTAGAGTTCTTCCTTAGACAATTAGATCCTTCCTTCATTCCTCTTGAAACCTTACTGCTAGTTTGGAAAGCGAAAAGGGATTTTTGCACCACAGTCCCATGAACCTGCTTTGGGGCATGGTGTTAGATAGGGACCAGGTTTTCTTTTTCTTCGTAGTGAGTCACTTTCCCCACCATTTCCCCACTGTCTGCTGGACAATTCATCCTTTCCCATATTGATTTGTGATGACACCTTTGTTGTACATTAATTTCCCTTGTGCAAGTGGGTCTATGTTTAAGATCTCTCTTCTAGTCCATTGGCCAATTTGTCAGTTCTTGCGCTATTATAACACTGTTTTTTGTTTGTTTTGTTTTTACCGTGATAGGCTTGATAGTTTATTCTTATGTTATAGGCATTCTGCCATATGCTTTTCATTTCAGATGATTCACTTAATCTCACAAACCTTCAAGGTTTATATTATTATCTCTGTTTTACACATAAGGAAACAGATGCCCAGAAAATCTACTGTCATTGCCCAAATTTCATGTGTTATTAACTGGTGGAGTTAGGATTTAAAGTAGTCAATCTGGCTGGAGAACCTGTGTGTCCTATTCTACAATATGCCCAGCTTGTCAGCTCCTGGTCTGGTTGTTCTTTAAGCTCTCTGAAGAGTCCTGGCCAATTGGGAAAGGGAAGAAAGTCATCTCCTCAGTCCTTTGGCAAACACCAGCATGGTCCCAGTTTTAACTGCCTCACTCTTCTCAGACCCCCGTCATATCTTTCCAAACAATAAGACTAGTAGTGCCAATGCTCAAAGTTTTAAAAATACATATTCTGAGCTGGATTTAGGTCGCATGTGTGGTACTTTTAAAAATAGATCTCCAGGTGCTGGGAGTGTTGTAGTGTTTTCTAATTATAATATATGCAATTTAGCATAATAGTGAGAAAAAAAAAGTAAGAGAGCCCAGGTCCTCACAATATAGAAGACAGTGTTGTTGTTACCCACCCCCTTCCTTCCTTTTAGCAAAAGGCAGATTTTCAGATAATGCATGTCCAAATGCTCCATATAAGCCAATCATCTATTTTACTCCCTCTGCCATCAGATAGATAAGGCATGGGTGTCAACCCATGCATGGCCAATGAAACATGAAGGGAAAGTCTGCTGGAGTGGTTTCTAGGACTTTTTTCCTCGGTCCTAAAAAAAGAGATATACAAGCTTTCAGGAAGAAAGGAACACTTCTTCTAGTGTGGTGTAGGGAGCTGTGGTAGCCAATCCATGGGGGAGGGGGGGCGGGGTGGGTGCGCTTAGCCTGAGGGGCAGGTTGACCCACTGAAGATAACATTGCAGAGAGATGGAAAGTTCGAACTGGGTCCTTGATGGGACTGAGCTGCTAAATTAACAAATCCTGCAGCAGTCTTACCTCTGAGCTTCTTGATGGGTGAAATAAAATTTCCTTACAGTTTAAGCTACACAAGTGAGGAAGCTTCTGTCAGTTGCAACTAAAGGTATTTTATACATGCACCCTAAGGTGATGCACGTATAAATCTTCAGATATCTCTTGTGAATTTGTGTCAAGAATGTAAGTGACCTATATGTCAGCTAAACATATCCACTCCCACTGCTCTGGTTAGGATTATGCACGGGGAAAGGGGAAGTGAAAAGGGTATGTTGTACCACAGTTCCCATATCCCTGCCTTCTATCCCTTCCCTTCTCATCTCCATGAAGCTTACTGACTAGTAGACAAGGCAGAAAAATGGCAGTACAGTGGGTCAAGACCTATTCTGGACTATGTCAAATAAGGGACAGCCCAAAGAAGTAAGGGACCCACTTATCTGGGATGCATAGCCAGAAAGAGAATTGCAGGATGTGGGGGAGGGGGACAGGCAAGAGGCAGGCTGAGGCCGGAATGGCCTGAGGGTGTCAGAGGAGGAGTCTGGAGTTGGGTTTTGTATTTTGCATAGGAATTAGTCAGGGCAGAGGCCTGGGAGGAAAAGTATTCCAAATTGAGAGAAGGTGTGAGTTAAGGGACAGAGACTGGAAACAACAGATCCTAATGGCGGAACTACAACCTTGGTGTGGCTGGAGCACAGGGGAGTCAGACCAGGAGGGGCAGACAAGAAGACTGAAAAGAAGGCATTTTTCCCGTTCCCCCAAAAAGTATGAAAGGAAAGTCTCTCTCTCTTTCTTTTTTTTTTTTTAAAGATTTTATTTATTTATTTGACAGAGAGAGAAACAGCGAGAGAGGGAACACAAGCAGGGGCGGGTGGGAGAGGGAGAAGCAGGCTTCCCGCTGAGCAGGGAGCCCGATGCGGGGCTTGATCCCAGGACCCTGGGATCATGACCTGAGCCGAAGGCAGACGCTTAACGACTGAGCCACCCAGACTCTCTCTTTCTTTTTTTTTTTTTTTAAGATTTTATTTATTTATTTGAGAGAGAGAGAGAGAGAGAGAGAGAAACAGCATGAGAGGGGAGAGGGTCAGAGGGAGAAGCAGGCTCCCCGCTGAGTGGGGAGCCCGATGTGGGACTCGATCCCAGGACTCCGGGACCATGACCTGAGCTGAAGGCAGTTGCTTAACCAACTGAGCCACCCAGGCGCCCCAGACTCTCTCTTTCTTAATGTGAAATGATATATGTGCCCAAGTTAAGAGAAGTATGAAAAAAACTTATTTGTGAGTGAGTAGATAATGGATACAGATATAGAAAAAAATGCATACGAGAATTTTAGAAATGGGTCTTTGGAATTACTGTTTATTGGAAGGTATTAAAAATGTTATTATTTGCCTCTGTTCATTTGCTGAGTAAACAATATATTCAAGTAGACCGAAGTGTGTACAGGAAAAAGTAAGTTTCCTCCCACCCCTGATACCCAGAATTTTAAGTTTCCTTCCTCAGGGGCAAGCACAGTGGCCACTTTTTGAAGAAATATATTGTATATATGCATAAACACACATTACATCTTGTATTAGTTGTCTACTGCTGTGTAACAAATTACTCAAAACTTAGTGGCTTAAAACCATGAACATTCATTATCTCACATGTCCTTTGGTCAGGAATCCAGTGGCTTAGCTGGGCCTCTGGCTCAGGGTTTCTTGCGAGGTTGTGGTCGAGCTGTCACCTGGGGCTGTAGTCATCTCATACCTCTGCTAGGATGGATCTGCTTTCAAGCTCACTCAAGGGGTTGTTGGCAGGATTTAGTTTCTCACAGGCTGTTGGACTGATGGCCTCATTTCTTCACTAGCTTTTGGCCTGAGGCCTCCTTCAGTTTCTTGCTGCATGGGCTTCGGCATAGGGTGCCTCACAGCATGGTAGCTGGCTTCCCCAGAGCAAATAGCCAAGAAGAGCCAGAAAAGTCAAGGAAGACAACAAGCCAAACATTTTTTTTTTTAAGATTTATTTATTTATTTATTTGAGAGAGTGGGGAAAGGGCAGAGGGTGAGGGAGAGGAAGAGAATCTCAAGCAGACTCCCTATTGAACATGGAGCCCCACACAGGGCTCCATCTCATGACCCTGAGATCATGACCTGAGCTGAAATCATGAGTCGAACGCTTAACCGACTGAGCCACCCAGGCGCCCCCAAAGTTTTTTTTATAACCAAGTCTCAGAAGTGACAACCTTTCACTTTTGCTGTTTGTTAGAAGCACGTCTCCAGGTTAAGCCCAATCTCAAGGGAAGGGAATTACATAGGGCATGGTTACTGGAGGTTGGAGATCATTGGGGTCAACTTAGAAGGTGCCTGGTGCACATGTGTATACTATATTTCTATCTATAGACACCTTTTTTTTAAAGCACAAAAATGTTTCCTGCCTTGCTTTTGTCATACCACAGTGTATCTTGAAGAAATTTCCAAGTTAGTCCATAAAGACCTCCCTCATTCTTCTAGCAATGGCATAGGATTTCAGGCCTGACTCCACACTGATTTTTTTTTTTTTGGATGTGCCATACCTTTATTAAACAGTCCTTTATCGATGGGGAGTTAGTTAAGGTGTCTTTGATCTTTTGCTGCACACATTCTTTACTGGTGTGAGAATGCACCTGGAAGCTAAATTCCTACCAGTGGAATTGCTGGGTCAAAGGGTATGTGCACTTCACATTTTGGTAACTATGGCCAAATTGCCATTCAAGCGAGGTGGTACCAATTTATTTTCCAACCCCAAAGTATGAGAATTGTCTACTTCTCCACAGCTCCTTGAGGAGTTTTTTTCCCACAAGTTTTAATGAAAAAGGAACAGAGAAATCATGGAATAAAAACTAAAAACCGAAGTCTAATAAACACGACAAATTGGAGTCACTGATGTTTATTAAATGAAAATGGAGCAAGGCTCTGCTATTTGTTTAATTTGATCTGGATTTACCAGGGTATTTTCCTAGTATATTATACAAAAAGTGCAGGGACTCTTGGTTTAGGTCTTAGTGTCCCTGATAATCTGTTCTGGCTCCTGTCACTATCATCTTAGATAATAGCCTCCTCTAAGGTTGTCTGGATTTCTAACTCAACAGTTAGCTTATCAGATTCAAACTTCATCTGGGGGACCTGACACTAATAACTATCAAACCAATATACACTGAATAATTATTGACTTTGGCAACTTTACAGCTTTGGTCATCTTTGTCTTCTCTACTGATGTTTTAAGCATTAGGAAGACAGAGAATGTTGGGCTCTAAGAAGTCTTAGAGTCCAGCTATAAATCTTCCAACCTCCTCGTCCTTTTTACAATCAGTTTCTGTCTTTGTATTTTCACAGAGTAATGCTTATTTCATTAAGGTACACTGTTCCATTGTTAAACAGTTCTAGAAGTTAACAATTGTTTTATACATTGAGTTGAGATCAGAAATCTGTTGTTCTATGCCTCCATTCAATGCTTTCTCAACTGCCTTAAGGAGCAACAGGGAAAAAGTCTTTGTTCATTGTAAAACAGTTCCGATCGCTTCGGTTGAGTCTGCTTTTCTCCAGGCTGATGCCTGTTTTGCATCATTCCTTCTTCACTGGAGTTGAGTCCCAGGTGTACCATCACACCGATTCCTCTCCACTTTACATACTCCCCATCTAAGATTCAACAGATAGCAAGCAGGAGGATACTCATAGTGCCAGTTTTTCTGCTGATCCCCACATGATAGTAGGTGTACTTTTAGGACCTTTGATCGAGAGTATGCATAATGACAAAGAGCTGTTGTGAATTCAAGAGTGCTTTGACAACGTGTATAGCAGCATTATACAGGATACCCAAAAGCTGGAAGCAACCCAAATGTCCCTCAGTGGATGAACGGATAAACAAATTGTGGTCTAGACATATAATGGAATATTATTCAGCCTGAAGAAGGAAGGGAGTTCTACACATGCTACATCACAGATGAACCTTGGAGACACTGTGCTGAGGAAAATAAGCTTGTCACAAAAGGACCAATGGTGTATGACTTCACTCATCTGAGGCACCCAGAGTAGTCAAATTTATAAAGGCAGAAATAGAATGGTGGTTTCCTGGGGTGGCAGGAGGGGGGATTGTGGTGTTACTGTTTAATGGGTACAGAGTTTCAGTTTGGGAAGCTGAAAAAGTTCTGAAGAAGGATGGTGGTGATAGTTTGCCCCACATGAATGTACTTAATGCCACTGAAGTATATACTTAAAAATGGTTAAAATGACAAATCTTATGTTACGTGTATTTGACCACAGTAAAATAAATTGTGTCCTATCAAGTACAGTAGCATCTGCAAACATATGAAAAACTATTGTATATGTATCTGACACCTATTATTCATACACTCTACAATTAACTTTAGCTCACACATCCTCCTCCCCCAAATCTTCATTCATCCCATGGTGAGCCTCTGGGAGCCATTTGTACTTGTACTGTGTGGCACCGTTGATTAGACCAAAAATAAGCAGCTAACCTGAGCTAAACTATTCAGAAACTTATTGCTGTGATTTTGGAATTTGGTTTCAGGAACTTTTTGTTGGTCTCTAGGTAGGGGTAAAACTGAGAGGATAGATATGTGGTTGGGAGCTATCAGGTGGTTTATAGGTGATCTTCCATGTTTATTTATTATTTATTCAACAAATATATATTGTTTTCCTACTGTGTGCCAGGCATGGAAATAGGTGCGGGATTCAGCCCTGTCCCTGCCTTCCTAGAGAAATAGAGCAAGCCTGACTGTAAAGATATTATCTCTAATGTTGTCTCTAATATTCTTGTTATCTCTAATATTTAGTAGACTGTTTGCTCCTAAATAAACAACACGGTATTCCATGATTTTATCACATTTAACTTCCCCTTCTAAATTATTTTTTAGCACTTTTTTTTTTTTAGCAACAGCCCTAGCACAGTTGCTCAATGAAAGCTTGGTGGACAACAACAGGATACTAGAAAGATTTTTCATTGTAGCAAAAAATGTGACAAGAGCACCAACATGATCACAGGGGTTCTGTGTGTGTTCCTGGGATAGCTACAAATTTTTGTTTGTTTTTGTTTTTGCTTACCAGCTGCGGCAGCACCTCCAGGTGGCAAACAGTAAAAGATGTTTGCAGCCCATTGAGCCTGCCTGTGGAGAAATTACACAATTCTTGAAAATTGTTTTTTCATTGGGGATGAGAGGAGAGTTGCATTATTTCAAAATTTGTACATGAAGGGAGACGTGTAAGCCTGCCCAGACAGAAAAAATTTGCATTTTCTTAAAATGAGACAACGTTTTGTAAGGTCCTCATTCTGCTCTCTGAGGAGCTTCTAGTTAATTCCTGGGAGTTCGCCCCAGATGTGAAGTCTTGAGATTGAGACAGACACGCCCAAAAGTTCTACAGCATCCTTCATGAGGTCTTCCCTCTCCTCTTCTGCAGTGCTAATCTTCTGAGCTCCCCCAAACCGCCTCTGATAGAGATTTCATTCATTAACAAATACTTGCCGAGTGCCTGCTTGGTGCTTACTCTGTTCTAGGCACTGCGGATACAGCAGGAAATAAATCAGACTAAAATTTCAGTCTTCACTTAGGACACTCTTATTGTGACACACTTGTCTCCTTTATGCCCTGTTAGTCTTTGACAATAGGGACCTGTCTTAACCCTTCTTCACTGGAACCACAGCCACTGAATTCCCCAGTAACAATTTCAAGAACTCAATTGGTTTGGCATCACCGTATTTATTAGAACCATTCCCATGTCAATTTTCTGATGGAACAAAGCTGTGCCTGCCAACCAGCGACAAAACACAGAAGCAGAAAGTTCATTTTAGATCCTGTGGGGGACTGAACAATAGCCTTCCAAAGATGTCCATATCCTAACCCCCCCAAACCTGCAAATATGTTAATTTACATGGCAAGCGGACTTGTGGACGTGAGTCAGTGAAGGCTCTTGAGATGGGGAGATTATCCTGGATTGTCATGGTGGGCCCAGGGTGATCACAAGGGGCCTTATCAGAGGGAGGCAGTAGAGTTAGAGTCAGAGAAAAGATGTAAGGAGGTCAGAGAGGAGAGAAGATGCTATGCTGCTGACTTTGAAGATGGGGAAGGGGGCCGTGAATCAGGGAATGTAGGTGAACTCTAGAAGCTGGAAAAAGCAAGGAAAAGGATTCTCCTCTGGAGCCTCCAAATGAACACAGGCCTGCTGGCACATTTGCGACTCCGACCTCCAGAACTATGAGATAATACATCTGTGTCGCTATAATCCACTAACTTTGTGGTAATTTGTAATGTCAGCAACAGGAAGCTAACATAGATTTCTACATGTCCTCCCTCTCATTTGCCCTCCCCACTTCCCATTCTCCCTGGTGCAGAGAGCAGGACATTTTTACTTTGTTCCTTTATTTTCCCAAGTCATTGAGATGTCCTGGTTTTTCTCGAGCCGAAGGCAGACGCTTAACGACTGAGCCACCCAGGCGCCCCTCCCCCTCTCATTTTTAAAGAAATTTAACATTTCGGAGGTCCCTAAAAGTATTGTGGGTCTTAGGCACTGAGCCTTTTGTGCCTGACGGATAAGTCGTTCTCATTGGTGCTGGGGGACTGATTGTTGAATGTTTTGTTCATCACCACTAGTAAGACTTAAATTGTACCTGAGAAGTAGAAAACTCAAATGCCTACAAGCAGACCAGGTGTGGGGCATTTGTCCACCATGTGTGTGGTGAAGGTCTGGTGAACTGGAGTGCACAGCTCCCCTCCCAAGAGGTCGCTGTGGCTTACCTCCACTGAGTTGCCAGACTTTCCCATTTTTCTTTTCTTCTTTCCTCCCTCCCTCCCTCCCTTCCTTCCTTTTTAAAAAGATTTTATGTATTTCAGAGAGAGAGAGAGAGAGAGAGAGCACAAGCAGGAGGAGCAGCAGAGGGAGAGAGAGAAGCAGGCTTCCCCCTGAGCAGGGAGCCCAATGTGGGACTTGATTTCCGGACCCTGGGACCGTGATCTGAGCAGCAGGCAGACGCTTAACCAACTGAGCCACCCGGGTGTCCCATAGACTTTCCCATTTTTCAAGAAATGCTAGAAACCCGGAGTATAAAAACATACAATCTCCCAATTTAAAAATGCTAGCTCAAATTTCAAAGAACAAAAACCTCCCCGGTTGAACCAAACAAAACACCTTTGTGGATTGCATCTGGCACTACTTTGCAAACTCTGTTGAACAGAGCTGCAGGGAGAGCCCTTTAAAACAGATGACAGGGACTAGAGAACCAACACATTACGAGGAGACAAAAAGCATCGTTTTAATGTGATCATAAAAAAGTAATCCTAATTGTAGTAAATTGTAAGATTTTCTTACTATTTATGTGTAGTCCCTTGGCAATACTAATTGTGAATCTAATTAAAAATTCCAGATTCTGTAATATTCCATCTGGATGATTCATGCTATGTCATCCTCCTTAATCTGTGGTTTGAGTAATAGGGCCAAGATTTTATGACATATATGTGTTGAGGAGAACTTTGCTTGTAACCGTGATTGTAAGTTTTTTAAAGTGTACTTAATTAGGCCTTAATCAAGGCCTATGTATTACTTATTGTCAGGTCACATTTGTCTGGCTTTTGTTGGGACTTTACTGATGAAAAAGAAGAGAAAGAAGAAGTCTGTGTTCCTTTATTTCTAACTCTTTAGGGGCAAACATTTGGCAAAAATTATTTTTGTGAGAAGTAGAACTTTGGGGATTTGAATGAAAAACATGCATTTTTTCTCTTTATAGAAAAGTCAGCCTGCAGCATTGCCGGAACATGACTAGGCACAGCCAGTCCCACTCCTTCTTCCTTCATCTCAGCTGATGATTTCACTTTCTAACCCTAGATTGTAAACAATTAAGGTCTAGTTGGATGAGCATTTTGAGTGGGAAAGTATTAGGTTCCTATGGAAACAGAAGCAGAGTCTCTTAGGCTTGGTGGGGGAGGGAGGTCTATAAGGCTTCCTGGAGGAAGTGACATCTTCAGTAAGAGCGTAAAATTGATTCGCTTTTCAATTAGAGATCAAGATGAGGGTAGGAGAAGAAGCCCGGAATTGAAAAAGTGTGATAAAACCTGAGACTGGAAATAAATTCAATTGGACTGGAGATTGCAAAGCATCATTCCAATATAATTTCAGTGCATAGCACTTGTCACTTTCTGATCATCTCGTTTGCTTGTTTGTCTGTTCTTCCATCCCCATCTGCTCACACAGAACAGAAGCCCTAACCTGTTGATTCCTCAGTGCCAGGCACATATGACTGTTAACCTTTACTGAGGGCCTGCCATGGGTCAGATCCCGTAATAAGCACTCCCTCTGTCTCCCCCCAACACCAACCAGCAGACAAAATTTTACTTCTTCAGAGTTGGCTTAAATGTTCCCTTTTCTGTGAAACCTCCCCATCTCTTTACCCAACCCTTACTCTCAGAATTACTTCTTTCAGGGTTCCCACCACTTTGGTCTCTCCTTGCAGCATCAGTTTAATTCTTTTGTTTTTCCCCCCATTCTTCATTAAGTTTTAAATCATAGGAAGACAGTGATTTTTATTTGTCTCTGTAAACCTCTCAACACTTTGGACAGGATTTTATACACAAAACGGCGCTCAAAAATGAATTAATTAATTAGGGAGAGAAAGTGATGAATCCTCTTCCCTTCCTGCAGTCCTGAGAGCAATCTTTTAAAACTTTGAGTCTGACATCACAGCCCTACTTAACCCTGTTGGAGGCCACTTTTCATCTCAGACTAGAATTCTAACTCCTAAGCACCCTGCTCACTTTAGGGCCCTATGTGAACTTGCTCCCACTCATCTCTCCAGTCACGACCCTTTCTATACCTCTTCTAATAAAACTTGACTGCTTATGGTGACTGCACAACGGGCTGTACTGATTCATGTCCCCAGGCTTTTATTTCAACTACTCCCTCTACGTGGAATGCCCTTTCCATTTTCCTTGCCGGCTCAGTTCAGGCATGATCTTCTCAAGCAAGTTTTCCCTCTTTTTTTTTTTTAAGTAGGCTTCATGACCAGTGTGGAGCCCAACGCTGGGTTTGAAGTTACAACCATGAGATTAAGACCTATGCTGAGATCAAGAGTCAGATGCGCTTAACCCACTGAGTCACCCAGCCACCCCAAGTTTTCTTTCTTTGAATACAGATCCTATTAAAAACGTGCTAAGTACAGAAAAATTTATGGTGCTCCCCTCCATTTATGCGATTAAAAATGGAAACACTAACCCATGAAGTGTAATTTTAAATGACACACAGCTTACATGTATGCTAGATTTGGAATACTGTCTGTCTATGATTTTCTCTTTCTCCCGCTCTCTGCTTGTACCCAGTTTGTAGATACCCTAACAGTCTATCGGATAACTCCATTGCCGGATTCTCAGGTTGGGTCAAATGCTCCTTTTCTCCCCTCTCCAGGCACCGTTCTATCTGAAAGTAACTTGAGCAAATTACATGTTTGCCTTTCGCACTATGGTGTTAGCTCCGGAGCTGGCGCAAACACCGTCTTTGGCCGTAGAGCGCAGGACCTCCAGTCACCTCCCTAGCCGACCGGTCCGTATCTTCTTTAAGGAGCCGTTCCCTCCTCACCCAGCAAATTCAACTGCCTCACACCTACCAAGGGCGGGCGCTGGGAAAAAAGTGAAATATCAGCCGGCCCTGAAAGTCAGGACAAGGAGATTCTCCAAACTCCCGGACCCACAAGTTCGACGGGCAACCGAACACCCACGAAACGCAGCGGAGCGCTCTGGGCCGAGGAAATTACTGCCACCGGAAGTCACGTGCCACAGCTCCGCCCAAATTCCCTATCTCGGCAGTCGACTATTCAGTCTTGCGGCGCCTCTGGCGGGCTCCGCTGAAATCCACTCTCTCGGCGCTCGACTCGCCCGTGCTGCTGCGGCCGCCGAAGGAGGGGCAAAGCTCAAGATGGCGGACAAAACGCCAGGCGGATCTCAGAAGGCCAGTTCGAAGGTAATTTCTTAGAGGACTTCATAAGTCAGTGAGTTTATCACTGTCATCTGGGGCCTACAGATGCTTCTGGCCAGCGGGAGGAGATTGGGGTGGGATTCCATGTTCTGGTCACGACTGTAGGCCTGGGCCCCGACGCACTGTGGTGCGCAGGTTGAGAGGCCTGGTGTCTCCCTATAGTCCCAGCCTGGATTCGGCTCGAGACTGGCGGGCCCAGGGTGGGTGGCGTGAGTAGTTCGGCCTGCCTTTGGCATTGGAGTGAAGTCAGGGATTTAGATTGAGGTTTGAAGCCGTGAAAACGCGCCCCTGTATTCCTGTTTGTTGATCTCTTGAGGCCGCCGGACAGCACCTGGGAGAGGCGGGAATCGCTTCCCGGTGCTTAAGTGTTTGCCTCTCTTTCCTTGGTTCTTTGGTTTTAGATCTCACACGCTTCCGGTCTCCCTCAGTTTCCCTCTTGCCCTCCAGGGAATAAATAACATCTAGGGCTGCAAGTTGAGAGGGGAGGACCAATGGTGGAGGGACGCGGGGTGGGAAGTGCAGAGGCGGGAGCAGCTCTCCTTTGCAGAGCTGCATCGCCAGGGTTAATGCTACGCTCTACACGTGGTCTTATCTCACTTAAGAGGAAGTACAAAATGAGCACTTTTTTTTTGAGGGTGCGTTTTCAGGACTCGGGGTCTCCGTCATCTTCGTGTTGTGTGTTCCACCGAAAAGAGAATTTCCAAAGACTTGGCAGCCACTCAAGATTGTTAAATAGATTTTGAGCTAACAGGGTACCGTGTGTAACTATTGTGAAACCGTTGAGCTGTAGAAGTAGTTTAGCAGTAGTTAGGTGGTGGTTAGCATCAGGTCTTTGTTGCCATCTTGGGCCGGTCATTTAATCATTTTTTACTTTTGAGTTTCTCATCTCGAACACGATATTAAAAGTAATAGGTACTGCCCGAAGTAGTTATTAAGCTTTTTGATGCTAATGCAAGAAGCTGTGTAACACTTAAAGGTTTTAGGGACTGTTACATCTTGCGGAGCGTGTATGATTATAAATCGGTTATTAGGAAGTTAAGTTTACGGTGGACTGGGAGAGCCCTGCGTTTAGTTTGTTCTGAGAACAACCCATTTTATACTTGCTTTATCAGTGTCAGATCATATTCTTTATGACATTTTGTGAATGATGTTCATAGTTTGTAATTAGTAATGTCTTTACCCCTCATCCTTTAATTTTGTAGAAACTATGGTAGGGGGCCAGTTTTGTCTGTTTTACATTCTACTTTTACTCCTTGTTGGTTTCTTCACTCCCCAGTACGTTTCCCGTCGGTGTGGAGCGGAATAGTTGGGTACATCATTCAGGCCACTTCCTCAACGGATTCACAAAAACAGCCCTGCTTGCTGCTGTTAGGGAACTAGTGCTAAAGCTACTACACCCGTAATAATTCGCGTATAAGCTTCACAATTTTAGTTTCTTTCAAAGGAATATTTTAAGTACCTCCTACTTGACGCCTTGGATACATTGAAAACATTTTAATGTATATGTTCAGGCTTCCTTCTAAAATATATTTCTTATGGTTGTGAGTGTGTGGCTGTTCCTGTAAGTAAATTGTTGGATCTTCCAGTAATCTTTTCAGTTTATATATTGCTTTAGATTATCATCAGTTCATGCTATTAAAAGATTCCTTACTGATGTCTGTAAAAGGAGAGTATCTCAAGACTCCAGTGATAATTGATGTGATTTTCTTCATTATTATGGGGGGCTGCATGATGCAGTTAAAGATTATGGATTTTGATAACAAGCAAAAGACATTTGGATTCAAATCCTGAATTGGTAATTGCTTATATTTGTGATAATAAGGCAAATTGCTTAAACTCTCGAGCTTCAGTTTGCTCATTTGTAATATGGATGTAATCTCTTTTTTACAGGGTTGATGTAAGGATTAAATTAATTAATGTTTATAAAGTACATAATAAATCTTAGTTCCCTTTTCCCTCTCCTTTTTCTTCCTAGAGGAATTAAAAGTACTTACTTTTCAAAATGTTGGATAATTCAAATCCTAAGGTTTAGAATCTGAGTTGTCAGCTATCTTATAATGACTGCCCACATTGTTGCTTTCTATTTCTCACACAAGTCCAGACTTTATTGGAGAGAGTATCAGATCTTTTTGGCTAATACTCTAGTATTTGGAATTTCTAGCCTTTGATCTCTGTGGTTTGATTTTCTTTCCTCTGGGAGATCAGATGAGTGACCCATTCTGCAATACAGATGGAATGAACAGATTCTTTTGTTTCATGCTCATTCTTTGGTAGTTAAATTCCCATTGATATAGGTTGGGATGCTTGTTAGTCATATTTCTACACATTGAGGAAAAAATGTTAATTTAAAAATGTACAAGGGAATGTAATGTACAGCATGGTGACTATAGTTAATAATACTGTATTGCATATTTGAAAGTTGCTATGAGAGTTGATCTTGAAAGCTCTCATCACAAGAAAAAAATTTCTGCATGGTGAAATATGTTAACTAGGCTTACTGTGGTGATCATTTCGTGATATATACAGATACTAAATCATTATGTTGTATACCTGAAACTAATACAATTTGTATGTCAGTTGTACTTCAAGAAAAATAAATAAATTAAAAATAAAGCTGGGCTTCCTTGGGCATTTAGTGCTGAATTGGTTAAGGAACTGTTTTGATTGCTGATTAACAAAAGTATTTCATTTCTAAGAAATAAGTAAAATGAGGATACATTCAAGGCTTGTGATCCTTAGGTATTTATTACTGCTTGTGTACATTCTTTTGATGGTACCTGAAGATATGTAAGATTTAAATATGGTAAAATACTCTAAGTGAAACACAAATTTTGAAAATTAGGTTCTTCATGGTTTGCTACTTTTAGTTCAGAGTGAAAGTTTGTTATGGTATGATTGTAACTTTATCTTAAAATACAAGGTGGATAGTTTTATGGGTGGATGGAGAGTGAAATTATGAACTTCTGTTTTCTTGATTGGTACTCTTTTTTTTTTTTTTTTTTTTGATTGGTACTCTTTTAGAAACTTGAGTATTTGCAGCGGTGGTGCTTCAGTATGACTCTTGATATGGTTTTTAAAAATTCCCATCTTATTAGATTGATTGTTTTCTGAAAGTCCAGTTTTTATTTTCTTTTGATTTTATTCCTGAAGCTTTTTTCTTCCTGGAAAGTAAACCTGTGGAACATTCTCATTTGCCTTAGTGGCATATGAAAGAGGGGTTCATTTGGTGTGCAAGTTGAAGACTGCTGCTTCTCTACTACTTTTTCACAAAGATCATTTTTTTAAAATAAGAATAAAAACTTGGCTACAGGATATTAAACTTGAAAATATTAATTTTACAAATAACTTGCTTCTTATACTGTTTTTAAGTAGTTTTAATATTTTATTGCAGACCAGCCATGTGTTAGATATTGTGCTGAAATAACTTTTCAAAAAGCAAGATGCATTTGCCAGTAGCACTCAAGGCTATTTGGTACTGTTAGCTGTCTCTTTCTTCAGGAGTTAAATTTTTTCACTAGACTTTCCTTAATTTAGATTAACTACAGGATATTCAAAATGTACTTACAACTTTTCATGTATTGGTAGTGTTTGGAATGTAACTTTAAACATCATTTCAGGTTTTTTTTTCTTTTTTTTTTTATCTTACATAGTACATGGCTTAGTGTTCTATAAGGTTTTTTTCGAGAGGTGGCCCTTGGTTTGCTTTGAAGAGTGGTATTAAGGTAGGTAGCTGCTACTTGTTAGTGTGTGGACAGCAAAGTATGTTGGCAGTGGAGTGTAACTTAATTTTGTTGGGTAGGTACTTGTTCCAGTAGGTTAAGTCAACAAGTACATTGAGGCTCCGTCACTTGGCAGATCTTGTGCTTGACTTTGAGGAAGAAAACATTAAATGAGACTATACAAACTGGGCAGTGTGCTGTCTAGTGGAAGAAAAGTCAGCACATAATAGTACAAAGTAGAGGTATCTAAAAGTTTAGAAAGAAGTGACAGCTGGTTAAATGGAGGGTGGGAAGGAGAAGGCTTGAAGAATAGAGGAATTTGAGTTCTTCTGAACAATGAGCAGAGGTTTGAAGGATAGAGATAGGGATATAAAAAGAGATGGGTGAGGTAAAGAAAAATAAATCTGGGAAATGGATTGGTAAGTGATCTCGTTTAGTCAGTGCATAGAGCACTTGCATAGGGAATAAAAGTTGCTGAGATGGAAAGATAAGTTTGAGATAAATTGTGGAGATTTTGAATGCTACGGAGTAAAATTAGAGAGCCATGGAAAATTTGAGGCAGGAAAATCCTTTAGGAAAGAATTCTTGGGGCGTACTTAAGGAAGAATTTGGGAGTGAGGAGGACCAGTTGGAAGATTATTGCAGTGCTCCTGATAAATATTGAGGATTGTTGCAGAAATCTCACCTCAGATCTTCTCTGGGAAGCTTTCTTAACTTCTTCCCCACTCCCAATTAGATTTGCCTGCCCCCTCTGCTCTAATGGCCATTGTTTTACTTGACTCTTTTATTAGCTTTATTTTACTTTATATCTTATATCTCTGTTGTAAGGCATGGTACCAGTAAATGGTTGAATTAAGGGAAGATCTGGACCACAATTGTGTCTTTAGAAAGGAAGAGTCCCCATTGAAGAGCTGTGATTAGAGGCGGGATGAGCAGAATTTGACTCATGTGATTATGAGGGGATAAAGGAGTCCAGGATGATCCTGTTATAATGCTTGTTGCTGGCTAATACTTATTGAGCAGTTATTATTTGGTAGACACTGTTCTAAGTGCTTTACCTGTTTTTGTCTTTCACAATAATCCTACGAGGCAGGGTGCTATTCAGCTTTACAGAGGAAAGGAACTAGGGCCAAGGTTACAAAACTGGCAAAGTCCTAAAACCAGGAAGTCTGATTCCAGAATCTGTGCTCTTAAAAGCATTTTACTACTTCCGTATTATTAGTGATTGAGAGATACAATCCATTGTCAGAAATACGGTCAATAGGAGAAACTAGTTTGGAAGGAATTTTAAATATATTGAGTTTGAGGAGCTTGCAGACATTTGGATGAAGATGTCCAGGAGGTAGTTTGAGAACAGATTGGAACCCAGGAGAGGGACTAAGGTTGAAAATAAAGAATTAGAAGTCATCTCAGTACAATAAAGGTGTTGATATGCTTCCTATGGGAGAGATTGTTAAACTTGTGGAGATGTAAGTTGATGCTTTAGAGGACGAGAGGAGATAGAAGACATTTTAGGAGTCAGTAATGGGAAGGGAAAGCTGATGACACAAAATGGTGGTGTTGGAGGAATGAATGTTCCTGTGGCTAGGTTGCTAACTTGAAAAAAGTTTTTATTCTCAGCCACCAACATATAGGGCCATATAGTATAGTGTAGTTGGCTTAGCTTTTATCTCCTTAGCAGTCATAAGAATGATCCTTTTTTCTTTTGGATTTTCTTGCCATCCTTCACCACATCTGTGCTATCTGCTTTCTCTACCCTGAGATAAATTTGTCTTGTGTCTGCTTCTTTATTGTCTTAAGCTTCCTTTAATTCTGTCCATTCATTTCTTGCTTTTTGGTGTTTTCATATGGATGAAGAATTGTGCTCTAGACTTCAGAAGATCTGTAAGCATCATTAATTTGTTGTTCTTCAGTTAAAAAAACCATAAAAACCAAACCCAAGACAAATAATATAGTCAGGTCTAGGTTAGGAAGAGGGAGAGGTTCAGTTTCTGAAATAGCATTACATTTACTGTTTACTTGGACCACTAGCTTTAGAAGTTGGTTATTTAAAAAATCTTATTAACTACCGTTTGCGTCTCTCAAGCTTAAAGAAGTTCCATTCTGAACGCTGTGTAGTTATAGCTGCACATCAGTGGAATATGTCTAGTTTGCAGTAGATGTGACCAGTGCCATCTTAGGTTAATTGAAATCAGCTGATGCACCTTCGTAAGCTGTTGCTGTTATTTTTAAATCCTAGAAATGATGATTTGGATGTGGTGGCATAGAAGATTAAAGAAAAAAAGGGTAGCACTGTTTTAGCTGCTCTTCCATGCTTATTCTTCTGGGTGAACTTTAGAATTATTTTTGGCAGCCCCTGTGCCCCCTTGCAAAGATTTTCCTTTGGGGTATAGAGCTGTTGAATGAAATTGCACTAAATATGTAAATAAATTTGGGTATAATTGACATTGTCTTAATAATGGGTTTTCCAATCCAGGCATATGATGAGTCTTTTCAAAAGGTGACTTGAATAACTGAATCCTTCTGTAAAGTTTGTGTTTTCTTCACCTGGGTTGTGTACATTTCTTTTGTTGGTTTCTAGATGCTTTATACTTCTTGTGACTATTGTAAATAGGATATCATTTTTGTTACCTAACAGGTTAATACTAGTATATTGGCAAGCAGTTGATTTTTTTTTTTCTCTCTGTTCAGCGTCTTGACTGAATTTTTTTTTCTTTTCTAAGAGTAGTTATTCTCTTGGATTTTCTCATTTCTTAGTGTGTGCAAATGGGCACATTTCAAACTGTGTCTCAGAGTGTGTTTCAGAGAATTAAATTTAAATATTAAAAAAATTTCTTCTTCCATACCATCTTGCCTTTTAAGAAAGGTTAGATGGGAGAAGAAAGTGAATGAGGAAGGACACAATAAAAGTTGGAGATAGAAAAAGATGGCTAGAAAGAATAGTGATGGAAGGTATCTCAGTGCTTAGTTGTCTTGAGCTTATCTTGCTTAGGGCCCAGCATGGTGGAGTTCAGAGGAACAAATGGATTCAGTGCGAAAATCTGACCAGCTGTTCTTAGCCTTAAGTTTAGAGAAGATACATGAAGCAATACTGTGTAGACTTACATGAGTTTTACTGTATTTGCTCTTTTATATATCTTACAAATCCTTAGTTTTCTCTTAAAAATTAATATAATGTGCATTTTATTTGAAATCTAGAACTCGGAGCTAGGGTCAGATATTTGTGGTGTTAAGATTCTTGGTTTCACTTTTAACATTTGACTGTACATAAAAATAAGTAAAATCTCACTACCGAATACCTTGCAAAATAAAAACAGCTCAATGACAGAGTTAAATTCTGGGACTCCCAAGTAAAAATTTCAGACAGATACCACATGTTATTTAGTTAATAGTCTTGTAGCTTGGCTTCTTTGCATAGTGAAAAAACAAAATATTGTATGCCATATGTAATTTGATCTGTAGATAATTAAGAAAAAATAAGATGAAATTTTAACAGTTGACATTGTTGGGAAGTGCCATTATTTGAAGACTGAACTTTTTCTGTGCAACCGTCCGCAGTAGTGGCATGCTGAATTAGAAGCAGCCTCCTTAAAACAAGTTGTAAATGGTGGCCAGCAGTGGATTTGAAAAAAGCATTTTCTTTTTTTTTGAACTCTTTCTGCAGCAGCATTTGTACCTTTTACATTAAGGGTTTATGTGTGGATTTTCTTGTTACTAGAATCTGCTTCTTATATGATTGGGTAGTTGGAGGAAGGAGGGGAAGTGTCTTTGCTGTATAGCAAGAAGTTGCTGCTCTGTCAGTGTTGTGGCAGTAAACTGTGTATCTTAAGACTTGGGAAGAGCTTTTGCACGAAAATGCTGTTGTAAAAATAGTGGTTAGGTTTCCAGTCTACAGTTTAAAAAGTTTATGCCTCAAATATATCCTACTCTCATTTGTATCATATTTTGGCACATACGCATTCTGAATTTTAAAGAATTGACTTGCACATTTATTTTGGATCACAATCTTTTTGTAAGTCCTAGATTTCCTTTGGTTTTATTAGCTGAGGAGAAATTGCTACAAGTTTGGGAAGATTAAGTCTATATAACTTAAGACATACTTGTTTTGTTAGCATAATACATTTTTAGATCATTTAAATATTGACTTTTTAATAATTGCAGACCAGATCATCAGATGTTCATTCATCTGGATCTTCAGATGCACATGTGAGTATAAAAGACAATCTTTGCCTTTTTTTTTTTTTTTTTTTTTTTTTTAGTATTTATTTATTTATTTAAGTAATCTCTACACCCAACATGGGGCTCCAACTCACGTCCTCCCAGATCAGGAGGTGCATGCTCCACAGACTGAGCCAGCCAGGCACCTCTCGTCTTTGTATTTTTTTTTAATATTTTATTTATTAATTTGACAGAGATAGCGAGAGCAGCAACAGAAGCAGTGGGAGTGGGAGAGGGAGATCAGGCTTCCCACCGAGCAGGGAGCCTGATGTGGGACTTGATCCCAGGACCCTGGGGTCATGACCTGAGCTGAAGGCAGACGCTTAACGACTGAGCCACTCAGGCACCCTCGTCTTTTTTAACATTTAATTTCTCTCTGTATCCCTGTATTTATGATTTTACTTGATAAATATTAATGTATTGTATGTGTCTATTTTCTGTCATGTTTTTGCTAGGTGCCCTTTTTTTGTGTGTGTGTTCTATTTGTATAAGTTGGCCCCCTCAGACCATATTAGAAACCAAGTATGTATGTATCTTTACTTTTTTATTGTGCTTATAAAGTTCTGTACATATACAAATGTGTATACTTGTACATTGACTATGATTTGCATTATACACACTCGTTATTTTTTCACTGCACGATATACCTGTTGGAAATCCCTGCAAGTCAGCAGTTAGAGCTCTAATATAGTCTTTCTGCTGCCATCGTAATATCCCATAGGGGAAAGTACACATGATTTTTTTTTTTTTAAAGATTTTATTTATTTATTTATTTGAGAGAGAGAGAATGAGAGAGAGCGCATGAGAGGGGTTAGGGTCAGAGGGAGAAGCAGACTCCCTGCCGAGCAGGGAGCCCGATGCGGGACTCGATCCAGGGACTCCAGGATCATGACCTGAGCCGAAGGCAGTCGCTTAACCAACTGAACCACCCAGGCGCCCAGTACACATGATTTTTAAAGCTATTTCTCTGTTGATGGGCATATACTTGTCGTTTAAAGCTTTTTGACATTTTGAATAATTCTTAAATAAACATTCCTTTACATGTTATTATAGCAGTGCTCAAAGTATGGTTTTCAGACCCTTGGGGGTTACTGAGAATTTTTCATGGGTTTTGTGAGTTCAGCTATTTTATAATAATACAAAGACATTTGCCTTTTTCATCATGTTGTCATTTGCATTAATGGTGCAAAAGCAATTGATGGGTAAACTGTTGGCATCCAATATAAATCAAGCTAGTGTTGTCAAAATGTATTAGTAGTCATTGTATTCTTCCCTACCTGGCACAGTAAGGTAAAAATATGCTAGTTTCACTTAAGAATGTTCTTGATGAAGCAGTAAAAATTATTAATATTAAAAATTTTGTCCTGTGTATGGGTCTTTTTAATGTTTTGTATGATGAAATGGGAAGTACATGTAAGGCACTACCTCTTCTCAAAGTATGTTTGTCTTGAGGAAAGGTACTTGATGGATTATTTAAGTTGAGAAATGAAAACTGGCTCCTTTTTTTTTTTTTTAAGATTTTATTTATTTATTTGCCAGAGAGAGAGAGAGAGTACAAGCAGGGGGAGTGGCAGGCAGAGGGAGAAGCAGGCTCTCCCTGAAATCATGACATGAGCCAAAGGCAGACGCTTAACCACCTGAGCCACCCAGGTGCCCCAAACTGGCTCGTTTTTTGATGGAATACCATTTTTACTTGAAGGAACAACTGACAAACTGTGGTTAATCAGACTTGGATGTTTGGCAGATAGAAGGAAACAGACCTGTTACTTCAAAGAAAACAGTTATTTGTTTTTTTTTTTTTAAGATTTTTTATTTATTTATTTGACAGACACACAATGAGAGAGGGAACACAAGCAGGGGGAGTGGGAGAGGGAGAAGCAGGCTTCCCGCCGAGCAGGGAGCCTGATGCGGGGCTCGATCCCAGGATCCTGGGATCATGACCTGAGCCGAAGGCAGAGGCTTAACCACTGAGCCACCCAGGCGCCCCGAAAACAGTATTTGTTAATGATATATTTGTTAATGATATAAAATTTGAGCTTTCAGGTACAAGTTAGAATTATTGAAAACTTTCCCTGTACCAAAGGACTTTTCTGATGAAATCATTGGTGATATTAAGGGATGAGAGTTTTGATAGTGTAAATTTGTCACTCTTTGGACATTTGGGTTGTTTGTAGTTTTAGTACTACATCTGTGATTTTAAAAACTTGTTTTACTTTTCCTGAAGATGGATGCATCTGGACCCTCAGATAGTGACGTGCCAAGTCGGACACGACCTAAGAGCCCAAGAAAACATAATTATAGGAATGAGAGTTCCCGTGAAAGCCTTTGTGATTCTCCTCATCAGAATCTCTCAAGAGTAAGTGTTGATAAAGATAAGAAAGGATTAATAATTTTAATCTGTCCTTGATTGAATTTGGTGGTTGAATATTTTGGTTTTATACTGGTTCTTTCATCATGTACTATTTGAAAATAGCATTTTTTTTTAAAAAGATTATTTATTTATTTATTTGATGGAGGGAGACACAGTGAGACACAGTGAGAGAGACACAGCAGGGAGAGTGGGAGAGGGAGAAGCAGACTTCCTGCTGAGCACGGAGCCCGATGCGGGGCTCGATCCCAGGACGCTGGGATCATGACCTGAGCTGAAGGCAGACGCTTAAGGACTGAGCCACCCAGGCGCCCCTAGCATTATTTTTTGTATCTGGGTTAATGATAAACTCAAGTTCATGTAAGGAAATTTTTTTTTTTTTTTTAGCTTATATGTGAGATAAGATTCATTTAAAATTGAAAATTTTAAAGAAGTGTTTTGTATTAAAATGTTTTTTTTTAAAGATTTTATATATTTATTTGACAGAGACACAGTGAGAGAGGGGACACAAGCAGGGGGAGCGGGAGAGGTAGAAGCAGGTTTCTTGCAGAGCAGGGAGCCTGATGCGCAGGACTCGATCCCAGGACCTTGGGATCATGACCTGAGCTGAAGGCAGATGCTTAACGACTGAGGCACCCAGGTGCCCTTAAAGTGGTTTTTTTAAAAAAAAGATTTTATTTATTTATTTGCCAGAGAGCACGTGGGAGAGAGAGAGAGAGAGAGTAAGAGTACAAGCAGGGGGAGTGACAGGCAGAGGGAGAAGCAGGCTCTCTGCTGAGCAAGGAGCTCGATATGGGACTCGATCGCAGAAGTCTGGGATCATGACCTGAGCCTAAGGCAGACGCTTAACCGACTGAGCCACCCAGGCATCCCTGGATATAAAATGGTTAAGGGTCAGATTATTGTTCCTCCCTTGTACCAAACATTTACTGAATCAAATACCACATGCCAGTCACTGCAAATAAATAGATGGGTAAAATGCAGTTCTTGCTCTTGGAGAGCTTATAGTCTCACCATGGGAAGTAAACAGAGGTAGGTATTATTCACTCTGATAAGTGTGCCCAGGGCAGTATGAGAACAGAGAGGGAGCATCTTTATTATGGTATCTGCAAAGCGTTCTCATGCTCTTTTAGTCTTTTTTCTAGTTTTTCTATTTCATATAATTTTTCTTGTTATTAAACTTGGGGAATTAATAAATTAATAAAAATTAAATTTGGAAATATAGAGAAGGCAGTCATCACCAGTCAGTATTAACATTGGTAACACTTTATTTTTATTGTTTAATATTCTAAGCATAAATATATTTTTACTTTGCTGAGATCCATTTTACAGGAATACATTTTAAAATACTCTGTTTTCAGTTCTAATTTTTTTAATTTTAGCAAAAATTCTGTGAAACTTTTTAATGGATGATTATATTTCTTTGTGTAAACATTCCATAATTCCCTTAACCATTTTTCTCTGTGGTGTGTAGGTTTAGCTCTTAGGATATAAATAAAATTTGAGCCCTTCTGATTTTGTTTCGTAAAATTATGTTTTTCATTGAATTTATATGTAATTTTACCATTTGTTTAGACTTTTAAAATTAAAACCAAAGATGCTTTACTTTGAATCTATTCCTGAAACCTCATTGTGACTTTTGGGTTATAAACTTTTATTTTTTCAAAGTGATTTTAATGTAACTTTAAAATAATTTGTAGCAGTATTACTCTTCTATTCTGCTTCTTTCAGGGGCAAGCCTCTTTATAATCAGGGGATTGATAAAGTCTAATTTGTAATTGGTTAACTTCTCATTTTGGCAGGCAAGAGCGAAACCTTCGGATTTCAATTACAGATTAATATTTTAGGTCGTATTTAATAGACATTACTGTCTCTTAAGTTTATGAATCAAAATCTAACATTTAAATGAATAACTGAACAACTAAAGATCTGTAGATGATTTTACTTCTGCTGTAACCTGAAATACTATTATTATGTTCCTAAACATCAGTATTATTGATGAAGAATGAGTTTATTTACTGAATTATAGAAGGAAGTGATGTGATTTGTAGTACCTGAAATGGAGGTTATAGATGGTATTTAGATTTCTGCTGCTGAACTTTGGAAATATATGCTGCCTTCTCCCATTTGAATGTTTTCCCTCACTGCTTCTTTTGCTCAGAACCATCTGTACTTTTTCTCAACTGCTTTTATTCTTGCTGCCAGCAAGTCGATTGAATGAGTTCTAAGCCTTGGCATCTCTCTCTGCTTTTTCACTTTTTTTTTTTTTTTTTTAAAGAAAATGGCTTTTTTATGTTATTGACCTTGAATTAGCAAATGAAGACATTCCTTAAGGAATACTTAAATCAGAATCAAGCCCACGGTAGGCACTTGATGCTTAAGAGTAGCCTCAGCTTTTCTGCTTTATGGTGAAATTTCTTTTTAAAAGTCATCTAATCTGAAGACTTGGTTATCAGTTAAGCTGTACCAGTTGAGTTAGATAGTATTAAGAATGTGTATGTAAAGGTATGCTTTTTATTTCTTTTCATAGCCTCTTCTAGAAAACAAACTGAAAGCATTCAGTATTGGAAAAATGAGTACAGCTAAGCGAACTTTAAGTAAGAAGGAGCAAGAAGAATTAAAGAAAAAGGTAATATTTAAATTGTATTTTGAGTTATCCTTGGAAATGTGTCTAAATAAGTGTATGGGCAGTAGGGAAATGCTTTTCAAAGATATTTTCAGCTCCCACCACCAAGTCACATCTGTAACACAAGGTATATTTAGAGGTTTGTATCCCTGTTCCCGCCACTGCTTCTTCTGTGTAAGATTTGGTTATTTTCTGGCCTCTTCTTTTTGTATAAGCAAGTGTGTGTAAATATATATTGTACTCCTCTCTCTTAAGTGATCAGTAATATGCTATATACAGTGTACTTTTCTCCATCTTGCTTTTTACACTTAACATTATATCTCAGAGATTACTGCAGGTATAATGAGATAGTCTTTGTTTTGTTTTTAAAGATTTTATTTATTTATTTGACAGAGAGAGACACAGCGAGAGAGGGGACACAAGCAGGGGGAGTGGGAGAGGGAGAAGCAGGCTTCCCGTGGAGCAGGGAGCCCAATGCGGGGCTCTATCCCAGGACCCTGGGATCATGACCTGAGCCGAAGGCAGACATTTAACGACTGAGCCACCCAGGCGCCCCTATTCCTTGTTTTTTTAAATAGCTGTGTAGACATACAGTAGTTATTCACTAAAATTCTGTTGAGGGCATTTTTGTTTTGGTCTTTTGCCATTTCAGATTGTGCTGTTAATGGATAGTGTTATGCATATGGTTTTTTTGCTAGTTTATCTTTGGGATATATTCCTGTAGGTGAGATTACTGGGTTGAATGGTAAATGCATAAATGTAGCTCTGTTGGATATTGTCAAATTGCTCTCTATAAGGGCAGGGACATTTCACATCTCTGTCAGTAATGTATGAGAGGTTGTTTCCCTATAGCCTTGCCAACAGAGGATGTTTTTGAAGTTTTGCCAATCTGCTCAGTGAAAAATGGTATCTCAGTGTAGTTTTAAATTTGCATTTCTCTTGTAAGTAAAGTTGAAAAAGCTTACTTTTTCACTTTTACGTTTTGTGTAAAAGGTTACACAAAAGCTTTTGAGTTTGTTTCTGTGAGCTGTCTGCTTATATCTAAACCAATTTTTCTAGAAATTAGTAGTTTATCTCTATTTTTTAGAAACTTCGTATATTAAGTATATTAACACTGTCTATGACACAAGGTGCAGTGTTTTTTCCCAGTCTGTCGATTGTCTTTTTATTTTGCTTCTGGTGTTTTTTCCATGCAGAAACTATTTATTGTTATGTAATCAGATTTATCAGTCTTTCCTTATGATTTCAGGTTTTCAGTGTTTTTCTTACTCCCAGCTTGTAAAGGAATTTCCTCATGTTTTTTCTTTTTCTTTTTTAAAATATTTTATTTGTTTATTTGACAGAGAGAGAGACAAGTGAGAGAGGGAACACAAGCAGGGGGAGTGGGAGAGGGAGAAGCAGGCTTCCCGCTGAGCAGAGAGCCCGATGTGGGCCTCGATCTCAGGACTCTTGTGATCATGACCTGAGCTGAAGGCAGACAGACGCTTAACCGATTGAGCCACCCAGGCATCCCTTAAATAGTTTCATTTAAAAAAAAATTAAATATGATTCATTTGCAGTTTCTCCTGGTATATGATGTGAAGAATTGGTTCACTTTTGTCTTTTTTTCAAATAGTTATCCCGACTTCATTCATTGAAAAGTTGATCTATTCTCCATTGATTTGAGATGCTTCTTTTATTGAATACTAAATTTCCAAGTGTTACTGGATTTATTTCTCTATTTTCTGTTCTGTTCCATTGGCCTTCTATGCATACGTGTTTTGGGGACATTGTGAAGAGTTATAATTGAAATTGTCAAGGTTCTTTGGAGCTTTTTTTCTAATGCCAGCTGTGGAGTTATTGCTGCTTCATCTTCTAATACTCATGTCTGTGGTTTGTGAAGGAAATCTTTATAATCACTGAATTAAATCATCATGCTTTGGAAACATCAAAAACATTAATAGGATAGTGTATTTTGACTCTTAATGTCTCTAAATTTACTTAGTGGATCCAGAATTTCTAGTTCCACAAATTGCCAGTAGAGGATCAAAGTCTTAGTTTCAATGTTAATTAGTATCTAATATCTACTAAAGATTAGATATTACCTATTAGGACTGCCTAACCTGCTTTTGCTAGCGAAGAGAAAGGTTTTGTTTACATTATTCCTTAATGAGTTTCGCCCTATGTACAATAATATTTTTCATATGAAGTAGTATTATTTTCATGTGTATTTAGGAAGATGAAAAGGCAGCTGCTGAGATTTATGAAGAATTTCTTGCCGCTTTTGAAGGAAGTGATGGTAATAAAGTGAAGACATTTGTGCGTGGAGGTGTTGTTAATGCAGCTAAAGGTTAGTGTGAATATTATAGTCCTTGAGCAAACCCCAAAAGTCTTGGTAGAATAATTGTAGGTAATTATGAAAGATGTTTGGTGGCTTTGAATGTCACATTTCCTTTCTACCAGCACCCTCTAGTGTTGATATTAATTATTAATTAGCATAAATGGCCAGATGTGGATTAATCATAAATTGGAGCCAAATAAATTTAAAAAATAGTACCTTTCAACGTTGAATACAGCATAACACTTTGCAAAAAGTTTAATATGTTTCATAGTTTTACTATAAAATGACTAGTATTTTGGAGAGTAAGGTGGTAATAGGAATTTAACTTCATATTTTGTCAGTAGTGATATATCTTAGTGCTAAAAGCATTTTACTAATTTATGTTTATTTTCAAATAAAAAATCAAATAATATGAAATTATTTTTGAAAATTAGTTTTGCAACTTACTATTTTAAATTTCAGAAGAACATGAAACAGATGAAAAAAGAGGTAAAATTTATAAGCCATCTTCAAGATTTGCAGATCAGAAAAATCCTCCAAATCAGTCATCCAATGAAAGACCACCATCTCTTCTTGTGATAGAAACCAAAAAACCTGTAAGTCATACCCAAATAAGTGACTTTTTATGTTCAGAGATGATACTGCCAATGATATTTCACTACTTCCACTGTAAGCAGGACTTTGGTTTCTTGTTTTTAATTATTTTGGGAGTAGATGTTGAGTTTTGGTGTTTAATTTATAATTAGAGTAGGACATGTAGACAGTGTTTTTTTTATGTTCTTTGAGCAATGAACCTTTGGTGTTGTTATATTCATAGTATACTACAAGTAAAAAGTTGACTATATTTTAGGTATAAATATAAAATAATGGGATTATCTTTTTAAGCAATTCTGAACTGAGGTATTTAAATAATATCAGCATGTGTAGTGGCAGTTACCTTGGAAGACTATATGTATTCCAGTAATGTATCTTTTGCCTAGAACGTTTTTGGAATTAATTTGGAATTACTGTCAACTAGTGGTACTTTCTTTTAAATATTCTCAGTGTTAGAAAATTTTTTATTTTTTGATGGGATTTTTCACGGGGTTGGAAGATAGATGTGGGTCATGTCATTTGGAGCCACACTTGGTGAAGAAGTATGATTACACTGAACGGTGAGACTGACTTTTCTTGTGTGATTTTTAAAATAGCTCTGAAAGCAATGCAATGGAAAAAAGCAGTTTTATTGAGATGTAATTCACATACCATAAAATTTACTCTTTTAAAGTACACAATTAGTTTTTAAAATGTATTCACAGTTATGCAACAATCACTAATCTCTAATTTCAGAACATTTTTATTACCCCAAAAAGAAACCTTACACCTACTTTTAGTCATCCCCTACCCCTGGCAACTACTAATCTACTTTTTGTTTGTTTGGATTTGCCTGTTTAGGACATTTCATGCAGATGGAATCATACAACATGTGGCCTTTTGTTTCTGGCTTCTTTACTTAGCATAATATTTCAACGTTCATCTGTATTCCAGCACATACTAATACTTCATTCTTTTTTATAGTTGAATAATATTCTATTTTATGGGTATAGCACATACTGTTTATCCATCTATTACTTGATATTTGGGTTGTCTCCACTTTTTAGCCATTATGAGTAATGTTGCTACACATTTGTGTGTAGGCTTTTTTTGTGGGCTTATGCATTCAGTTCTCTCATATATACCTAGAAGTGGAATTGCTGGGTCATATGGCAACTCTTTGTTTAACCTTTTGAGAAACTGCCAAGACTCTTTTCTAGATTAGTTGTACCATTTTACAGTCCCATCAGCATTGTATGAGGGTTCTAATTTTAACACGTTTTTACCAACACTTGTTAAAATTGTCTTTTATTTATTTATTTATTTATTTATTTATTTATTTATTTGACAGAAGGAGAGAGAGCACAAGTAGGCAGAGTGGCAGGCAGAGGGAGAGGGAGACGCAGGCTGTCTGCTGAGCAGGGAGCCCGATTCGGGGCTCAATCCCCGGACCCTGGGATTCATGACCTGAGCCGAAGGCAGCTGCTTAACCGACTGAGCCACCCAGATGCCCCTAAAATTGTCTATTTTTAAAAGTGTAGTCATCTTAGTGGGTGTGAAGTTGTATCTAATTGTGGTTTTGATTTGCACTTCCCTAATGATGTGGAGCATCTTTTTTATGTGTTTATCATCCATTTGTAGTCTTCTGTGGAGAAATGTCTTTCAGATCCTTGGCCCATTTTTTAATTGGTCTATTTGTTGTCTTTTTATTGTTAAGTTGTAAGAGTATTTTACACTTCCTGGAGTCAAGTCTCTTATCAGCTATGTGATTTGCACATGTTTTCTCCCATTCTCTGAGTTGTCTTTGTCCTTTATTGATAGTACACTTTGAAACACAAAAGTTTTTAATTGTGATGAAGTAGAATTTATCAGCTTTTTCTTAGGTCACTTGTGCTTTTGATGTCATATCTAAGAAGCCATTGCCTCATTCAAAAGTCATGAAGATTTATTCCTATGTTTTTCTCTTAGAGTTTTATAGTTTTAGTGGTTAAATTTAGGTATGTGAGCCATTTGAGTTAATTTTTGTGTGTGGTGTGAAGAAGAGGTCCAACTTCACTTTTTCTTGCATGTGGATATTCAGTTGTTCTCGCACTATTTGTGAAAAAAGACTTTTTATTTTTCCCCATTGAATTATTTTGGCACTTTTAAGAGAGGGATTTCAAAAGCAGTTTTAAAAGAGGAGTTCCAAAGATGTTACTGATTATTTCAATAATTCATGGTCCTCCTAAGGTGACTGTTTTGAAGAAGTGCATATTTTTGGTAGTTGCTCATGGCAGTTACTTGGCAGTTCAGTTAATTTATGTTCATTAGTTTTGCTCCCTGTTGCCCTCTCAACAGTATTCAGGCCTAAGTATCACAGGCTTTTGGAAGATAAACTTTGTGGTTCCTTTACTTTAAGACCACTGCTTGTCATTTTCTTTAATTGCTTTAATAATCAAATTGTTAAATTCTTAATTCCAGAGAACAGGAAGGAAGTGTAGTGAGAACAGAAGCATTCTTTTTAATTTGAATAATTAGAACATAATTGGCACTAAAATAAAAATTACTTAAAATGATCTGATTATTGAACCATTAGTTTTGTTTTACCGTGTTTTGTTTGAAGTATAACTTGTCATATCCTTCATAGCCACTGAAGAAAGGGGAGAAAGAAAAGAAAAAAAGCAATTTGGAACTCTTCAAAGAAGAATTGAAACAGTAAGTTTTATAGTGTGGAGAATGGCTGTCATAGGTATATTGAGCTGAAACGTACAGATGCAGGTATGAAGAATGTAGTGTCCCGGTTATCACTAACTGCCTTACCTATGATGAGGTTGTTTTAAGTATGATAGTGATTTTTTTTTAGGGTATGCTTGAAGATGATTTAGCATTTCATCCAGCATCTAGGTTGGTAGCATAATATGGATGCAATTCAATTGATTTATCTAATGTCCGGAGTCCTGTTTGCAGTGGAAACAATGTAGTCACTGAGATAGGGGTGAGGAGTGAGCAGACTTAACCAAGAAAGGACAAATTCATTGGTTTTGATGTTGGATTTCCTCCTCACCTTAGAAGTGAGCTTTGTATTCTAATGCTTGCATGACATGTCAGAAATTTGCTTATGACTGTTATAGCTGAGGAGCTCTCTAATCTTGGTTGTTAGTACTGGCATTTAATTACTCACAAATAGTTCAAGTTATATGAACATAGTACCTGGATAAACTGTATTAATAAATGTGAATGAACAACTTTTGCCTCATTATTAGTGATTATAAATATTTTCAACAGAATTCAGGAAGAGCGTGATGAGAGACATAAAACAAAAGGCAGGTTAAGCCGATTTGAGCCTCCTCAGTCAGATTCTGATGGTCAGCGTCGTTCTAGTAAGTGGCATTTATTTTAATGTTTATATTGTGATTAACTATTCTAAAAACTAAGAATTGTTTTCTTTTTCCCCTTTTAAAGTGGATGCGCCTTCAAGAAGAAATAGATCATCTGGTGGTAATACAGTTTTTTGCTTTTTTTAATTAATAGAAATTTTTCAAACTTTGTATTATGCAGGTTATAATTTTTTTTTCCCCTCTTTATCCTAGTTCTTGATGATTATGCACCTGGCTCACATGATGTAGGGGATCCAAGCACTACTAATTTATATCTTGGAAACATTAATCCACAGGTAATATTAGAAAAGTTAGATGAATGTTGGCTCATATTCTTTATAATTATGGAAGAAAATTGCTTTGTCAACAAAAAATAAAGTCAAGAATCTGAAGTAAGCAAATTTGAAGGAACCTAGAGACTATTGAAGTCTCTAAAATTATCTTATAAAATTGAGCCTTACTGGTATGGGCTGAATTGTCTTGCTACAATTCTTAAGGACCTATCTCCTCTTTCTGTAACTTGGCTATCTTAATTTGAAATATCTTACTGTGTACTGATTTTATTATTTATCAAATCAGGATTTGACCAGTGGTGGACAGTTCTTTTGAGACTACCCTCTTGTGCATAGCTTACTTCCTTAATGGACATCCTTTTTCTGTTTTCTCTTCATGATAGCAAATTAGTAATTTGTGAATTCTTCTCCTCACTTCAGTGTTACTTGTGTTATGAGGAATATAGTGGTAGTTATATGTTATATGCTCTTTTAAAAAATTATTTTTTTTTTTTAAAGATTTTATTTGAGAGAGAGAGTGCACAAGCAGTGGGGGAGGGGCAGAGGGAGAGGGAGAAGCAGGCTCCCCGCTGAGCAGGGAGCCCGATGTGGGACTCCATCCCAGGACTCTGGGATCACGACCTGAGCCGAAGGCAGACGCCCAACCGACTGAGCCACCCAGGCGCCCAAAATTATGTTTTGGACCTCATTGTGTATTTACCATTTTCTCTTTCTCTCTTCTTAATTACATTGGGTGCTGGAAAAAGAAAAAGTGATTAGATGCTTTTTTTTTTCTTTCATCACCAACATGTACTTTCTCCTTGCGTTAAATGTGATCATCAGAGCTGACTGAAAAAAGTTGCTAAATGTCTAAACAAACCACTGCCGAAGAACAGCTTATTTTAGATTCAGGATCTCAAAAGGAACAGCAGGGGAGATAGAGGTGTGCTTTTCTTTAGCCACCCAGCCTCTTCACCCTGACCACTTACTTGTGTTTCTGGTATGAAAAGATTTGTGAATGTCTCTTGAAGGCAAGATTGTACTATTTAGGGTCCTAGTACTTCAGTGGAAACTTGTAGCATTAATAGGACTCACTGTTCATTTTGTAAAAATTTGCTGTTTGTCACAGACTTCTTCCCTCCTTTTTTCTGCATACCGAACAAACTCTTACGCCTTTTATATTTATTTATTTATTTATCTATTTATACATTTTTATGCCTTTTAATAGATGAATGAAGAAATGCTTTGTCAAGAATTTGGAAGATTTGGACCATTAGCCAGTGTGAAAATTATGTGGCCTAGAACTGATGAAGAAAGAGCAAGAGAGAGAAATTGTGGCTTTGTGGCCTTTATGAATAGAAGAGATGCTGAAAGAGCTTTAAAAAATTTAAATGGTAAAGTTTTTTACTGTCTACTATAGAATTCAGACTTTTTTTCTGGTTCTGAAAAGTATAAAAACTCTAGGGAAAAAATGGACCAGAAATGGAAAGGTTAAACATGGAAATTAATTCAAATTAACAGAGATCTTTTATTTTGTTTTGAGAATTACCAGGGTGACCTTTCTTTTCTTTGCAGGAAAGATGATTATGTCTTTTGAAATGAAGTTAGGTTGGGGTAAAGCTGTGCCTATTCCTCCACATCCAATATACATTCCGCCTTCTATGATGGAACATACGCTTCCCCCACCTCCATCAGGACTGCCTTTTAATGCGCAGCCTAGAGAGAGGTTAAAAAACCCTAATGCTCCAATGTTACCGCCACCTAAAAACAAGGAGGATTTTGAGAAGGTAATTAAAAAAATGTACATAGGGCCGCATCTAATTTGTAAATACTAAATCTGTGGTAGTATTTCTTTTCAATAATTTTATAGAAAATGTGTGTGTAATTCTGTTTGACAACTCTTAAATAAGTAGATGTGTTCCCTGCCTTAGCCCATGGAAACCCTGTATTGAAATACTAGGTCATATTTTTATTTGTGGCTACCATTCCTTTTTTGACCACTTAGGTTTTTTTTCTCTTTGTCCACTGTTGTATCCAGGTTTGCTAAAGTGCAGTATCTAAATTTACTTTGTTCTGAGAAAGTGTTACTTTGTATTTGGTTAAGTGACTTTTCAATTAGAAAGACCTAAATAGTTAAACTGTTTGGATGGCTGCTAGCTAACTTAGTTCTCAAGATCTGAGGTATTAGAGTATTTGAGAGCATATGTGGTTTTTAAAAAAGCAGTTAACTACTCTAGTAAAGGCAAAGGGTGAGTATTTTCTTTTTATTAAACATAAAACCAACTTAATTTCAAGTTTATAAGAATTTGTTGGTTCTATTATGAAATAATTACACTTAAAATGACAGGGCTGGTTTTAAAGGCTTGGGAACAAAGTAGCAAACTGTATGGTCAGAGGCAAACAGTTAATTATTTCACAAATTAAAATCTTTATCTGATAATTCTCAGTGTAGTACCTATTTCAGTGCATTGATGTGCATTCTGGCAGGAATGTTCTGATTCTTTGCATTTGGTGAACATTTATTGTTCACTGAACACATCCATTTGCATTTATGTAATTGCTTAGTGTATAATTACTTCAAATGCAGTGATTGCCTGCAAAACTTGTGATTAGATGTGTAGTGTTTTCAATGCATTATGTATATTTTTGCTTGTTACTTGTTAACAATACTCACATATTCTATGTTTATTATCTGATGTGACTTCATATACAGACTCTGTCGCAAGCCATAGTCAAAGTGGTTATCCCAACAGAAAGGTACATGTTTTTCTTTATTATTACTGATCTAAATATAGACAATATCCCCTTCTGAATTAAAAAAAAATGGTGTTGAGGAAAAGGTAATATCTTGACTGAGCAATGGTTCCTTCCCAGGACTTTTTGGGGGGGATATGTGACTAACTTTAGTATACTTTGCAATTTTATGTCATTATCTTTTTGTTTTTATTGTTACCAAAGTAGGGCATTTTATAGTTTTAGTAGTTAGAATGTGTTTGATACATTTAATCTGGAGTTGTTAGTTTAATAATATTGTGATGGGAAAATAGGTGTTTTAAATTTATTTTAAATTGTATATAATGTTACAGTTTGACCCAATCTGTTTTTTTCTTTTGGTTCCTGAATGATCTGTGTTTAATATGCAACCTTAGTTTGAGTTCTCCTTACTGAAGGGCATAGCTTTGTTTTTTTTCTAATTGATTAGGAATTCCTCTTATTTTCATGAACACTCAACATACTAGAAATTTTTTTCATGGTGACAAAGGTATTTGGAATTCTTTTATTTTCCTTTCTTCCTTTTTTTTCTTTTTCAACATAATGATAAAGCAGAAGAATTCATGCTCTAGGTATGCTCTTGCTCAGTCAAGCTAAGCCTTTTCCCAAACACAGGAACACAACACTGGTTGAATAATAAATGAACACAAAAGAATACCAAATTCTCTTTGACATTGGCCTTGGTGAGCAACACCAGCTGAACTGTCTGCGGCAGCGGGGGACCAGGAAAACATCATGGGATGGATTGGGAAAGTATACAGTTTTTGACCAGACATTGGTACGATCGACTCCAATAAATGTGGTTTTATTATAACTGAGAGACAATTTTTGGTTTTTTTTTTTTTTTTTGTTATTGTTGCCCAGAGTAAGATAATTGCCATTTTAAAATAAAATAATGCACTTTAAAATATATCATCTTTTTGTACTACACTGTTTCATTCTGATAGAAAAGTCACCCTTTTAAAAATGTTAAATACACCATCTTTAAGGAAAAAGTGTGATTGCAATTCTTTAATAATCTTGAATTCAGCTTAGCAACAACTAATTGTCAGATTTTGATTTTAAATAATCACATGAAATATTTTAAAACTTAAAACTTTAAATTTTCTAAAAATACATTTTATCAGTTTACAAGCCTGTTTAAAACTATAGTGGGTTATTTTTCCACTGATAAAGCATTCACAGGAAAGTATTTTTCTAGCATTCAAAAAGCATATTCCAGTAGTAGCTTTCCATGTGGCTCAGCTTATTTCTAAACTAAATTTTGAGTA
Organism: Phoca vitulina; assembly: GCF_004348235.1. Lineage (NCBI taxonomy): Eukaryota > Metazoa > Chordata > Mammalia > Carnivora > Phocidae > Phoca > Phoca vitulina. The sequence goes on along the minus strand of NW_022589713.1, from coordinate 14,698,741 downwards.
TACATTTTGTTGAAAAGTCTTAACTCACCATTACAGTAAATCCTTTGTTTTAAACTTGCTAAACCACTTTTCATTTAATAATATTCAAGTCAAGTTGCATTTGACTTAATTCATACAAGTTTCTGGATGTATAGTATTTGTCCCCCCAGTAATTGATTTTATATATTATGATATTTACATAAAATTTCCCTTCACTTTAATTTGACACATACCAGTGGGAGTTTTGGAACTGAATCATAACTTTACATTATCTCCCTTCCTTCCAAATAATATCATTAACTATATGGATGCTGAGAATACATTGTCATTTGGATAACAAAAACTGCATATTTGCAGAATAGTTAATACTTCTGTGAAAGAAAAATAATTTTTAGATATAAAATTAAGTGATGCTTCTGGTTTTTTGTTTTAACAATTTGAGGTTGAATTAATAGTTTTAAATATATAGTTTCCCCTTTATTAAAGAGTTAAACTTTCATATAATTTTTTTGACCTAGAGGAGGTCAAAAAAATTTTTTTTCACCATATAGAGATTTTAGTGTCCATTTAATAAGTAGGTTTGTTTGAAATGGGAGAAAATAATTACAGTGACCATGAGATAAATTTATTGTTTATGTACTCTGAAGCAGGGCATTATAGAGCCAAAAAAAATCTGTCTTATTCTATAACTATATATTTATTTATATTCTAGCAATTACATGAACTTAATTTGAGCTGGGAATGCTAAAGGTGTAATTTAGTGTGTGCCTTGTACCAAGAGCCAATATCCTTTTGCTTTTCCCAATTACTATTTGCCTACTCTGTATGCTGGGGGACTGGTGAAGTGAGAAATCAAAAGCAGCTTATAATAAGCTGAGTCATTTATGCTTGATGCTGTAATTAATGTCTAAAATAGTGTTTAAATCACATGAGTTTTAGGACTTAGATTTTAAAAATAAAGATTTTCTATGAGCCCAACCAATAAAATGATTGTACTAAAAAAGTTACAAGTTTCTTCTTGGCTTAAATATTGGAAAGTAATTGTTACGAAAAATGGGAGAGGCATCTCACCATGTCCCTTATTTTGGAGTATTTTGGAAAGAGGACTACATTTAAGGCTTTGGCAATATAATTGCTTCATTGAGTCATAATACGCAGGCAGAATTATACATGTCATGAGTTGTGTGAACCAGTTTGACGTGTGATCCAAAGGGATGTTGCCTCATTAAAGGTCAGATTCAATAAAAACTCCATCTGCTATATGTGTACCAGAAAAACACAAGAGTTGGATGGATTTTTTATTAAATCAAGCCTTAAACTTGTTAAATAGTTTTGCATTTTTTATAAATTATAGTCATGTATATAACATTTCAATACCACCACAAAAGTGCTTGGTTTAGGAATGTTTTCTTTTAAAACTGAGATAGTGTGTAAGTTTTTAGATGGCTATGATAACATGTAAGCTCTAAGTTTACTCATTTTATATATTTGCAGCTTTCCAATTAGTTGTGATTCATAATTTAATGTTTTGCATTTGGAAAATAAAATTAAGTGGTATTTAGAAAAAAATCTTTATTGCTATGAAGCTGTGTTGTGGTTTCCCACCCTCCCTTCATCTCTCCTTCCCCTCCCACTCCCCTATCCCCATTGTTCCACTCCCTCTTAATGCACAAGGCATTAACATATGCTCCAGGTTATTTTTTTGGTATAAAATTTTGTATTAGTCAGCAGAATTATCTTTTTCTGCACAATTATAGTAACTTAGGTCAAGTATAGTTTTATATAGTGGTAGGTCTGAATCCATTTTCTTTAACTGTGTTGTTGTTGTAGGAATTTGCTCGCCCTGATACATCGAATGATAGAGTTTGTTGTACGTGAAGGGCCAATGTTTGAAGCTATGATTATGAACAGAGAAATCAACAATCCTATGTTCAGGTGTGCATTTTTTTTTTATTGTGGTAAAATATACATATAATAGAAAATGTACCGTTTTTGCCATTTTAACATGTACAGTTGAGTGGCATCAAGTGCATTCACATTTTTGTGCAAACCACCACCATTGTCTATCTCCAGAAATTTTCTTATCTTCCATAACTGAAATTGTACCCCTTGAACAATAACTCCCCATTCCCTGGGCCCTCCAGCCTCTGGTAGCCGCCATCTACTTTCTGTCTCTTTGAATTTGTTTAGTTACCTCATATAAGTGGATTCATTCAGTACTTTGAGACTCGCTTATTTCATTTAGCATAATGTCTTCAGGGTTCGTCCATGTTGAAGCATGTGTAAGAATTTCCTTACCTTTTAAAGCTGAGTAATAGTCCATTGCATGTATATACCACATTTTTTTTTTAATCCTCAGGTGTGCATTTAAAAAATACTTTTTACTTATTTTTTGGAGCTAAAAATATTTGCTAGAATAAAGTTCTACTAAGTATGGGGTTATTTTTGCAGTGGGATGAGAAGGCAGTTTTAGTAATTAGACTAGGATCTTGGGTCAGTTTTCTATCTGATTTTGATTTAACTTAATTAAATAACATTGTTTTTAGCAGTCTCTAGGAGGAAAACACTACTCTTTTTTTTATGTTTTTCAGTGAAAGAGTCCTTCATAGTAGAACAATAGAGCACTATAGAAAATTGCTTATCTTCTGAACAGATATGTCTAAGACATTCATTTAACACTCCTAAGTCATTTAACAACCACTGCTTTTTGAAATTTCTATCGTGGGAAAATCCACTGCCAGATATAATATCTGACATACAAGCATTCAATAAAATTGATTGTAAGACTCAGTAAGATGCATACATACCTTCTGAGTACCAATGTCAGTCACAAAGGCAGTGTGGGGGCTAGGCTGAGGAAGGGGATAGATGGCAGAAGGCAGTGGGTGAGGATTTTTCTTCAGGGATCTTTGCTTTTGGTTTACTTCAAATGAGATAGGCAAATAGTATTTCTCATTTGTTTAAATTTACTTGAAGACACTCCTTTGTTAAAGAATATATATATTTTTGTTTGTTTGTTTTGTTTTAGGTTCTTATTTGAAAACCAGACACCAGCCCATGTTTACTATAGGTGGAAGCTTTATTCTATTCTGCAGGCAAGTGGAATCAATTACTTTGTTAATTTCGACTCTGAGGTATTTCACCTAATAACATTCTGGACGTTTATTAGGGAGATTCTCCGACTAAGTGGCGGACAGAAGATTTTCGTATGTTCAAAAATGGATCTTTTTGGAGACCACCACCATTAAATCCATACCTGCATGGGATGTCAGAAGAGCAAGAAACAGAAGCTTTTGTAGAGGAGCCTAGTAAAAAGGGAGCACTTAAGGAAGAGTAAGAATTTTTTCTTTTCCTGTTACATATTCAGAAAAGTTGCTTTAATAATTGCTTTAATGATCTTACTAAGATGTTAACCTAAAAGAAAATGTTTTTTCTTTTACTTGTGAATGTTTAAAATACATTTCTCATTTTGTGTTTTGTAATTTTAAACATCTTGATAAGTATGTGTCCTATTGACCTCTATCTCTTCCTACTGATAAAAAATAGTGATAATCTCTCAAGCAATGAATCTCTAGCAATGGAATACTTGAGATTCTTACAGAAATTACCTTGGGACCCTTGGAATTCTAGCCTCTCTGAATGCAACATTAAAGAGGAAAAATTACTGTAGAGCTTTGTGAAATCAGATGGTTGATTATGCAGAGTCTTTACGCAAGAGTTGCAGTGTGTCGCCACCATGAAAACGTATTTATTAGTGCTCAGTCAGTATGGGTACAGTGACGTTAGTCTGGTTTAAGAAGCAGAAACAAATGTAACTAGGGCGCCTGGGTGGCTCAGTCGTTAAGCGTCTGCCTTCGGCTCAGGTCATGATCCCAGGGTCCTGGGATCGAGTCCCACATTGGGCTCCCTGCTTGGCAAGAAGCCTGCTTCTCCCTCTCCCATTCCCCCTGCTTGTGTTCCTGCTCTCTCTCTCTCTCTGTCAAATAAATAAATAAAATCTTTAAAAAAAAAAAAAAAAGAAAGAAACGTAACTATTAAATATTAAGAGTAAGTTCTGTATACCTCATGGGGAGAAATTGGCTAAAAGATTATGGCATATAGGATTACGTACTCCATTGCGTAGTCTAAATCTTTATACTAGTTGCATTGATGCATTGTTTGTGAGAGCATTTGCTAATGGAGAACTATATATATTTGAAGCATATTTGCTTCTGCAGATGTATTTTCATCATTACTTTTGCCCAGGTCTGCAAACTCAGCCTAAAGGCTAAATCTGGCTGCCACCTGTTTTTTATAAACAAAGTTTTATTGGAACACAATCATGCTTCCCCTCCCCTTTTATGTGTTGTCTATGGCTGCTTTGGTGTTAATAGCAGTGAAGTCAGGTAACTACGAGAGAGACTGTATGATCTGCAAAGCCTAAAGTAGTTACTCTCTGATTCTTTACAAAGTGCCACCACCTGCTTTAGCCTGTTTCTAATCTGATGCAGAAGTGCTAAAGTAACTGACTTTTTCAAAAGAGAGAGAGAAACATGAAGGCTTTTTGTTTTTCACTATAATGGGATAATAGTACTGGGGACATTCTCAGACACTTAAAAAAATGCCCATAATTTAAAATTTACTTTATTTGTAAACTAAAAATCACTGGAATCCTTTATTCACGAGAAAATATTCTTCTCCCATGTAAGCTCTTCAAAGAAACGTAATATATTTGGGGGACTTAAATCAGACTTAACACAATTTAGTCTTCACAATTTTATCCGAATAGGTTTTAAAGAAATTAGTTTGTGAGCAGAAACTGTAATGGCATTTGAAATTTATATCTATAAATATTTATAAGTTAAAAACTTTTGTATTCAGACAGAGGGACAAATTAGAAGAAATCCTGCGGGGGTTAACTCCAAGGAAGAATGATATTGGAGATGCAATGGTTTTCTGTCTTAATAATGCTGAAGCTGCTGAAGAAATAGTGGATTGCATTACTGAGTCATTGTCCATCTTAAAGACACCCCTCCCCAAAAAGGTATGGGAATGATTTCTCTTTATGGAACACTGGTGTTTTTTTTGTTTGGAAGAACTTGACTGAAGAGATCTTTCCCATGCAGTCTTATTTTCCTCCTGTCTTGGGAAACTTGTTATGTTAATCAGTACACAGGTTATCAACAGGTTGAAATGTAAATGAGTTACATATTTTATCCCTGCCAAAGTAGTGGCTTTGGTAATGTTGAATTTCTTATAACTCTTCTAATTAGCTGTTATTGTTGTAGCCAAACATTAGCTGTATGCTACTGATTGTAAAACATTTCAATATGGAATTTTTTCTAGATACATTATTTGCTGCTGGTTTTTATTTTTAATCTCTTTTATGTTATCTTTTGGTATTCTAGATTGCCAGATTATATTTGGTTTCTGATGTTTTGTATAACTCTTCAGCCAAAGTTGCCAATGCTTCATATTATAGAAAATTGTAAGTATAATGGTGTAAGCTGATATTCCTGAAATAAAACATTAAGGGTAAGGAATTCAGAAAAGAGGATTGTTTTGTTTAATTCATAGTCTCAGTAATAAATAATTTGTATTTCTTCTTAGTTTATAGAATTTTCTAAAAATTGGGTTGCATTCATTAAACCACTTTAAGCTAAATGTTTAGAAGGTTTTCTTATCAGTTTCTTGGTAAATTATACTAGAACAACTAAGAGTTAAAAAAATAACTTTATTTTTATTGCATATTTAGCCACTTGTGTAGTAAATAAACTGAAACAATAGAACTAATGGCAAGCATAGAGTAAGAGACCAAAGACAGAACATTAACTGTTTTGATCATCATTGTATTGGTGTAGTTCACTGGGTTGTTTTCCTAGGCAGTAGGAAATTATGTTGCTCTATTCTTTTTTTTTTTTTTTAAAGATTTTATTTATTTATTTGACAGAGAGAGACACAGCGAGAGAGGGAACACAAGCGGGGGCAGTGGGAGGGGGAGAAGCAGGCTCCCCGCGGAGCAGGGAGCCCGATGCGGGGCTTGATCCCAGGACCCTGGGATCATGACCTGAGCCGAAGGCAGATGCTTAACGACTGAGCCACCCAGGCACCCCTATGTTGCTCTATTCTAATTAATATGTAATTCTTCTTTAGAGTTCATTTTTGGTGTTTATTTTATGAATCAGGGAAACTTTTCTCTAGGAGCTGACTCCGAAATGAAATTTGGAGATGTGGGTCCTAATCTTAGCTCTGTTATTAGGGTTTTTTGTTGTTTTTTTTACCTTGGATAAGTCACTTTTCCTATTATAAAACAAAGAGGTTAGTTTAGGTAGCATAAAGTATCCTAAATGTAAAGTTTCTTGTTAATCAAGAGAACTAATTCTTTGCAGGAGGATAACTCAGAATAAGGCGTTCAGTTATAGTTTTAAGAGTTTAGATACCTAGTTCTTGATTTTTAAAGAATTACTTGATTAATTTATTTGTTTTTTTTTTTTTTTACGTTCAAGAGAGGTTTTCATTGGCTAGCATGCTGAAGTAGATAGGGGTTTTAAAATAAATTCTATTGTAAATATGTATTATTTGAATTTCAGTTTTGAAACAAAGTTATGTCAGATATTTTCAGACCTCAATGCTACGTATCGTACAATTCAAGGCCATTTACAGTCTGAAAACTTCAAGGTATGTTTATTGTTTTATTTTTTCCCTAATGTGAAACGGGGTAGGGGCTGGCAAGCACATTGGAGCGCTTAGAAAAGTACATAGGACAATTATAAGACATAACATGCATCTTTCAGAAATTATTGCTTTAACATTTACTGCCATTTTATCTTCAGTATCAAAAATGCCTGAAAGTTTGAAATATGTAGTGTTATTTTGTTGGGTATTTGTTTTAGTTCGAAGTGTTTTATTTAAATGTTCTATTTGTTTTTTCACAAAAAACATTCAGAACATCACTTGTTTCAGAATGATATATATAATTTGGCTGGAGTAGGAACATAATTTTAGTTATTCATGTTTAGAAGATATATTCAGTTACTTTTTATAACCTCTTAGCTGTGGACCAGTGTTAAGAAAAGCCAAACAAAATACCTCGCATGTAATGGAATAAATAGATACTACTTTCATGGGAGGAAGACTTCTATTAAAGAAATTTTTAGCCTGGGAATTTAAAAAACTTCATTTAAAAATTTTTTGACCTTAAATTTTGACCATAAATCAAACTTTTATAGAAAAGTTTTTAGGAATGGGACAGAGAAAAAGTATTAGCCAGAATCAGAAAAGTACTTCATTGGACCATAAAGGAATTTGGTTCGAAACTACCTTAATACCAATTTTCATAAATTTCTAAGCTATTATTCCCAGAATGTGGCCTCATGTGTACCACTAGTGCTATGGGACATTGATCTTAGGTGGTCAAGAGCAAAACAGTTACTGTTTCTTTTTCATTATATTTATTTCTAATTTTGTCCCCTTTTAGTTAGAAGGTGACATTGATTTTTTAAAAATATACTGATAGTTATTTTCTGTCAAGGATGTTGGTTTAAAGGAAAATTCAGCAAATTGTGATGGCCATTCTCATGAGATGAAGTTTGAGACATATTGCCCTAAATAATAATTTGTTGTCTTTTTCCTATTTATTTAGCAACGGGTAATGACCTGCTTCAGAGCATGGGAGGATTGGGCAATTTATCCAGAACCATTTTTGATCAAACTACAAAATATTTTCTTAGGACTTGTAAATATTATTGAAGAAAAGGAAACAGAGGTAGGCACTCAGTGTCTTTGGGTGATTATTTTAATAGAATTTATTTCTGGGGATGCTGTGGGGGTGTGATATGTTATGGATGTGAGTAACATTTCTTTGTGAAAAATACCTGCTGTTTAACACTAACTTACGGGTTTTTGTTGCTGGAATTGCTGGAGCCCGGGAGATGAAATGGTGTGTAACAGGACTTCTCTGTTTTGTGGCCTTATGTGAAAACTGGGTGACTGGGTTTCTTTCACCCAATCCCTGCATTTTTTTTTTTTTTTAATTATTGAAATATATTTGACAAACCTTGTTATATTAGTTTCAGGTGTACAGCATGGTGATTCAGCAATTCTATACATTATTTTATGCTCATCACGATAAGTGTAGTTACCATACACTGTTTGTTACAGTATTACTGACTATGTTCCTCATGTTGTATTTTTTATCTCTGTGACTTATTTACTTTATAACTGGATGTTTGTACATCTTAATCCCCTTCACCTATTTTGCTCCCTTCTGGCAACCACCAGTTCTCTGTGTTTAAGAGTCTGGTTTTTTTTGTTTTGTTTTTTTTTTTTGGTCTGTTCAGTTTGGTTTTTTAGATTCCATGTATAAATGAAATCGTATTGTCTTTCTCTGATGTATTTCACTTAGCGTAATACCCTCTAGGTCTATCTCTGTTGTCATAAATGGCAAGAATCCATTCTTTTTGATGACTAATATTTGTGTATGTGTGTATACATCACATCTTATCCATTCATCTGTCAGTAGACACTTGGGTTATCTTCATATCTTGGCTATTGTAAATAATGCTGTAATAAAAATAGGGGTGCGTGTATTTTTTCGAGTTAGTGTTTTTGTTTTCTTTGGGTAAATATCCACCAGTGGAATTACCGGGTCATATGGTATTTCTATTTTTAATTTTTTGAGGAATCTCCATACTGTTTTCCACAGTAGTTGCACCAATTTATATTCTCACCAACAAACAGTACACATTGGTTCCCTTTTCTCCACATTCTTGCCAACACTTGTTATTTCTTATCTTTTGATACTAGCCATTCTGACTGGTGTGAGGTGATACATCTCCTTGTGGTTTTGATTTGCATTCCCCTGATGAGTGATTTTGAGCCTCCTTTCATGTGTCTGTTGGCAATCTCTGTGTCATCTTTTGAAAAAATGTGTGTTCAGGTTCTTTGCCCATTTGTTTATCGGATTATTTGTTTTATTTTGGTGTTGAGTTGTATAAGTTCTTTATATATTTTGGATATTAACCCCTTATTGCAAACACCATCTCCCTTTGGTAGCTTGCCTCTTTGTTTTGTTGATGGTTTCCTTTTCTGTGCAAAAGCTTTTTATTTTGGTATAGTCCCAGTAGTTGATTTTCACTTCTGTTTCCCTTTCCTGGGGAGACATATCCATAAATTGTTGCTAAGGCCAGTGCTCAAGAGATTACTGCCTATGTTTTATGCAGTTTTATGGTTTCAGGTCTTATATTTAGGTGTTTAATCCATTTTGAGTTGACTTTTGTGTATGGTGTAAGAAAGTGGTTCAGTTTTGTTTTGTTGCATGTAGCTGTTCAGTTTTCTGAGCATTATTTATTGAAGAGACTGTCTTTTCTTCATTATATGTTCTTGTCTCTTTTGTGGTAGATTAATTGACCATATAGGTGTGCGTTTATTTCTGGGTACTTATCCTGTTCTGTTGATCTATGTGTCTATTTTTGTGCCAGTGTCATTTTGCTTTTTTTAAAGATTTTATTTATTTATTTTAGAGAGCAGAGAGCAGGAGCCAGGGGGAGGAGTAGAGGGAGAGGGACAAGCAGACTCCCTGCCGAGCATGGAGCCTGATGCCAGGCTCAATCCCACGACCCCCAGATCACAACCCGAACTAAAACCAAGAGTCAGACGCTTAACCAACTGAGCCACCCACGCACCCTAGTACCATCTTGTTTTGATTACTATAGCTTTGTATATTTTGAAATCTGGGATTGTGATACCTCTACCCTGTTCTTATATTGCTTTGGCTATTTGAGGTCTTTGTGGTTCCATACAAATTTTAGGATTATTCTAGTTCTGTGAAAAATGCTATTGGTATTTTGATAGAGATTGCATTGAATCTGTAGATTTCTTTGGATAGTATGGACATTTTAACAGTATTTTTTCAATCCATGAGCATGGAATATCTTTTAATTGGTTTTTGTCATCTTCAGTTTTTTTCATCAGTGTTTTAGAGATTTCAGAATATGTCTTTCACCTCCTTGGTTAAATTTAATCCAAGGTATTTTGTTCTCTTTGGTGCTGTTGTAAATGGGATTGTTTTCTTAATTTCTCTTTCGATTACTTTGTTATTAGTGTATAGAAATGCAACAGATTCCTGTATATTAATTTTGTATCCTGCAACTTCACTTCATTCATATGTTCTAATAGTTTTTTTGGTGGAATCTTAGGGTTTTCTATGTATAGAATGGTGTCATCTGCAAATAATGACAGTTTTATTTCTCCCTACCAATTTGGATGCCTTTTATTTTTTTTTTCTTATTTCATTGCTGTGGCTAGGACTTCCAGTGCTATGTTGAATAAAAGTGTTGAGAGTGGACATCCTTGTCTTAATATGGCCTTTATTAAGGTATGTTCCCTCTAAACCCACTTGGCAGAGAGTTTTTATTATGAATGAATATTATATTTTGTCAGATGCATTTTCTGCCATTACTGAGATAATCGTACGGTTTTTGTCCTTCCTCTTTTCAATGTGATGTATCACATTGACTGACAAATATTGAACCACCCTGGCATCCTAGGAATAAGTCCCACTTGATTGTGGTGAAAGATTGTTTTAATATATTGTTGGATTTGGTTTGCTAATATTGAGGATTTTTGCATCTGTGTTCATCAAGGATATTGGCTGTAGTTCTCTCTTTTTTTTAGTGTCTTTGATTTTGGTATCAGAATAATGTTGGTCTTATAGAATGAATTTGAAAGTTTTCCTTCCTTTTCTGTTTTTTGAAATAGTTTGAAACGAATGAATAGGTATTAACTCTTCTTTAAATGTTTGGTAGAGGGGTGCCTGGGTGGCTCAGTCGTTAAGCGTCTGTCTTCGGCTCAGGTCATGATCCCAGGGTCCTGGGATTGAGCCCCACATCGGGCTCCCTGCTCAGCGGGAGGCCTGCTTCTCCCTCTCCCACTCGCCCTGCTTGTGTTCCCTCTCTCGCTGTCTCTCTCTCTGTCAAATAAATAAATAAAAATTTTTTTTTTAAAAAAAGTAAATTTGGTAGAGGGGTAGGTGGTGGCTCAGTCAGTTAAGCGTCTGATTCTTGATTGCTGTTCAGGTCATGATCTGAGTTGTGAGCCCACTTGGGATTATCTCTGTCCCTCTTCCTCTGCCCGTCCCCCCCTCTAAAAAATAAATAAGTATTTGATAGAATTCACCTGGAAAGCCATCTGGTCCTGCACTTTGTTTGGAGGTTTTTGATTGCTGATTCCAGTTTTGGAAGATTGTATGTTTCTAGGAAGTTGTCCATTTCTTCTATGTTATCCAGTTTGTTGGCATATAATTTTTCATAGTGTCTTCTTGTAATCCTTTGTATTTCTGTGGTGTTGGTTGTTATTTCTCCTCCTTCATTTCTGATTTTATTTATTTGAATCCTCTCTTTTTTCTAGATGAGTCTAGCTAAACATTTATCAATTTTGTTTATCTTTTCAAAGAACCAGCACTTGGTTTAATTGATTTTTTTTATTGTTTCTTGAGTTTTGTTTTATTTCTGCTCATCTTTTTTTTTTTTTTTTTTTTTTTAAAGATTTTATTTATTTATTTGACAGAGAGAGAGATAGCTAGAGCAGGAACACAAGCAGGGGGAGTGGGAGAGGGAGAGGCAGGCTTCCCGCCGAGCAGGGAGCCCAATGCGGGACTCGATCCCAAGACCCCGGGATCATGACCTGAGCCGAAGGCAGACGCTTAACGACTGAGCCACCCAGGCGCCCCTATTTCTGCTCATCTTTATTATTCCTTCTACTAGCTTTGGGCTTTGTTCTTCTTTTTCTAGTTCCTTTATATGTAAGGTTAGATAGTTTATTTGAGATTTTTCTTGTTTTTTGAGGTAGGCCTGAATTGATACAAACTTCCCTCTTAGAACTGCTTTTGCTATGTCCCAAAGATTTTGGGCTGTTTTTTTTTTCTTTTTCTTTTTCATTTTCATTTTCATTTGTCTCCATGAATTTTTTTTGACTTTTGATGACATGAAAAGAGATATAATATATTAGTAGAAGGAAGTACGTAATAGAGCAATATATATAGCATGATTTAATTTTATTAAAGTAGCTTTATAAGTAAATATGTGCATGAAGAGATGCACCGCAATGGTAGCAGATTCTATCACGATTCTGTTGCTTTTCACCTCATTGTGTTTCATGAATCCTTTATATTCGTTTTTACCATCCTAATCCAATTATATTTTCACTTTCACTCCTACAAAATCCTCCTAATTGGCCCCCCTGTTTCAAGCACATGGTCCTCATTTCAGTTTCTTAAATATACATTTCCTTCTACCATAGACCTTTGTAAATACTCCTCCCTCTCTCTCAAACATCTCCTGTTTACCAGAGATCCTTTAAGCATAACTGCATTGAGCCTTCTCAGACCTGTGTAGGTGAAACTTACTTATCATACACTTGAATAGTATGATATACCTCTTTGTTGTAGCGGTCATGATAGTTGCAGTTCTTTGTATATTGTGATTATATGATTTCCTGCTTCCCCGCCCCCCCCAAAAAACAATTCTAGTAAGCCCTATTACAGGAGGGACCAAGGGGACAAACTCATTTTTGCTCATCATTGTATGCTCAATGCCTTACATGGTACCTGGTTTCAGTAAACACTTGGTAGATATTTCATAAATAATGAAAGAATGACTGCTTCTTTGTCAGGAGGATAAATTATATCCTAGTTATATCCTCACATTGTATCTGGGAATGTGGGTATCCAGCTGGTTGGTTTTTACTGGTTTGCAAATTAATCTTGTAGCAATATGACTAGTAAGCAAAGGAAAATGTTACAACAGTATGTATATTTCTGTAGGATGTACCAGATGACCTCGATGGTGCCCCCATTGAGGAAGAGCTTGATGGTGCACCTCTAGAAGATGTGGATGGAATTCCTATTGACGCTACTCCCATTGATGATCTTGATGGGGTCCCTATAAAGAGTCTTGATGATGATCTTGATGGAGTGCCTTGTAAGTTCAGATTTCAAACTGATGATCTAATAAGTTGGATTCCAAAACTCTTTAATTTCCACACATGCCGATATGGAAAAAGTTTAAGGTGTCAGTCTTTAATTTTTTTCTTTTATTTCTGACTTTTCAAAATTCAAATACCCAGTAATACATTTGACTCTGCCAAGAAAAAGGTTTTCTTTCTGGTCACATTTCTTTGTTGGGATAGTCAACCCCGTATAGTATTAGTTTCTCTTTTTGTCTTAATTTTCAGGAAAACTGTAGGCGAAATCTTGTGCTCAATTTTATTTATAATCCCAGATTCCTCATTTCATCAGTTCTCTTTTTATTCATAGTTTATGGATTCAGTTTTCCTAGATGCCTAAAATCATTTTTGGAAATAAGAAGGGTACACAGTCTTTAGTACATTTGAATTACATGAAAAGATTGAACAGTTAAAGAATTGTGTAGTTTAAACAGTAATTAGGTAGAGATAATAAGGATTTTTTTATTGCCCCAACTTCTCCATTTGCTTGAAATCATAACTTGTATATTCTGAATTGACACATACATGTTTAAAAATTGGACCTCAGGTGTAGAGAATTGGATTAATCATAATTCTTGACACTAGCAATTATTAGTCCATGTGTGGCCTTATTTTATTTTACTTTTCAATAATATAATTGAATACCCATGGACTACTTAAGTCAACCCCTAGTAGTCAGGGTTAATGGCTTATCTTTCCTCAATAGTGGATGCAACTGAGGACTCAAAGAAGAATGAGCCCATATTTAAAGTTGCCCCATCAAAATGGGAAGCTGTAGATGAATCTGAATTGGAAGCACAGGGTGAGTAAAAGTATAATAAATATTAAGCTTTAAAAAATTGAGTACTTAAAATTAATCATTAGTGTGTATGTTTCCTTTTTGCATTTTATGATGTTTCAACCTTAAGACCCAGAGTTATGTCTAGTGGCTAAATTTTCATTATGGTTGCTGTTACAATTTTCTTAGATCTTTCAGGTTGGATGCTTTGAGAGTAAATCTGAGAAATCACTAAAACTTTTCAGGTTAAGGCATTTCAGTAGAAAATGTAGATGGGAAGGTATATCTATTTGGAAATCTATTTAGAGGTCACTTTCAGAGAAACCAGGCTTTGATCTTCCCATAGTGCTTGACTTATTAGATGCAGTTTAGACCTGCCTTTCATAATTACTTGGACATGTGTCCTTAGTGTTTATAATCGTAATTGTTAGTATTTGTAGGTTCTAGTATTTGTAGGTTCTAATGAAATAAATGTTAACCATCTAGCACACAAATAAGAATGATAACGTAATTTGTCACTCCATGAATTTGAATAAAATTAAAGCATAGGTGTGAGGAAAGAAAGAAATTTAGCACATAGAAATGGCTATTCAAAAAATAGATAATTGTAAATAACTTCTGTAATATAAACTTTCAGTTCTTTTTTTTTTTTTTTTTAAGATTTTATTTATTTATTTGAGAGAGAGAGAGCACAAGAGGGGGGAGCGGGAGAGGGAGAAGCAGACTCCCTGCTGAGCAGGGAGCCCGATGCGGGACTCGATCCCGGGACTCCAGGATCATGACCTGAGCCGAAGGCAGTTGCTTAACCAACTGAGCCACCCAGGCACCCTAAACTTTCAGTTCTAAAGCTGGGCTTCTATGCTACTGCAAAAATGCTAATTTACCTTATGGAATTACATCCTTTTTTTCCTTCCACTCAGCTGTAACAACTTCTAAGTGGGAGTTATTTGACCAACACGAAGAATCAGAAGAAGAAGAAAATCAAAAGTAAGAATCTCAGTTTCAAACATACTTAGTTTCTTATTGCATATACACTCCCTTTTTCATTAAGAGGTATGCTTGAAATAATAGTGAAGAGGAAAACTCACTCTTAAAAAACTCGAGAGGATCATTTTTAGTTTGTCATTGTTTTTTCCAGTGAATGAAGAGCTTTTGGTTTCTGGTCTTGATGGCTCTGGTTTCACTTTGCTTCTGAGTTGATTTTTCTATGCTAGGTGCATATACTCTCGGTAGTTACTAAATGGTCAACTGCATTTATTTCAGATCTTTGTCATCAGGTATTGTTTTGGCTCCAAAAAAGTGATTTTTTAAATGTGAATGGGAAAGTTATGCTGCTTTTTATTTGAATTGTACAGTGCTAAGCATTGCATTATGGCCATTCTGTTATTTAAATGTAAACACCTCAAAAGAACTAAGAATAAATAACAGAAAGAAAGCTTTTAACATGTAGAGAAATTACAATTTTGAATTTTGCTCTTCGGTAATCACCCCAAGATTGTGACTATAGGAATACTGCTCCCAGTTTCTCCTGGCAAGTGTGTATTGGTAGTTTTTAGGTAGAACTTGACACCTTTTTAAATCATTGGAAGGAAGTTGATTTTATTAAATAGAATAGGTGACCTCAAGAACACAAAGCAGAGGTTTCTGCTTTAAAAAAAAAATTTTTTTTTTTTTTTTATGGTTATCAAATGGAAGAGTGAACAAAGGAAAAAGTCCCTTTTGTGTCCCAGCACAATTTGGGCATTTGTGTGGATTCAGAAAATAGGTATTAGTAGCATTTAGATTGTGAAGGAAATGTGACTGATCAGCATATGTGGGAGCACAATTTGATATGCTGAGGAAAACTTGGCAGCAATGATGTCTTTCCAGAAACATTGGGATGGTCAGAACAAATCAGCAATGATTATGACAAAATATTTACAAAATATAGGTGTGGTTTGCTGGTGGAAATACCTCTCTAGGGCTGTTGAGGAGTACAGGAATTGAGACAGTCCAGTTTGCTTTAAAATAGTGCTTTAACCTTTTTTAAATGACTATAATACATCATTATTAATGTCTCTCACTATTGTAGCATCACTGGCTTAAAATAATTATATGTATTCATGACATAATAATTTAGGGGGAAGGAAGGGTAGAAAAGGCCATTGCAGAACTCAAATATTTCTTCAGTTGGTTTTGTTTCTAAAAGTGTTAACTTTTTTTTGTATAAATTTGATATTTGTGTTAATGTTTGGAATGTGACTGCATTTTAGTGTTGATAGAGTAATCATGTTTATACAGCGAGACCTGGATCACGGGAAATATATTTTATTTTATTTTTAAAGATTTTATTTATTTATTTGACAGAGAGAGGTAGAGACACAGCGAGAGAGGGAACACAAGCAGGGGGAGTGGGAGAGGGAGAAGCAGGCTTCCTGTGGAGCAGGGAGCCCGATGCGGGGCTCGATCCCAGGACCCTGGGACCATGACCTGAGCCGAAGGCAGACGCTTAACGACTGAGCCACCCAGGCGCCCCTAATTTTTTTTATTTTTAAGAGCTCCAAACAAATCACAATAACAAAAATAACTTTCTGAAAGTACAAAGCAAGGATAAGATATTTTTTCATATACAACATTTTGGTCTTTGAAATTTTCTTATGCCTCACTACTGCTCTCTAGTGGCTGAATCCAAAATGCCATTTTGAAACTAGTAATTATTTTTTATGGCAGAAAGGTGATTAAAAAAAAATAGAGCCCTACTATTGTTTTGTAGAAAACTTCCAAATAGTAGTTTAATTTCATTTATAATGAATCCTGTATGGTTTTATAGACTTGAATTTCCATTTCTTTAAAAGAGTAAGATGAAGCTATGATGAGATCTGAACCTAGAACTGGTAACTGAGAGCTAAAGTCAAAACCAGTTAGAACAGACTGCTCAGGCCCTGAAAAATTAAAATCGCAATTGTAAAATGAATATGTATTTTAGATTATCAAGTGTAACTCACTTTAAAAGTAAATAAGATGATTAAATGTTTGGTGTCTTGCCATCTGGATCATTTCTCTGTATACGTAAGATACGTATATTTATTTTAAACATAAATTATATAATACTGCCCATACTGTTCTCTGATCCCATTTTTCACGTAAGTGTCATGGGCATTATTTTGTGTCCATATAGTTATCTGCTCTGTATTTATCTGTAGTTGAAAGCATTCAGATAAGTGTTCAAGGATATTTATTAAGGAATATTTGAATTTGCAAAAAAATTATTGAAATTTGTAAATACAGGCTGGAATTGGTTAGGTAATTTCCATTGCATAGATAGATACCACAATTTAATTGTGACTCATTCTTTTTGAGTGACCCTTTCCGGAATAATCCTCCAGCAAACCTCTGTATTTACACATACACATGCATATAGTTTAACCATTTAAAAGCATCTGAAACACTTGTAAAAAATTTATGTACCATAAAATAAGAAATTCTTGTGTTTAGAAAAATTAACTAAAAACCGCATTTAGGGGGCGCCTGGGTGGCTCAGTCGATAAGCGTCTGCCTTCGACTCGGATCATTATCCCAGGGTCCTGGGATCGAGCCCTGCATTGGGCTCCCTGCTCAGTGGGGAGCCTGCTTCTCCCTCTCCCACTCCCCTTGCTTGTGTTCCCTCTCTCACTGTGTCTCTCTCTGTCAAATAAATAAATAAAATCTTTAAAAAAAACCCTGCATTTAGGAAGTTTCTGACAAATTAATGAGAAGTGTTAAATATAAGTAAATATTTATTTCCACAATGAATATAGTTTTCTAGAAATGGTTTGCTTTTACTATTTTCTTCTTTAGGTATTGTAGTGAGTTGCACCTTTATGAGGTACTAATGATTTGTGGGGCTCTGAGAGTATTAAAGTTTGTAAAGCACTTTTGTAATGTTCAGGAAAGGACCTTTGGGTAAGAAATTACAAAACTAGTAGTATAGTCTTCTCTTGTTTCTTACTCTGAATTGCCAACATTTTATTTTTATCTGCCTTGTTTACATTTTTCTCATCAGTGTGTGAGTTCTGTTATCAGTCTCTCAAATAATTTTTATTTGGAACGAATTTGGTTATAACTACTTTTACATTATTATGAATAGTTTTAAATATATACTGAAAGGACTCCTGCTTATGGTAGAATGTGTTTAGTACCCAATCCCAACAAATAAGGTTCAAATATTAAAGGGAAAATGGCATATTTTCTAGGCTATGCCAGTAATGTTAATGTCACAATCAATATTGTTTATAAAAGGAATTTTGTTTATATATATATATAAACATTCTGAGTTTGTGTGTGGATTACGTGTTTTGCCCAGATTTGACATATGTGCACACCAAAGTCCTGTCCCAGAGCATACAACTTCTTTTTTCTTTTTTTAAGCCCCTTCATTTGTGTTTCAAGAACATTTTGTCAGTCTGAGTCTAGCAGTGAGGACCAACTTTGCACATACGTGCTTGCCTGTCTGTTTCCACTATATTGCTTCTGGAGGGATAGATTTTTTTCTTCTTTATATCCTTACCCGTGGCAGTCACTTAGTTTTTCATTTTCTTCTTCTTATGTGATATAGAATCAGTATAATTCTTAGAATCAATTCTGACATGAGTACTAATGTGTGATAATATTTAAAATTTATACATTGCTTTATTCCTAGGGTTATATGCTGATCAGATAAGGTCTTTACATGCTACATTGTTTCATAGTTAACTGTGTGACACAAACTCATGTATTTTCTAGTGTATAGCCCTTGCTGAAGAAAGAGTAAATACGTTTGGCTTTTTTAACGTTAAGCTTCCGGAACTCACGCTGAACTGGAAAATGTGGGGAATCATTGCCTGATTATTCATTTCACTTAATGCCGCAAGGAAAGTTTGTTGCAGAATGAAAGGCACACAGATAACATTAACATACACAGAATTTTTAAAAGTGATTATGTTGAAGCTCAACTTTTTATGTGGAAGAAACATAAGTTTTATAAAATTGTATTATTTTATAAAATATTTTCTAGAAATGTTTTAGTAATGAATTGGCCTCTTATGTTTTGTTAACATTATTTACAGTCTAAGGCAGTGAAAAATAAAGCCAGACTGTAAAATGTAACATTTTTTTTCTGCCTTGACATATGATATATTCTGCTTATTTCCAGTCAAGAAGAAGAAAGTGAAGATGAAGAAGATACTCAGAGTTCCAAATCAGAAGAACATCATTTGTACTCTAATCCAATCAAAGAAGAAATGACTGAGTCCAAGTTCTCTAAGTACTCTGAAATGAGTGAGGAAAAACGAGCTAAACTTCGTGAAATTGAGGTTAGTATTGCAGTGAAGTTGAAACTATACTTCACTGGCTTTCTCTCACTTTTCACTGACCTAAGCTCCCTCTTGGCATCATTCCTTTGCATGCTGTGTTTTCTGTGCCTGGAAACCTTCATACCAGCTGACTTCCTACAGGCCTCTTAGTTCAAGCATCCCTTCTTTCCTGCTGTCCTTTTCTTAAACTTCTGTATTTGCTTACTTCTCCCTATTTATTTCTTTTGTGATTTTACATGTATTGTGGTGTGTGTTTTATTTTTGTTTTCTTATCTTGCTTGTTGAATGTCTGTATTCCCTACGAGGCTGTGATTCACACGAAGGGAAAGGGCTTTGTCTGTTGTCTGTTCATCATCATAAATCCAGTGTGTGGCACAGAGGAGATCCTCTGAAGATCTTGATTCTTCTAATGAATAGATTACATTTGGCATTATGAAGTCCATAACATTTGAGCGCACATAGTATGTAACAAGGAAAAGTGAGATTCTTTCTGGCACGTTCAAGTTATGTGTACATTTTATTACAGTGGGCTCATTTTAAGTGTATGCATCCTTTTGTGATGGGGAGAGTAGACATTAAGTAGTAACAGTAAGAAGGGGAAAACCTTATGATAGTCTGAAATCCACACTATCTCAAGCAAATTTTTTCCGCCCTCAATTCCCTCTCCTTTTTTAATGCCTGTTTTATTACCAAAACTAGTCAGACATATCAGAGAGGGAAGGGTGTTGTAATGGGAACCTTCCTCATTCCTTGCCCCAAGGAGATGAAACATTCCCAGTAAATGTTGGCGTAGCAGTCTGCCCAGAGTCTCAAAAGTATATATAAGAGTGCATTTTAAATCTTTATCCATTCATATAACTAACAGTATTTTGCATGCCTGCTGTGTGTCAGCACTACTCGTTGTACTACTTTGTAATATCTGCCATAGTAGTTAACTTGTTTCCAGTTCTCTAATCACTGTTGTGCTGGTACAAGTTTTTGTCCAACTCTTTCTTAGAATCACCAAGGCAGAATGTTAACAGGGAAAGTATTTTGGTTTAACCTTAGAATCAGCATACTGTCTATTGTAAGTGAAGAGAAGAGATTTTCAGAGTTAACATGTTGATTCATTTTTCCTGGGATGTATTTATTTATATACATTCTCTATAAATTTTTTAGGGGCAAAAATGTATCAGTGAATATACTCTACCTGTGGATTTTTTCCAAGCTGCCCATGCCCATTCTTTTTTTTTTTTAAAGATTTTATTTATTTATTTGAGAGAGCATGAGAGGGGAGACAGAGGGTGAAGCAGACTCCCCGCTGAGCAGGGAGCCCGATGTGGGACTCGATCCCGGGACTCCAGGATCATGACCTGAGCCGAAGGCAGTCTCTTAACCAACTGAGCCACCCAGGCGCCCCATGCCCATGCCCATTCTTAACTCTCAGAACTCTTCCCAAGCTTACCGAACTCTGCCTTCCTGGAGTTGAATAAAAATATATTTTCTTTCTTTCTTTCTTTTTTTTTTTTTTTAAGATTTTATTTATTTGACAGAGACAGCGAGAGAGGGAACACAAGCAGGGGGAGTAGGAGAGGGAGAAGCAGGCTTCCCGCCGAGCAGGGAGCCCGATGCGGGGCTCGATCCCAGGACCCTGTGATCATGACCTGAGCCGAAGGCAGATGCCCAACGACTGAGCCACCCAGCTGCCCCTAAAATATATTTTCTTGATAATGAAGTTATCAAATGCCAAATGAAGTTATTAAATGCCAAAACCGACTGTTGGATAGTTTTTTTTTTTTTTTAATAAGATTTTATTTATTTGTCAGAGAGAGCACAAGCAGGGAGAGCTGCATGCAGAACAGGCAGGAGGCAGAGGGAGAAGCAGGCTCCCTGCTGAGCAAGGAGCCTGATACGGGACTCCATCCCAGGACTGGGATCATGACCTGACCTGAAGGCAGCCGCTTAACTGACCGAGCCACCCAGGTGTCCCGAGTGTTGGATAGTTTTTATTTATTTTTTATTTTTATTTATTTTTTAAAGATTTTATTTATTTGACAGAGAGAGCATAAGTAGAGGGAGAGAGAGGGAGAAGCAGGCTCCCAGCTGAGCAAGGAGCCCGATGTGGGACTCGATCCCAGAACCCTGGGATCATGGCCTTGGGCGGAAGGCAGCCGCTTAACCGACTGAGCCACCCAGGCGTCCCTGTTGGATAGTTTTTAAATGTTCTCTTTCCTTATTGGCTTAAATTAGAGAAGAAAACCACATAATTTAGCATTTTGGTAACTTGGATGGTTTTTGTGAACATTTATTATTTCCACACTGTATCTATCTCTATATATGTGTGCGTGTGTGTGATATATATGCATCTACATACATACATTTCCATACTTCCTGTGCTCTTTGATAATCTGGCCTCTCCGTTGTTAGATACTCAGTGATTGTTTCTCCTCTTCATGTAGTGCCTACCTCTCACAACTTACTACCCTTTTGAGATCTAAATTGTGAACCAAATCCCTAATTTTAAAATCTAGGTTTTAGCTTCATTTTAGTTACCTAATTCTTCTCCATTGTTTACTCTGAGATTTAGTCATGTGGAATAAAGGTTCACAACTGGTGGCAAATTTGAACTAGAACTCAGGGCTCATGAGATTTATTCCTGTCCTCTTTCTGCCCTTACATTTGATCCAGGATCCACGTGCTTTCCACCTCTGCCTCCAGCATCCTCTTAAGTTCTCATGCTTTTCACCTTATATGTTTTTTAAGGATATACTTATGTATATATATGGTCATTATTATTATAATATATGTTGTTTTATTACTATTTATTATTATAACATAATACTATAGTTTTTCTTTCTTTTTTTTTTTTTAAAGATTTTATTTATTTGACAGAGACACAGCGAGAGAGGGAACACAAGTAGGGGAAGTGGGAGACGGAGAAGCAGGCTTCCCGTGGAACAGGGAGCCTGATGCGGGGCTCGATCCCAGGACTCTGGGATCATGACGTGAGCCGAAGGCAGACGCCTAAGGACTGAGCCACCCAGGCGCCCCACTATAGTTTTTCTTTTTGAAAGCTCTTCTCTTCCCCAAATACATCGTAATAAAGATGTCTATAGCTGAACATTTTTTAAGTTTTTATTTAAATTCCAGTTAGATAACACATAGTGTAATATTAGTTTCAGGTGTACAATACAGTGATTCAGCACTTCCATACAACAGCTGGTGCTCATCACAAGTGCACTCCTTAATCCCCATCACCTATTTCACCCATCCCCCCACTTCCACCTCTCCTCTGGTAACTGTCAGTTTGTCAGTTTGTTCTCTGTGGTTAAGAGTCTGTTTCTTGGTTTGTCTGTCTGTCTCCTCCCCCCTTTCCCCCCCTTTGTTCATTTGTTTTGTTTCTTAGATTCCACATATGAATGAAATCATATGGTATTTGTCTTTCTTTGACTGGTTTGACTTATGTAACTGAACATTTTTTAGCATGGGATTAATAAAAACCGAAGAATATGTATTATAAAATACTGACTTTCACAAAGCACTTAGAAAACATGCAGGCATAGGGTATTACTGGTGTTGGCTGGAAGGAAGTTCTCAATCTTTCAGATACACTGCTTAGAGCCTGGCATGTGCTGGAGTTGTCTTTTCCCATTCTGTTGGCATCCCCACTTCTACCAAGAAGGGTTGGAGGTGTGGAACACATGGGTTGGTTGGGGTGGTGGTGGTGTGTCTTCTATGTTGTTGGAGCAGAAAGATCCCTTTTTTGCCCTGACCCCTGAGGAAAGAGTGGATAGTTGAGTGGGAAGGTGATACTTGCCACTGTCCCAGGGCAACAGGGAGATAGCTAGCTGGCAAACAAGCCAATACATGGTGCTGCTCTCATTTGAGTTGGGACCCTTTGCCAACTGTTTTCTGGGTGCCCTGGACTTGTGCTTGCACCTGAGTTAGGTCACATGAGCAGGAACTATAAGGATTTTATGATGATTTTTAAAAAGATTCTCTAGGAATGCCTTTCTTTCTCCAAAGTAACACTGGGCAGCGCTTAACTCTTAAGCTGATTTGCCATGAATGCATTCTGTAGAACAGAGTCACTTTAATCATAGGAGGCTTCACACAGTGGTGAAGTGAGACATTTACATTTCTTTCCCTTTTCCCCTCTCTCTTACCCTTACGTGTTCTGTGTTTTAAAATGTTGTCCTCATTAAAACAACAATGCAAAGATTTTTTAAGAGTTTTGAAAGAGGCAAGAACCTCAAATCTCTGATTATAAATGACCTGGTTATAGAAGTGGAATTAGGTAGAAAAAGGGCAAAAGTTGGCGAAAAGTATGAGAAATGGTCATGAAGTCAAAAACAGTGAAAATAACACTTTGAATGGAAGAAGGTTTTTATAACTTGTTCCCATTCTATTGGAAAGCCTCATTTGTAGTGAGGGGGGAAAAAAACCTAAAACAAACGAGGTCTTGTTTCCAAATACAAATAAAACATTTATAGTAGCATTTAGTCCATTTAAAGGACATATCAGTGCTCAATAAAAATAGGTTAAGATGTTTGCATATACAATAATTCCATTAGGCAAGACTGTTTTCTTTCCCTCTTTGAGTGAAATACGGTATACAGGTTTGGCACTGCAACCCAGTGGGTCCATATGTGCTTTCTGCCTCCACTTCCAACATTATCTGAGTCTTCATGCATTTCACCTTACCTGTTCTCCCTTTGTTCCATAAAGATGTATATATATCTTTATATAATAAGTATATTTATATTATATTTACATATGTAACATAAATGTACCTATAAATATATATGTATTAATATAGGATATATATTTACATAAAATACTTAAAATATATAATATATACACAAACAATGCAGAATTGAATAATTTTGTACAAATACTTTTGTGCTCATATGGATAAATTACAAGAAATGGAATCGGAAGTTTTTCTAATCTTTTTTTATTAGTATATACTCTTAGTATATTTCTACTATGATTTAACCTTTTCTTGATGTTCAGTGATTGCACTGTACTGTAAATAGAGTGAAACCTTCAAACTCTGTTGCTCTGTGTTTTTGGTCCTGTGTGAACTGTAAAGAATGCTGCTTTAAAAAAAAATTATGGTTACTTGTGTTCTGCCTGCTGTCCTATCTTGTTGGAAGTAGGTTGCATTTAGCAACCTTGCCTTTCACATTTGGGGAGCCAGATAGCAAATTCATTATCATTGAGATAATAAGTAGATTCTTAAGGGCATGAACTATAGTTCATGAGTCATCTCACGTGGCTGTGCAGAGAGCATGTGGGCCCACGCGCGATCACTTGAATTCTGCATGATTGGACTCGTCTAACAAGTGGCCTTCAGATAAGGGAGCTTTATGTTGATGTTATATTTTGACTGAGTCCTAATCAGTTACTACTTTGCTATGTTCCTGTTTTTTTTCTTTTTACACACTTTTTCAAAGAAAAAAAAATTTTTTTTTACGGGAGCAAAGCACTGCTTGAAAAACTATAGTGATGAAAAGATTTATTTTTAAAATGTCTTATTTCACAGCTCAAAGTTATGAAGTTTCAGGATGAATTGGAATCTGGAAAAAGACCTAAAAAACCAGGCCAGAGCTTTCAGGAGCAAGTAGAACACTACAGAGATAAACTTCTTCAACGAGTAAGGAATGAGTGTATTCAATAATATGCATTTTCCAAAGTTATTTGTTTGACTACCTAGAATATTGGTGTATTGGTATACTTAAGGAAGAGTATGTCTCAAATTACACCCTTTCATGTGTAAATGCTGAATACTGGTAGACAATTGGGAACATTTGAGATTTGATGTTTTGCAATTATTTCAACTTGGAAAAGGGTCTTAGGGCAACAGCACACTTTTTTATTCTGGATATGCTACCTATGGACTAGAAAATCTGCTAAGACCATGCTTTCAAAACTGGAAGACCTTCTGTGAAGCTTCAACATTTGTGACAATGAAACACCAGCAGCCCTCAGAAGTGGCACAAAGACAAAGATGGAGTTAGTTTGGGAAGTTCATTTAGGGCTCCTTTTCCACTGTTTCTAAAGAAGGACACCAAGTGGTAGAATACCTCATCAGTGAATTCTAAGCCTCGTATTCTTTATGCATAAAAAATATGTAGCGATATACAGAGAATTTTAGAACACATGTTAATTTTTGGAAGAACCCAGGAATTTTATTGGGACTGCTATTAATTTTTACCTATATCTTGACTATCATTACAAAAAAGACTATACACACACACACACACACACACACACACACACACACATATATATATGGAGAGAGAGAGAAATAAGAACATGCTGGAACAGAAGTTAGAATCTCTAAAAGCTGTTAATGGCATAGTACTGGTGACGGAAGCAGCAGTATAGTCAGATAGCTTTGGCGCTGCACAGACCTGTGCGTTCCTGGTGCCGCCCTTCGCTCTCTTCTCCTAGGCAAATCACTGGATCCTGCTTTTCTTCGTGAAACTGGGTCGATAGTCCCAATTTTGCAGGATTGTGAGATAATAGCTACTATTACTCTTTTATTGGATTAAATTGTTTAAAATATTTTGAGTATTTTAACTAGTTTGATTCCTATAAGATTATCAATCAGGAAAATATATCCTACAGATCACCAGAGGAAGATGGTGTCCTCTGCATTACATTTTAAATCTATATATGTTGTATTTCAAAAAAAGAAAAATGAGATTTTAAAAAAGATGTATCTGTACTCCATGAGTCCCTTTGGAGTTGGTGGCAGGTATCTGATCTGCATGGAAGACTACACTTTGAGATACTCACTGGTCCTGATGGTTGTAATGCATGTAATATCATTTTAATCTCTTTGCATTCCATGATTGTAACTGGAGAGGAGGATGTGTTTCTTGAAGGTATATACTGAGGGTCAGGAGATTCATCACCTCACAGGCCATCACCTCATTTTAAATAAGCTTATTAGAACATAGCCATGTGCCTTCACTTACGTATTATCGATAGTGGCTTTTGGACTATTGTGACAGAGTTGAATCCCGGGACAGAGACTGTATGTGGCCCACAGAACGGAAAATATTTATTGTCTGGTTGTTTACAGAACATTTCTGTTTGTAACTTCTGGTATAGGCTTTTTATCAGCTACCAGATAGCTTTCTTGATGAATACAAATCAGAGAAATTAAATTCCTGTTAATGAAGAGCTAAGTTGGCTTAGTGGGTTCATTTTCTGTAGCCACTCCCTTAAGTATATTATCAACAGAAATAATTTCAAGTGAGAAGTGGCGATTGTAGCAGTGGGAATGAGTAGATAGGTCATCTTTCTGGTTTATATAATTGTATAGTCATGTAGTCAGTTTGTACTTTTATAAATTAGGATGTAAAATTTCCAATAAAAATGGTACTTGTTAGTAGTAAGATTTTCTGATGGACGATTATTATGAATAACTATTTTTCCTTTTCAGCCTTGTGCTTTGGAGAGAGCTCTCTTTAGATTAAATCCACTTGCTGTAGAATCGCTACTATTTTATTGTAGTTTAGGATAGGCCGGTGTATTGTTGGCTTTTTCCTTTTTTATTTTATTTTATTTTTTTTTTAAGGGGAGGGACAGAGGAAGTAGTTAAGAGCCCTGGCTCTACAGCCTGGACTCCAATCCTGACTTCACCATCCAGTGTGACTGTGAGCATAGTACTTAACCTTTCTGAGTCTCACTTTTCATGTCTTGAATGAGGATAATAGTAGTATTCCTAAGGAATATTTGAAGTATTACATGCAGTGGTATATGGAAAGTTGTTTAGTAATTATTTGGTCTATGGTACGGACTTAGTAACTGGTATTACTATTATCACTCAGTGTAAGTAGAAGAAATAACTAGGTTTCCTGGAAGAGTAGGTATTTTTTTTAAAAATGGCATTATATGTAGTGATTTAAAAATTAAAATATTGTTGCATAAATGAGATTAACCTAGATAAGTATTTTTTAATGACTAAATATTTTTTCTTTAAAAAAATAAAACAGGAAAAAGAGAAGGAATTAGAAAGAGAACGAGAAAGAGATAAAAAGGATAAAGAAAAATTGGAATCTCGATCTAAAGACAAGAAGGAAAAAGATGAATGTACTCCAACAAGGAAAGAAAGGTATACATTTCTCATTTAAATGCCTATACTGCTTTTTGAACACTAAATCAAAAACTAATAATATGTACTATATGTTGGCTAACTCAGGTAGTACTAGTACTAGTAATAGTAATAATAAAAGATAAAAAATAAATGACATTACTGTGTGCCACCCCCCAAATAAAGTTTTGGAATGTTTCATTTTGTAATGTTTTCATCACTGAAGCCAACAAACTTGAAAAGTATTTTTTCATGATAAACATGTTTGGCTCCTGCCTGTAGGAGGCAGAATTAACTGAGAAATGGGGCAGTTAGTTGGCACTTGGCTTAGTTAATTGGGACATCATCCCATTGCATGGTTCAAATGGTACCTTAGCCTTAGTTAAGTGCAAGAATTCAGTTACCATATTAGGTATCAAACCTAAGGTTTAAATAACTAAACAGGCTTGCTACATCTTCCTTGTTGCCTCTGGTGTAAGCTTTTCTTCTCTGCTGAGACTGCTGCCTTTGTAAACTTGAGTCTCCCATTCCTGTCTAAAAGGAGTTTGTGTACGTAGGATAGGGACTCACTCCTCACTTTTAAGTCTTCATTCTAATCAAAATCATTTCTCGCTTAGTTTTTATTTTACTTTCACAGTTCCTAAATCTCTCATTTAATAGAGAAAATTGCTTTAGTTAACAAAGATTTTCCTAATATCCAAGTGAATGCAAATAAAAAAATTCTGGCTTAGTTACTCTACAGGTAATTACAAATAACATAGGTATACTAATTGGTTAAATGCTAAATTTACCACTTTTTTGTCTTGTATTTATTATTTTGATATACTTTCAGATTTATAGAAAAGTTGCAAAGATAGTATAAAAAATTCCCAGATATCCTCCACCCACATTCTCCAAATGTTGAAATATTTCTACTTTTGCTTAATTTTTTCCCCCTTCCTTTGCCCTCCTCCCAACCATTTAAGAGTAACTTGCCAACATGATGCCCCATTTTCTTATATAAGCACAATAAAAGTTTCAAGATGGGAGGATTAACATTAAATACTGTTACCTAACCAGAGACTTTAATGAGATTTTATCCATTGTCCCGATCTCTTACAGCAAAAGAAAATCCAATTTAGTTGACTTCAGTTTTTGTTTTGATCAACCTATCTTTAAGACTTTCTTGTTCTTTATAAAGGGCTTTGAATGTTGTGGGAAAATAACATTAACAAGGTTAGTGAAAATAAAGTTAGTGTAAACTGATAGGAATTAATAGCTGATTCAGTAGAAGGAAAATGAATACCTGATCCTTTGCTCACTTATGGAATATTTTGGGGGCTTTGTTCCGTAGGAAAAGGCGACACAGCACATCCCCTAGCCCATCTCGCAGTAGCAGTGGTAGACGAGTGAAATCCCCTTCACCCAAATCGGAGCGATCAGAGCGTTCAGAAAGATCTCATAAAGAGAGCTCACGATCCAGGTCATCTCACAAAGATTCTCCTAGAGATGTTAGCAAAAAGGCCAAAAGGTAAATGCAAGTTATTTTTTTGTAATATTTCAAATGCCAGTTTCCTTGTCATTTCACCAGCTTTTGAAAATAATTTGGCTGGCAACCATTTTTTAAAGGGCTTTAGAAAACCAGAGAAGTATACTTTCATTTTAGATTATTCCTTCCCACCTCCCCACCCCAGTCTCCTCATGACTAAAGCACAAGAAGGCTTCCAACAAGTAAAGACCAGCCAAGAATTTTAAACATTATATCCAGTGTTTTCTGTGGACTAGGGGTAGCTGCTTTACTTTTCATTCTGTTCTTCAGTTTCTATAAAATATTCTTTGATTTTGTCAAGGCTGAAAGGAGAATACTTTACCCCCTCCCTCCTGCCCCTGCATCTTATTAGCAAGTTCTTGGGTAGAGATTTGTGGAAATAAATACCATTCTTCAGTGGGTAATTTAAATGTGTGTTATATACTTTTTTTCCTTGTAGTTCCAGAAAAGTGGTTAAGAAATGTTTTATTCATCTGGTGTTACATAGTGGAATTTTCCTGAGAACTGAAACTGCTTTATATCCTAAAAATTTATTTTTGTGACCATTTTTAGTAAAATTTTTATAAAAGATAAGTTTTTTCCTTTTCTAAATGGCACTTGCATATATATAAAGTGTATTTATTTGCTTTGGTAATCTTCATGAACTGCACTTACAGAATTATGGTATCTTAAATGATTCCCTTGAATGATATGTAGTAGTTGGTCCTTTTTCCTTCAAGAAGATAGGTTGCAACACTTTTTCAAAAATTTTGTGAATGATCTTAGATGCCATTTTGAACTTTATCTTGCAGATTTAGAGGTTCAGACTAAGGGATCTATCAGTAACCTGGGGAACTTGTTAAAATTGCAAATTTCCAGTCCCTGCTTCTTGGGATTTTGATTAAATAGAGCAGTGGTAGGGCTCAGAAATCAGTCTTTTTAAGCAAGCACACCACTCATAATCATTGATGCAGTGCACAGAAGGTGCAAAATTACGTGTGTGTGTGTGTAAAGTAGGCAAAACACGAATTTGGGAAGTTTACAGCCTTTTTTATTTCTGACTTTCATTGTGCTCTGTTAAAGATCATTTTAGGTAATGAAGGATGGTCCATTTTGATCATATGAGTGCTTTGATAAATTGTTTGTTTGTTTCCTCAGATCACCATCTGGTTCGAGGACACCTAAAAGGTCTAGGCGATCACGGTCTAGATCCCCTAAAAAGTCAGGGAAGAAATCCAGATCCCAGTCCCGATCTCCACACAGGTCTCATAAAAAGTCAAAGAAAAACAAACACTGACATAAATTTTTAAGATGCTGTCACTTATTGGAAATGCAATTTTGTTTTGTGCCTGAATGGTCTGTTTTTTTAAAAAAAAAAAACAACAAAAAATCAAATGAAAGAGCATTCCTGGATTTTTTGTTTATTTGTTTGTGAATGCATGTGTAAACTCATGAGTAACTGCATCTGTAGACCTGTCATTGTTTTATATTGTATAAATTACTTTCGTTGTGGCTGTTTCTCAAGATGAAATTTTTATTGTGCTAATGAATTTCATCAGAAATGTGTATAATGGATCTGCTGGCAGTAGTAGTATTTTGTTTTAGGATGTTGTGACTTAGCAAAAATAATACAGATGTCTTCCCCCCTTTTGTAGCTTTGACAATTTGAATTAGATTTCAAATAAAATCTGAACAGAAAACTATAATGTTGTTTTTTTGCCCTATTGGTGACATCAAGTCCCTTAAAGTTCTACCAAGTGAGTTTAGCACTTCTGTTGTTTCTTATACTTAATGCACTTTATAAGCTCCATTGTTCAAGTAGCTAAAGTTTTATATTTACTAAGATGACTATCAAAATTAAGGGACCTAAGACTCCTATTTGGTAGGTTTGCCAACCAACTTCTTCGATGAGGTTATCTTGGGTAATACTAGTCCCCAGAGATCAAAAGACTAGGGAAAGGTGGCATGGTCTTTTTTGTTAATGGAATGCCTGGCTAAAATATTTTTTCTTTTATCAAAGAAGCAATATGATTTCAGTGTACTCAGCCTGTATGTCCTGAGCAACTACTTTTTTTTAGGGAAAAATTAAATCTCCATCTTTTGATTTCATCTTCTATCATGAAAGAAGTTTATTTATAAAATAAATTTTCTAACAAGAGTTGGCCATAGAAGTTTTTTGTATGATAATTGCCCTTTTATAGCCCCCTGTAGGTTATCTTTCAAACACTGGTATCAGTATATTTCTACAGAGTTCTTTTTAAAGCACCTTAGATTTTTGTTTTTTTGTTTTGTTTTGTTTTGTTTTGTTTTAGAATTGAGTTTTAGGTTTATCTTTAAGTAAAGCTTAAAAGTAAAATAGTTTTCAGGAAACTTAACATCCGGTAGTTTGTAAATTCAAGGTGCAAAAAGTTGATTTAAACGATTTGCCTAGTTAAAATCTGTTATACAATGGGAATAAAATTGTTGCAGTATGAGGAAGAAATAAGAAAACTTGTATAATGTTGATCATAATATTGCTATCAGTATAATGTAATAAAGGGTTATGTAGCCTTGAACGGACACTACTACTATTTGTGAATCTTTCAGTTTTTCTGGACACTTTATGCAGTGGTTTGATGGTTTTTGTTTTTGTTTTTCCCTTAATAGAGAGCATAGAAAACCATTCTAATATGGATTGTTTTGAGTTACCTTTTTAAAACTATATTTTCAAGTTGTTTTATTTAATGCTGCCTAGTTACAAATAAAATAAGCTGTACTGATGATTTGGGGCGTAGGTATATTAGCTGGCAGTGAGGTGTGCTATTTCCAAACTGGGCAAACCTATAGCATCTTTACAAATGAGCCAGTCCGATTATTTGACTTAATGGTTCTTACCAACATGCAATATTTCTTGAAAGTTATTCCCTTATTGTTCACTCTTGTTTGTCCATAATGTTAGGGAATGTTAATTCCTAAATGTTGCTCAGAATAATTAAATATGAACATTTGGTGCTGGTTTCTAAAAACCTACAGATACAGCCATTTTTAAAAACCTACAGATAATAGCCATTTTTAAAGTAACGTGTTTTTTCTCCCCTGTTCATTGCCTCGGGGGAGGGAATTTTATATATTACCTTTCTTTGCAGAAATAACAGTAATGTTGAGTTCCTGGTGATTTGGGCATTCCATCATTATTTGGTATCTAGTATAGGCTTAGAAATAATTGGACAGGAAATGACTTTTGCAGTCAAATTACAAGGAATGCTTATTTCCCTCTCTTTAAAAAAAAAAATATCCTGAAGAAGGAGGAGTGAGTAGAAATTGTTAGGTTAGTTTGGGGTTCTTATTTGTATTTTTCCTGCTGCAGTGGAATTTAGCAGTTCTTTTAATGTGGATCCACATACAACGAATATCTTACGGAGGATAAGACTGGCTTCCTTTTGGGTGGGTGGGTGGGGACTGCTTAGGGTTGATAGAATATGTGTTCTGTAAAGTTTACTAATGTGTGTATTAGATTGTATTGGATTTTTTTTTTCCTGGAATTGCAAATGGTTATTTCCAATTTTACTTAACGAGGAAATATCTAGAGTAAGCCTGTTTAATTCTTCATGGATTCTATGAAAGTTTAACAGGATCAGAAATTGGTGAATTCTAAGGAGGGAGATACTTTACCATTTTTTTTTAAATAACATATTATTCATGTTTCGCATCTAAAGAACACTTGATTAGATAGCAGAATTTCTACAGGTTGACTATAAAATGTTCATAGGGTGACTTTCTAGTTATAGGGAATACCCTGTTCCAGCTCTGTAATAGACGGTTATTATGCTCTACCATAACTACAAGTAAGACGAAATCCTCTGTTACCTACTCTTCTCATAAAGGGCGTGGCTTAAACTCTTTACCCTCTATCCTAACATTTATACACAGGGATTTCTTAACAGGTTAATACCATTTAATCTCCTTCTCCTACACTGAGAGAAAGTAAATAAATGGTGGTCTATTTCTTGCCAAAGAGAGACCTATGATTGAAAAGGATCATGTTTGTGTATCTTTTCTTTGACATTGTATTTCCTTATTACCATTAGTTAAGTATATGGGCATTTCTAAATTGTAATATGTTGAGAAGTTAGAGATTAAAGAACTAAAACAACAAAAAGCCCTGACCCAAAAGAATGCTTTTATGATGCTCAGAATATTCTCGGCTTTTCTGCTAAAGTTTGCAGAAACCACTAGACACTGACCTAATTTTTCTTTATTGCAGACCATTCCTGTGAGCTAACCCTGAGACTTTTATCCCAATTAAAGGATCTTAGAAGAAATATTTGCTTATGACTTCTGTATTTTTTCCCCAGATTTTAATAGTCTTGAAAATATTTTTAAGAAGTTCCAATCATGATTTAATTTAAGTTTATTAGACATGTTCTCTACACATTTGCCTTTGCGATCACATAAATTCTGAAATTATGTGGCCGTGATAATAGCCTATCATTATGATTATTAGAAAATGAGAGTAAATAAATCCCTGTATTGCCAAAGTGACTTAAGCTATTCTGATGACCACAACAGTGTGATTTCTTCAACAGAGAAGGTTGTTTTTAAAAATAAATAGTACCACTTTTCTAAGACTGTACATTTACGAAATATGAGCTTTTTTCTTTGTTGTTTTCCTTTTATACTTTCATGGAAAAGCAAATCACAGAAAATTCAGTTCAGATAGTAATGAAGACGCTAGTCTAAGTTTAAAAGAACACGTGACTAAAAACTCACAAAGTGCTTGCTTTCTTCCTATTTCACAAGCAGGTTTTAGACAGATTGTCGGGGGTAATTTGTTGCCCTTTTGGCCTTTTTTCTTCATTTTTGGTATAAACTTCCCAGGACTTAGATAAGCCACAAATGCAGATCCCAGGGGAAGTGTTGTGATGATAGACTAAAAGGTGGGAATGTGCTGCTGTTGGGAGCGAGCCATGTTCCATTGTTGAAAATTCAATGCCTCAGTGTTTATTCAGTACCACCTCACGGAGCTTTGGTGTAAATGGATTATGTGTATAATTGGTTATTTATATAGTTTTGTAGCTCTATAGATAAAATGCCCTCATTCATTTTCACATGTAATTGTGCTCGGAGTATTTGTTTTATCCTTTTACTTCAACAGGCTCTTGTACGTTACATCTCTGGTGATTTGAAATATCAGGAAAGACAATTTTTTCAGGAATGAGAATAATATAGTTGAAATCAGCTCAGCTGAAATACTTTACAGCAAGACAATTTCTTTTGGGTGAACTGATTCCATAATTTAGTTACTCTTGATGTAAGGATTAAGTTTATTGTGGAGCTGCTTTCCAGACTGTCACTTTATAGTTTTTCTACATAAAGATTATATAGTTGCAAAGGTTGTAGAATTTCCCTTTTGTTGTTGTTTTTTGACTTTTAATTACTTTAATAAAAATACGTTGTTTTCATAGCAAACTTTAGCCTGTTCATGTAATTTTCTCCATGTAGTTTTTCTAATGCAAGCCCAGTAAACCATGTCTGGTTTTCAGCAGCTTTCTCTCAAGTGAAATAAGTGATGTGTCACATTTATCAGTTGTAGTTAAAATGTTACATTTTCTATGTTTAAACTCTAATAAAATATTTTCATGATAGATGATTCTCTTGATTAGGAAATTTTATTATTGGTTTCCCCTTTTTTAAAGGGTTATTTTGTTCCATCTTATTTCATTGGGAAAGATTTAAACACAAAAAAAGTAGAATGAACATCCCAAATGACTATCACCTTGCACGTACGTATCTCCAAATGTTTCATTTTTTAAACCTAACATAACCACAATATCATTATTACATTAAAAATAATCCATTGGTTTCTTTTAAAATTTAAAAATTTTTAATTGTGGTAAAATACTCATAACAAAATTGACCATCTTAGCCATTTTTAGGTGTATAATCCAGTAGGGTTAAGTGTGTTCACATTGTGCAACCAGTCTCCAGAACTTTTCATTTTACAAAATTGAAACTGTAACAATTAAGCAACTCCTCATCTCCCCACCCCGCAACTATTTTACTTTTTATTTCTGGGAGTTTGACTACTCCAGATAAGCAAGTGGACTCATACAGTGTTTGTCTTTTTGTCCCTGGCATAATTCACTTAGCATAATGTCCTCCACGTTCATCCATGTGGTAACCTGTGCACTGGTTCTTTTTTAAAACCTACTTTTTCTTTAAAGTTTCTCTATTTCCTTACAGAATTTGAAAAGGATTTTCCCCAAATGGCACATTAGCATTTTCTATTTTGAGTAAAAACTTCAAAAGAAAACAATGTAATACCAAGTACATATGCCAACTACTCCACACCACTTTCTTTACCATTTTTACCACTTTTTATTCTG
Organism: Phoca vitulina; assembly: GCF_004348235.1. Classification (NCBI taxonomy): domain Eukaryota; kingdom Metazoa; phylum Chordata; class Mammalia; order Carnivora; family Phocidae; genus Phoca; species Phoca vitulina. The sequence continues at coordinate 14,663,733 of NW_022589713.1, read as the reverse complement.
TGTCCTCTTTTAATGGTTATGTGTAATTTCACATCAACATTGCATAGCACAGGGTACAAAGTATACTTTCAAAGCAAGCTATGTGATTTTGAAATTGTATTAATATGTGACCATACTCATGCTTTTTTTTTTTTAAAGATTTTATTTATTTGACAGAGAGAGACACAGTGAGAGAGGGAACACAAGCAGGGGGAGTGGGAGAGGGAGAAGCAGGCCTCCCACAGACCAGGGAGCCCGACGTGGGACTCGATCCCAGGACGCTGGGATCATGACCTGAGCCGAAGGCAGACGCTTAACGACTGAGCCACCCAGGCGCCCCAATGCCTTTATTTTTTTTTTAAGTTATTGCCTGATGAAAAGGACAATAAAGCTTTGGCATTTAGTAAATGTAGTATTTGGATTAGATACTCATTTGCCACAAAGACAAGAAGAAAAGCCCCATTCTCATTTCTTTTGTTTTACCCTAAGAAGACACAGAGCGTCAAACTGTTTAGCGTAAGAAACTTGCTTTTTTTTTTTTTTAATGTTCAATGATTCATTAATTGCCTATATGCTTTTTGATTTTTAAATGAGATGTGCATGGCCAAGTGTGGAGGGAGAGGAAGAGCCTGGGCTGTGGAGTCCTGTTTGGACTGGAATACCAGCTCTTCTCTGCTACTAGCTGTGTCATGTTTTAGAATCTAATTTTCCCACTTATAAAATGGGTAATAACCTTGGGTGTTTATTGTAAGAGTGAAATCACATGTAAATCACTGACACATATTGTCACACAGTGGTTTTTAAAATTAGTAACAGTATTCCTGAAAGCTAATGATGGGAACATCTTTTAACTAAAGTAAAATGCTATCAATTCCATAGCATTGTAACAGAATTTATAAACTCACTTTGGGGATATGTTGGTGTACTGCACACTGAGTATCAGTAGATAATCTGTCCCAGTCATACATATGGTATTTGTTAATCTCCTTTAAGAAAAACTTTTATTAACTAGGTTTTTAAAAATACTTAGTTGTTATTTATAATTGTAGAACTCCATGATCAAGGTTTCTGAAAGGAAGCCCGTAAAGGGAAAAGTGTGAACAACTTAAATAGGGCATATGGGGAAGGAGCCTGAAGAATGGTATGAAATATGATGAAGCACTGGATTTTTTGCCCAAGTTCAAAGTAAAACATAAAAATAACAAATCACAAATTATCAGAACTGAGCAGTCATGTGGGAATTCTCACAAAATGAGTGGGCAGAGAACAGAGAAGAAGAGGATTAGTGATGTGAGTGGACTTGGACTCTTGTATTTGGTGTATATTTGCGGGTTACAGTTGGTATTTTCAGATTATGCAGAAATAAGTAATGTACCCTAAACAAGACTGGAGAGCTGAAACCATAGAATTTGAAAAGGAAATTACACTTTAAATTCTGCCCAAAAATAATGGCTTTGAAGTAATGTCCTCAGGACATTTGTAAAACTCTTTGGAGTTCTTGCAACTGCACAAACATGAATCTGGAAAAGCAAAACTTTGATTCAAAGCACTATTTGGTCCTCCATAAAGCTGAAACATTGAAATTGAAAAAGATAAGCACCTCACTGTACATTGGCTACCTTAGCAGCTAAATAGCCCTATTACATGACGTGCTATTAGATGATTTTTCTTGTTTCAGCATATTTTGTTTTACTGCATTGCAATAGCTATTAGGTGTGAGCAGTTTATTAAGAGCATTTAGGAAAATGCGTTTCGGATGGTTTTTGGCCATGCTAACATTTTATTAAAGGATCTGTCAACTGTTCACTTACTTCTGGAAAAGTAAACTATGAGTCTAATATAGGCCTCCCTCACAGGGTATAGTGAGGTATCAAAACTCAAGAGGTGTTCTAAGTGGATTTTTTAATCTTTATATTCTCCAGTCATAACATTCGGCTAATGTGAATTTCAACTCTCAAGACCACATATTATGTCTGCCCTCTGGTGCTGTTTCACAGGGTGCTTATCCACAACTTCTGATATATCCCATCTTATTTTAAGAATATGTCCTCCCCAGAAAAATCTGCAGCGTGTCCAACTCTGTGCCAAATACCATATATGTGTAAGTGCCACCAAGCAGAAATATCACTCATCAAGTACTTAAGAGGCATCAACCTCTAAAAATACTGGTTTAATTCTGAATTGATTGCCCTAAAAGCATGATTTACTTTACTTAAATAGCAGGTGTATGTTAAGTCTTTAAGCAGGGAATGATCTGTTTCCCTGTTTGTTCTCCTGACATGGGAATTGTCAAAACCTCTCAGAATATTCTTTATTTGCATGTATTTTGTAATGAAACCTAGTGTATTCTTTACTTTGCCTATTATGTAATAAAACCATGACTAACAATGTATGAAGAATGAGAGGTTTGGTGCTGAGAAAGAATCTCTCCCTACTGTATTTCAGAGCTTATAATACTATTTGCGGTAAGGTGCAGAATTCCACTATCTAGATCTGTTTAGTATTTCTAGAACGGCTCATCTTATAATATTCTTCATGATTAATCATGGTACATACCCTGATAATTGTCCTACCCAGTGAAGAGTTTAAATAATTCTCTTCAAGTGCCGTAGCCTATCACAGTGGAATTCTTAGCTCCACAGATCACCACCTCTTCATAGCTTTCTTTGTACCTCATCTGTCCTTCTATAACGGGTCATAGGGAAAAAATCCTTCCATTTATTTTTAGTGCCTGAGTACACTAATGCCTACACCTCTTTATCCTTGACTTTGGCCTTTTGTCAGTTTATCTTGATGTGTCCTTACATGCACCCATTGGGGGTCAAAAGGCCCTTGAGGACCTTGCAAAGCTTCCTGTGTCTGTGTGGAAGATGGTTTACCTCCATTGAAACAGACCCTTTTGATGAAAATGGAGGAGGCTCTAATGTGCTTTCGGCAAAAATAGAGGACTTGTCCTGTCCTCCTTACCTCCTCTGGTTGACTTGCACTTTTTGTTTCCTCCCCACTTTCTCTCAAGCTTTTAGTTCTTTCCTTGCAGAATGTGTTGTAGACAAAGTATGATAAAATATCTGATTTTGGCTAAAGTGATACTTGTCGCTGATTAATTTGTACAGATCCTTACCTTTGACCAAAACACTGCCCGATGCAAGAAGAAAGACCAGGGCAAGGGCATGAAATATTAGATGTAGTCACTGCCGTAATCTCCTGTATGAATGAGTCCGGTGTCAAACTCCAAGACCAGAGAGCTCTTTGGATATTTCGGGTGGGACATGATTTCTAAAGGTGAATTTCTGACCTTGATCCTCTTTAATAAATCTAGATTAGTTCCTACAGGGCTTGACAGGCAGAAAGTTTATAGAAGCTGAGGGCTTCCTGGAAAATCTAGCTCTTTGTATTCTGTGACCCAGCAGGACTAGGCCAACCGTGCAACATAATAACTGGACTCCAAAAACCCAAAGACTCCCTTCAGCCTTCCACCATCACAAAGCGTGGGTTCTGATCACTTTCCAGCTGTGTGGCCTTGGTCAAGATGCTTACCCAAGGCATTTTGGGCCCATTTCCTCATCTGCAGCATGAGTGTCCCGGCCACTTGTTACAGAGGTCATCAACAAGTTGAGCATTTACTGTGCACCAGGCACTGTTCTAGGCACCAATGATATGGTGATGAATAGGACAGACAAGGTCTTTTGGAATTTACATACTAGTGGGAGGCATCAGATAAAAAAAAAAAAAAATCAAGATAATTTCGGATGGTAAAATGTCCTGAAAAACAACACTGTGGTGAGACAGAAAGTGGGTGAGAGGTACTGTTATAGATAGGGTAGTCAAAGAGGGCCTCCCAGTGGTGCTGACGTTTGAGCTGAGGCCTGAGTGGTAAGGTGGAGCTAGCTATGGGAAGACGGCACTGAGTGCTCCGCGCCAAGGGAGCTGCAAGTATGGAACTTTGACGGGGGAACGATGTTGGAAAGAAAACAGCCGTTGAGGAAAGCAATCAGGATGGCTCGAGGGCAGTGGGGAAAGGAAGGAGTGGCTTGAAATGAGGTTCGGTAGAACTTGACGGTTTACGCAAGGGAGTGACCTGATGTAGTCTCAGAAGATCACTCTGGTCACTGTGCAGAGAATGGGAGAGGAGCAAGGGGAGAAGCAGGGAAACCAGTTAGGAGGTTCTCGGCTGTGAAGATTAAATGGTCTCATCAGTAATAAGTATCCAGCATTGCCCCCAGCAAACAGCAGCTCCCTGATAAATAATTCAGCCTCTTCTCTCGCCATTTTCTTGGATCTTGTGATTTCTTTTCCCCCAGGAGAGGCTAAGTATTCACCCTAAGATTAACATCGCTTGGCCTCCCTTAACCTGACCCAAAGAGATCAGGACAAAGCACCCCTGTCGCTCTGGAGCTGTGAGTTGTGAGGACTGCATAAGCATTCTCTCACACATTCTGTGTGCTACCACCTACTGCCGCACTCGCTGCAGCGTGTTACTAGGTGTTACTTAGAAAAAAGAGTTGTGCGGTCAAGGCAATTGGGAAGCCCTGGGCTAGTAGGCTTTTTCAGCAGTACTTCTCAGAAAGTACTGAGACTATGTACTCTGTACCCGCCCCAGGCAGGAGACATTATGTCATATTGTCCCAACTGTTCTGATCTCAGAAGGCTAAAGTTCCGCTCAACAGACTCTGGAAAACACTTTCAAGCTGTGATTGGGCAACTATGTTTCAGAGTCCGATGATCTGATTAATGGGTTAGTTAGATGTGTCAGTGTCCTTTGGCGCAAACAACAGAGAACATCTCTAGCTAAGTTAAGCAAAACGGAATTTAGTGGAAGCCTATGGAATCTCAGAGAATTGACAGTGTAGCTGGCAAGCCAGATGTGGGAATCAGCAGGACAGGAGAAAGCAGTAGGCTGAAGAAGCCAGAATCCCGCGAAGGGGAGGGGATGGTAATCTGGCCAGGCTCCCCACCCAGAAGACCACAGCCCCAGCCTTCTGCAGCCACTTGATCCTTCTGCTGGAGCTTCGGATTCCTGGAAGGCAGCAACAGATGGACCTAGCTTCCCAAGTTATCACCTTTTAGAAAATAAAACTCTAATGGCTACAAACAATCATTTACTGTAGTTTGCCAAGACCCTGTTGTTAGAAACTTGGGTTGTTTCTTTTTCTGTTCTCAATAATGCTGTGATGAATATCACAAAATGCATGATATTTTTGTTTTCATTCTTTTAAACCAGTTTTGGATTATTCTCAGATATGGAGTTATTGGGTCAAAGAACATAAACATTTTAAAGCTCATGTGTTCTGTATTGCCAACTTTCCAAAAATGTACCATTTTAGACTTTCTGTGATGTTGGGGGATGGGTATTTCTCCACACCTTTGCCAACATTGGGAGTTTGTGACACACTACTTAAAAAGAAATTCAAAATTGGATGAAATTACTTGCTCCCAGCTGGGGAGATTTCTGGAATCTATAAAACAGGGTAATTTTGGCAGGCTATATGGACGAGTGAGGTAACTAGTCTAGTCATCTGAAGAAATGTGTGGGTCTAAAGCAACCCCACTTGCATCAGCCACACCGAGTGATAGCCGTGTCCTTAGATCCACACTAATGTCCTCCGACAGCTGAGGCAAAAGGTCAAAGACTCCCAATATGAATCTATTATAACTCAGTTTTTAAAAAATCACATTTCATACTATTTTTGGATGAGAGATCATGTAATAACTTAAATGTAAGTTTTTGGGTGACCTTAGCTGTTTTTGAGTTTTTATGTGTGATTTTTTTCAGGTTGGTTTTTCATGTGTAGAAGTGTAGGAGTGTGGTTGTGTGTTGCAGGATGAGGATCGGGGGTGATAGAGAGGAATATATTTCTGGTACATTAAAAAAAATAAAAAATCAAGCCAAGCAATGCTGTGTCCTTATTATTTCTTTTTTTATTTTTACTTTTTAGAGAGAGAGAGAGGGTGTGAGCGGGTGTGTGGGGGGCAGAGGGAGAGAGAGAATACTAAGCAGGCTCCATGCCCAGCGTGGAGCCCGATGCGGGGCTTGAACTCACAACCCTGAGATCATGACCTGAGCCGAAATCAATAGTCAGATGCTTAACCAACTGAGCCACCCTGGCACCCCTGTGTCCTTTTTTTCTAGACAAGTGTCTAGACAGGTCTATTTTTCTACCATATCCTGGTATATAGTTAGGGGCCATCTTCTTCTCCCAAATGACTCTTGAGATAGGATGCTGTCATGTCTTCCTGCACTAAGAGTTAAAAAATTGGACCTGAAGCCTCTTATCCTCCAAATCTTATCTTGTGTTTGATTAAAACAGTAGCAACATTGAACATGAGATGTGGTAGCAAGGTAGGAGAGTGGGGCATATCTCCCCTAAACTTCCTACCACCCATCATTATGGGCAATGAGACACCCCCAGCTTCTGGGCCAGGAAGGACCCAGCACTTGTGGCGTGGGTTTGCCCCTTTAACAACAGAGGTCAGATTAGGAATGGACTTCCCTTAATTCTCCATCCCCATGCTCAAAGGTCAAGAAGTCCTCATATTAAACAGTGATCAGGAGAAAACCACAGACACCTCTCCTTTCCCTCCTCACAACTTCTCACAACCACTCCTACCATTGTTTTTCTTTAATGCACCAAGACTGAATTTATCTCATTCTTTATCCCAGGTGCTGTCAGCCCTCACAAGAAGCCCCAGACTCTCTCACTGCCTCTAACGCTGAATACATGTCAGGCTGAATATCCCCCTTTCTGCCCAGGATTCACAGTCCAAAAGGAGCAGAATTCCCTATGTCCACAACCTCCTTTCTGAATGTTCCTATTGCCTTCTGGTTTCCATTTAGAAAAGAGGTTGAAGCTCTAGGGGACTTTGCCACTATTGAACTGTGAATCCTGGAGGACAACTGGGGAAATTCGTTATCTCCATGTATGATCTCATTTGGAAATAACATCAGAGATCTTAAGTTTGTGTTCCTATGTGCAGGTGCAGCTCAAAAGTCCCCCTTCTTTTTTGTAATAGTGAGATCTCATGGGTAGCCCCACGGGACTATGATTTTGAAGAGATAAAAGATCCTAGACAGCTCCCAGGGTGCCTTCTGGACACATGCATTCAAACTGGGCCAGAGCATCATGTTGCCTAAGAGGGGAGCACATTCTGGATCTAGGGTATTTGTATTCAAGAGGCTGCCTATTATCTTGAAAAGGACCACGGGCTACGGTTCTTCCATGAACTGGCTGTGTGAGCTTGGGCAAGAAATGTACTGTCTTTGGGCCTCAGTTTCCTTGTGGGTCAAATCACTGTTTCCTGGACACTAGTCCACAGACCAGCTACCTCAGAATCTCATGGGGGCTCTCAGAACTCAGAGTCTTGGTTCCCATATCTGAGATCCTGGTTCAGCAGGTCTGGGGGTAGGGCCTCCTGCCTAAAATATATGTATTTACTTTTAATTATAGAAAATTCAAAAATAGAGAAAGTAGTATAATGAACCCTCTTGAATATATCACCCAGCTTCAATAGTTATCCTTTAATTATGTGTATGTATTTTAGTATGCTTCTCTCCAAGATACAGACTTCAAAATATTCACAATACCATTGTATACCAGAAAAAAATTAACAGTAATCCCTTAATATCATAAAAACTCCTGATGACATTCACAAATCCACTATTGTCTGACAAAAAGTGGGTTTTTTTTTTTCAGTTTGTTTGAATTGAAATCCAAATAAGGATCATGCATTATGATTGGTCAATATATCTCTTAAGTAAATTTTATTTTATTATTTATTTTTTAAAGATTATTTATTTATTTATTTATTTGACAGAGAGAGACACAGCGAGAGAGGGAACACAAGCAGGCGGAGTGGGAGAGGGAGAAGCAGGCTTCCCGCGGAGCAGGGAGCCCAATGCGGGGCTCGATCCCAGGACCCTGGGATCGACCTGAGCCGAAGGCAGATGCTTAACGACTGAGCCACCCAGGCGCCCCTCTTAAGTAAATTTTAATCCATTGGCGTGCCTTAATTTCATTTTTTTCCCTTTAAATCTTGTGTTGAAGAAACCGGGTTGTTTGTCCTGAGGACTTTCCCATAGTCTGGATTTTGCTGATTGCACCCCCCCATGTTTATTTTCTATAAAGCAATAATTTGACCTAGAGGTTTGATCTGACTTAAGTTCAAAAATTTTGGTGAGAATAGTTCATAAGAGGTGGTGTGCACAAAAATAGACTCAAAATGGATGAAAGACCTAAATGTGAGACAGGAGTCCATCAAAATCCTAGAGGAGAACACAGGCAGCAACCTCTTCGACCTCAGCCACAGCAACTTCTTCCTAGAAATATCGCTAAAGGCAAGTGAAGCCAGGGCAAAAATGAACTACTGGGACTTCATCAAGATAAAAAGCTTTTGCACAGCAAAGGAAACAGTCAACAAAACCAAAAGACAGCCAACAGAATGGGAGAAATATTTGCAAATGACATATCAGATAAGGGATAGTATCCAAAACCTATAAAGAACTTATCAAACTCAACACCCAAAGAACAGATAATCCAATCAAGAAATGGGCAGAAGACATGAACAGACATTTTTCCAAAGAAGACATCCAAATGGCCAACAGACACATGAAAAAGTGCTCAACATTGCTCGGCATCAGGGAAATCCAAATCAAAACCTCAATGAGATACCACCTCACACCAGTCAGAATGGCTAAAATTAACAAGTCAGGAAAAGACAGATGTTGGCGGGGATGCGGAGAAAGGGGAACCCTCCTACACTGTTGGTGGGAATGTAAGCTGGTACAGCCACTCTGGAGGTTCCTCAAAAAGTTGAAAATAGAGCTACAGTATGACCCAGCAATTACACTACTGGGTATTTACCCCAAAGATACAAATGTAGTGATCTGAAGGGGTACATGCACCCCAATGTTTATAGCAGCAATGTCCACAATAGCCAAACTATGGAAAGAGCCAAGATGTCCATCAGCAGATGAATGGATAAAGAAGATATGGTATCTATATCTATATATACACCATGGAATATTATGCAGCCATAAAAAAATGAAATCTTGCCATTTGCAATGACGTGCATGGAACTAGAGGGTATTATGCTAAGCGAAATAAGTCAATCAGAGAAAGACATGTATCATATGATCTCACTGATATGAGGAATTCTTAATCTCAGGAAACAAACTGAGGGTTGCTGGAGTGGTGGGGGGTGGGAGGGATGGGGTGGCTGGGTGATAGACATTGGGGAGGGTATGTGCTATGGTGAGCGCTGTGAATTGTGTAAGACTGATGAATCACAGACCTGTACCCCTGAAACAAATAATACATTATATGTTAAAAAAAAAAAAAGAAGAGGAAGATAGTAGGAAGGGAAAAATGAAGGGGGGGAATCGGAGGGGGAGACGAACCATGAGAGACTATGGACTCTGAAAAAAAAAAAAAGAGGTGGTGGGCACTTTCATTAGGGTCACATAATGTCTGGTTGTGTCTCTTTTTGTAACATCAGCAGCCACTGATGGTCATTGCCTGTGTCCATTAATTCATTATGGTTGCAAATGATGATCTACTAAATTTATCATTCCTTTTTCACTTATTAGCTGGAATAATACAGAGAAACTTCCCCTCATCTACTATTTACTTATTTCACAGTACAGTTCAATAGGAAATACAGCCTAAATTCTTTCCCTCTACTTCTAATTTTCAAAGTCATTCTGATGCTGAGATATCACTATCCTCCAAAAGGAGCATTGAAGTTTAATTATTTTTAGTATCATTCTAACGTCATGGATTTTAACGTATTTGATATGCTTTGGTCCATTGCAATTCTTATTCTTAGAATTCCTGTCTTTGGCCAGTGGGAGCTTCTTCAAGTTGCCTCTTGAATTCTTTTGACACATGACAAAGGTCTTTTAGAGCTTCCTTGTTTTCGGAAATGACAAGTTCTCCAGGCTCATCTTGTCCATGATTTACTCCAGACTTAAAACATTTCTCAAGCTTTAGCAGAACACATATCGTTAAAAGACTCCTCAGTTAATTCTGACATGCAGCCGGGTTTGGGAGCCACTGGGTTAAATCTGAGGTTCCTTCCAATTGCAAAATTCCATTTTGTTTTCCTTTTGCCAATTAAAGTAGCAGAAATATATTTGAAATGATTTTTAAATGTTTACATGAAATAAAAATACATTTCAGTAACTGATATTCTTTTCATTTACTCTCTGCACTTTAAGTTGGTACACTTTTAAAAATGCAGTTGATCAAATCTATCACTCCCTAAATATTTTCATACACTTTGACCCAGAAATCCTACTTTTAGAAATCTGGTCTAAGGAAATAATTTTAAAAATGGAAAAATGCATGCATCAAAGTTTTATTTGCAAACTGTAAAAAGTTAGACATGGCTCAAGCATCCAAAAATAGGACAGTAGTTAGGTAGATTGCAGAGAATTTACTGGAAGGGATATCATGAGGCCATTAAATGATGCCTGGGAGGACCAATAAAGCCAGATGCAAAATTGTATTTATGGCATTATGTTAAAATATGCACATGAAAATGTTTAAAATGGAATATACCAAACTGATAGCAGTTGGTTAGTAGCCTAATGGTTGATTTCTCTCTACCCGCTCCCTCTTCCATTTTTTTTTTGCCCCCAAATGAGTTAAACATGTATTTGAAAATTCTACAAGTCTGTGATGTTACATTGATTAACTGACTTGCAGTCCCTTGTCATTTAGAAACAACAGGGCTTAGGGAGGAGGGTAACAGAGCATAAGGCAGAGCCCAGAGTTTGGGGTGTTATCTGGGGAGCAACAGAGGAGGTATGAGCAGCAGGCTGAGAAGGGCCGGGGTGGAGGGGGTGGTGACAGTGGACATCACCATGCCTCTCCTTCAGTCTTACCTGAGCTTTGTCTTCGTGAGGCTCACAAACGGCTCACCCATAAGCATGAGTGGTCTTTAAAAGCTTTTCAGTCTCCTTGTTGGACATCTCTGGCGTTTGCTCATTGGGAGTATGTGGAGAGTTTCCACACCAAGGATTTGAAAAAATGTGGCTCGATGGCAAGGATGATTGTCCAGCCTGGCATGCTGAGGAATTTGGCTTCAATATATTCAAGGAACCAAAGGCATGTCAATGAAAATTTGTTTGGGCCTTGCCCTTTTCGTTATTTGACCTTAGAACAAGCTCTTTTGGGTTGTATTTATTGGTATGTGAGGCATATTTTCTCAAGCCCCACGACCCCCAACATCTGGAAGGCCTTGCCCTGGCTTTCTCTCTCTTGACAGGAGGTGGTGCCTGAGGGGAAACTGAGGCTGAGGAAGCAGATAAGCCCCACCTACCCAGGCCTCTTTCACCCACTTGTCTTGACAGCTCCTCACGCGCACTTGTCGGTATTTCTCCCTCCTGGGAGAGAGGACCTTGTGAGGGGTAAGATGGAAGGCAGGTGGGAGCCGCATTACAGAGGACGTGGAATGCTGGGCTGAGACATTCGGATTTTCTCATATAGGAACCACTGGGGTTTGGAGCAAGGGAGTGATACAATCTGACCTGTAATTTAGGAGAGCCACTCTGGCAGCTGTGTAGGAAAGAGGTTGGCATGAGGTAGTCAGTGGGAGGGCAGCCGAAACCACAGGTCAGGTGAAGAAAGGCCACAGGAGCTTGAGGAGAGGTGGCGGCAGCAGGAAGGGCAGGATGGATTTGCCCACCTTTGAAAGGGCAGCTACTATTCACCAGAGTCTGTCACCTTTTCCTCCTTAGCACTCAGCCTGACCACTTGTGTTGGTCCCGTTGCTGCTGTAAGGAATTGCCACAAACTTAGCAGCTTAGAACAATACAAACTTGTTCTCCTATAATTCAGGGAGGTCAGAAGTCTAAAATCAAGGTGTTGGCAGGGCTTTGTTCTATCCGGGGCTTCCGGGGAGAATGCATTTCCTTGCCATTTCTGGTGTCTAGAGGCCACCTGTGTTCCTTGGCTTGGGCTCCTCCTTCCATCTTTGAGGACATCACCCCAGGCGCCACTCGCATCCTCACATCTCCTTTTTCTGACTTTGACCCTCTGCCTCTCTCTTATTAGGACACTGTGATTACATTGGTCCCACTCATGTAAGCCCAGACACTCTCCTCATGTCAAGAGTCTTTTTTTTTTTTTTTTAAAGATTTTATTTATTTATTTGACAGAGAGATAGACAGAAGAGCACAAGCAGAGGGAATGGCAGAGGGAGAGGGAGAAGCAGGCTCTGCACTGAGCAGGGAACCCGATGCGGGGCTCGATCCCAGGACCCTGAGACCATGACCTGAGCCGAAGGCAGAGGCTTAACCATCTGAGCCACCCAGGCGCCCCTCATGTCAAGAGTCTTAATCACATCTGCTAAGTCCTCTTTGTCAGGGAACGGATAACACAGGTTCTAGGGACATTTTTGGGGGCCATTCTTCTGTCCGCCACACCACTCATCCTTGTCTCCTATAGAGTTCCAGGCCTTTGAAGCCAAATTCTGGCGAGTAGAATGTGACCAGAAGAATATGATTTTTATTCTTCCCTTCTAGGCCTGGCCCATAAGATCTCCCTTGTGGTCCTCATGCTCCCGGCACCAGTGATACAAAGGAGGGCAGGGCCAGAAGGTGGAGGTGCCTGGGAGCGTGGATGACCAAGCAGAACACTGTCTGCCGCTGGAACATTCCACATTGAACCCCCAACTGAGTGAAAAGGAAACCTCTGTGTTCAGCCCCCAAACTTGGGAGTTTGTTGTTAGCTAACGTTATTCATCATAGTATCTCAACTAACTGATTTTTTTTTTTTAAGATTTTATTTATTTATTTGACAGAGAGAGACATAGCGAGAGAGGGAACACAAGCAGGGGGAGTGGGAGAGGGAGAAGCAGGCTTCCCGCGGAGCAGGGAGCCCGACGCGGGGCTCAATCCCAGGACCCTGTGACCATGACCTGAGCCGAAGGCAGATGCTTAACGAATGAGCCACCCAGGCGCCCCTCAACTAACTGATTATTGTTCAGGACGGAGAGTGAGGAAGAGGATGGTTTAGATTCTCAGGAAGTGGGGAGGCTGGAGGCTGTTAGTCAAGATACAAATTCAACTTGGGGTATACCTTGAGACAGCTTTGATGGAGGTTTTGGGTGGGTGGCGTTCTGCTCCATCTCCAAACACAAAAATAAGAATAAATAAGAATCCATTACCTCAGAGTGAAAACTAAGTAAGGCAATAGTCTAAAAGATGTTTCATAAATGCTCTCCTTTCCATAGTTTTATTCGGTTTTCACAGGAGCCTATTTCTGGGGAGAACTGAATATATTTAGATGAGCAGATCCAGCTGTGGTCTCACTCTGATCAGGTGCCTGAGAGGCTTCCTGGCAACAGGCGTGGAGAGTGACAGGGATGGGACATGTCACAGTGCAGGAGGGACGGGGCTGGGAGGACAAGGGGCCGGGGCCAAGGAGCAGTCCTGCCTGGTAGTCAAGGTTTCTGGCTGAGAACAGTTTTGGTGGAAGTCTTATGCACTTTTTAGTTCCATATATACTTAGAAATAATAAAAGAAATAATAAAACATTTGAAAATTTAAAGTGTATGTGCTATAAAGTGAAAATTCCCGTTGGTAATGGCTAAGAAGTTGTTGTTTAGATTACCTGAATGTTTTCCTATTCATGTGCTAACACACACATACACACACACTTTCAAATTGCTTTTTGTACTTGTTCCATCTTGAATATACTTCCTTTTCATTGCCTGTAAATATCCTTTATTCATTAACTATTATCGATAGACATTTAAGTTGTTTCCATTTTTTTCTTATTACAAACACGACATCAGTGAACATCCTTTGAGCACTGTAAGAGCACTTCAAAGAATCTATCCACTGGAGGACAAATAAATTCCTTGGAGTGGACTTGCTGTATTACAGAGTAGGAATATTTAATAATTTTGATAGATATTTAGGTTTCCCTCCAAATATATACCAATACCCTCTTTTTGAGAGACAGAAGCTGTGCAGTCCAGGAGATGGGGCGTAGTTCTTGTATGAAGACATGAGGGGAACAGGAGGACAGACTGAGAAGGAGTCATAATTCTCTGGTCCGAATTGTGGGGGCCCAGAGACTAAGCCCTGGGGAAAAAGACACATGCTGTATTTAGTGGTCTCTTGTCAGTGTATTGAAATTCTTTTTTTAAAAAAATATTTTATTTATTTATTGTTTATTTATTTATTTATTCATAGAGCATGTGAGTGGGGGGAGAAAGAGAGAGAGAGAATCCCGAGCAGACTCCGCCCTCAGTGCAGAGCCCCATGTGGGGCTTGATCTTGCAACCCTGAGATTGTGACGTGAGCTGGAATCAAGAGTCGGACGCTTAACCGACTGAGCCATCCAGGCGCCCCAGTGTATTGAAATTCTTAGTAATTTTTCAACAAAGGGCCCCAAATTTTCATTTTCCATTTGGCCACACAAATTATGTAGCTGGTTCCTGCAGGGGGAGGAAAATGGGCAGAGCCAGCAGCCTTGTGGTGAGGGAGTTGCTGTGTGGGTAGCACTTGGCGCTGAGATCAAAGGGAACAGACCTGGGGCCGGTCCAGGGAATTCTGGACTTCTGAGGAGAGGTGTCACAGTGAGAACCAGGGGCCCGAAGAGCAGCTGGATTGGGACATCCCTGAGAACCTGTGTTGCCTGGCTCCCTTAGAGTGTCCTGAACCAGGGACCCGTCTTGGAACTCCAGTGATCCTAGAGTGTGGTCCCCAGGCCTGCACCAGCGGCAGCCCTGGGAATTGGTTAGAAATGCAGGTTCTTGGGCCCCACTGCACATCAGTAGAGCCCGAAATTCTGGCGGGGTCCAGCAATCTGGGTTTTAACCAGCCCTCCAGGGGATTCTGATAGGTGCTCAAGTCTGAGAACTGCGGTCGAAACCAACTCTGAATCCACAGAGGACTTCTCAGAGTTGGTTTCCAGAAAAGTGTATACCTCTGGCCTCTCAAGGGCGGGAGTGAGCCCTACGAGAGGAGACCCAGGAGCCTGACATTTTCCTTGTCCAGGCTGGGGTTTCTCCCTGCTTTTTCAGCCTGAAGGAAAAGTTTGGGACCGTTACAAGTCTCTTGGGGGAATTAACTTGTGATTTCTCCCTCTCCATCGTGAACATAATCTATTGGGCCAATAAAATGCCATGCAGGCCTCATTTCTGTGGTCCCCTGGTGGGGCCAACATATAGTCTATAGTAAGTCCTCCCCACGCTGGAGGATAAAGGAGAGCTTGGCAAAGATAAGTATCCTAAAAGACATTAATGATGTGAGTTCTGCTTTGAAGAAGCTAAAAGACACCGGGTTAGCAAATGGTTTATGCTCATATTTTAGACTCCTGGAAGTTACACATATCTAAGGTAAATACCTTTGTCAGGAAAGGGGCCTCTTGGGATGCACAGAATATGAGAATATTAGAATTGGAAAGGGCAGCTAGAGATGGTAATAAAGTTGTTTCTCATCTAGGAATAATATTGAAAAATGCTAACACAAATTGTTTAAACCCCCTGAAGAGTGGGTTCTCTCTGCTGGGGCTGGAAGAATGGGCTGTGGGTACACTGCGTGGGATGGATATTACAGGGACACGTTGGGCACTGTCGTTGAGGCCAGGTCTGCACCACCTCCTCCACTTCCCTGTGGGCTAGGGCTACAAAGGGCCGAAGCCACTCGAACTTGCAGTGGCCGAAGCTCAGGGGGCTGCATACACTTTGGAACCGTGCGAAGGAAATGCCCATCTCTGATTGAGTGGAGTCCTTTCATGGCGCCCTGAGTGAGGGGCATGGCAGGCTGAGGGCGACCCTGGGGTGCCCCATGTCCCCTCCCCTGGGAGCCGCACAGGCCTGAATGGAATCTTCGGGAGCCACATCTGACGGGTGCCTTCTGTGCTGCAGGGAGGGCTCCGCGCTGGTGCTTTGTGAGCTCCTCTGGGTGTTGGGTATGCCCTCCAGGAGTGTGAAAGGAGGAACCGACTCAGCCTCTGCAGCTGGACAACGGTCATCCTCTCCCTGCCCTCCGGGCCGTGTAAGGGGCATCTGGTTCCACGAAGACAGCGGAAGGCCCGCAGGTCTCCCTTCTGCGCGCCCAGACTTTGACATTCTCTCGGTAGCACCTTCCCCTGAAAGGAGTGTCTGTGTTTGCCTTAGGCCAGCTGGCTGCAGCCGCCTCTGCACCTGTTGGAGGCATGCCCAGGGCGGGCTGGTGACACACTGACTCGCAGAATTTTCTCTGAGCGGCAGGTGTGAAAAGAAGATGGGTTCAGGGTATCATCACTGATGAAAAGGCTCAGCGGAACAGAATTGACTTTCCAAGTCATTGACACCGGCGGGAAAATGTTAACTCGTGGGGCGCCTGGGTGGCTCAGTCCATTAAGCATCTGCCTTCGGCTCAGGTCATGATCCCAGGGTCCTGGGATCGAGTCGCACATCCCGCTCCCTGCTCAGTGGGAAGCCTGCTTCTCCCTCTCCCACTCCCCCTGCTTGTGTTCCCTCTCTTAGTTTCTCTCTCTCTGTCAAACAAATAAATAAAATCTTAAAAAAAAAAAAAATGTTAACTCGTCCCCGGCGCTTGCTCTGGTCTGATGGCCCGGAGTCCCCGGGGGGCTCCACACTTGCCCGCGGTGGCAGCCCAGGGGCTGACTCTTGCTCGGCTTCTCCAGCATGTTCGCACCGAGAGGGCACATGATGCTGTTGGGTGGACTGGCGAACAAGAGGGGGTGATATTCTCTGAAGGTTGTGGGTACCCCGACCTTCCAGGATTAAAAACAAAGTCTTAATGAC
Organism: Phoca vitulina; assembly: GCF_004348235.1. Lineage (NCBI taxonomy): Eukaryota > Metazoa > Chordata > Mammalia > Carnivora > Phocidae > Phoca > Phoca vitulina. The sequence goes on along the minus strand of NW_022589713.1, from coordinate 14,646,990 downwards.
GGAATATTCTCCAGATGCTCTGCATTGAATATTCTTTTTTTCTTTTCTTTTCTTTCTTTCTTTCTTTTTTTTTAAATTTTATTTATTTATTTGACAGAGAGAGACACAGCAAGAGAGGGAACACAAGCAGGGGGAGTGGGAGAGGGAGAAGCAGGCTTCCCGCCAAGCAGGAGCCCGATGCGGGACTCGATCCCAGGACGCTGGGATCATGACCTGAGCCGAAGGCAGCCGCTTAACCGACTGAGCCACCCAGGCGCCCCTCAATATTCTGTTTTTCTTTGTCCCCGGAAGTGATTTTTTCTTTTAGGAACGGGCTTCGGACGTGCAGGGTTTCCCCGTGTTTGCTGCGGTTTGTCCTTCTGGCCTCGTTCTTCGTGACATGATGACCATGACGACCATGTCCCTAGCCTCTGCCTTGGACGTCTAGGATTGGAGCTGACAGCTGGTGAGAAGAAAAAGGCTCAAACAGATGAATTCTTAGGAGACCAACATCGTGTATTTATCTCCATTGCTTGAAAAAGATAGAGGGCGAGGAAGTACACAGAAGCTGTGACACACAGGTGGAATTCTGGCTACGTGGAATGCTTTGCAAAGCGTTAGATGGTATTGTTGGGTCCGCGAAGAAGCTCTTCTCCCGGGTGGCTCCATAAATTCTGCAATCCAGTCCGGCTGCCGTGCAGGCTGGATTTCCACTCCCTGCCTGAAGGAACTGGAATTCGGATACACAATGGCATTTCTGCACGGAGTCTTTTTTTTCTCTTCTGGCTTTGAAATTTGCATTCCTTTTATTAAAACATGCTGGTTCAAAAACATGTACCACACTGGTTTTGTCCATCTCACTTAAGAATCCCTAAGAAATTCGGGGCGCCTGGGTGGCTCAGTTGTTAAGCGGCTGCCTTCGGCTCAGGTCATGATCCCGGGGTCCTGGGATCGAGCCCCACATTGGGCTCCCTGCTCAGCGGGGAGCCTGCTTCTCCCTCTCCCTATGCTGCTCCCCCTGCTTGTGCTCTCTCTGTGTCTGTCTCTCTCTCTCTGTCAAATAAATAAATAAAAATCTTAAAAAAAAAATCCCAAAGAAATTCTGCATTCTTTTTTTTTTTTTTTTTAAGATTTTTTTATTTATTTGACAGAGAGAGAGATAGCGAGAGCAGGAACACAAGCAGGGGGAGTGGGAGAGGGAGAAGCAGGCTTCCCGCCGAGCAGGGAGCCCGATGTGGGGCTCGATCCCAGGGCCCTGGGACCATGACCTGAGCCGAAGGCAGACGCTTAACGACTGAGCCACCCAGGCGCCCCGAAATTCTGCATTCTTGCAAGCTTTTCTTTTCAAGAATTCAGTGAAATAGAAGCTGGTGTTAGCAGTTCCATATTTTCGGTGGGAAACTGGGGCACACTTGATGAGGTCTGGCACCTTGTCCGACCAAGCACCATGTCCCCACATTCCTGATTTGATACTGAAAAATATCATGGTTCTTAGCTGCACGAGGTCACAGGCCTGGGTGCTCCATGTGGAGTCTGGGAATGCGTGTGTCATCCCTTTTGGCTTCTCTACAGGGTTGGACTCACCCTGAGGAAGTTTCCAAAGAGGGGAAAGGGATTTGATTGCTGGCGAAGTGTCTGTTCATATCTTTTGCTTATTTCTTTATCAAGTTGATAACTCATTAAAAATTCCTTTTGAAGAGACCTTCTTTAGCATCTGTATTTGGGAAATTTCTGGGAAACAGTAAAAACTTAAGAAACAGAGAGCCAGCTTATCTCCAGACTATAAGTTTAAAACCAAATATATTTATTTCTCAGACCAATGTATTTATTGGCAGCAGTGTATTACATAAGGCTATTTGGGAATGTTTGGTGCGCAGAATTAATAAGGAGCCCTGGGATGCTTTGATTTCTCATTTTTCTAGCTATCAGGCATAATCCCAGAGGTGAATGGAAAATAATTAAACAATTAAGGAAAACAAATCTTACTTATTATGTTTTTGACTATCAGAAAAGGTAATGTTCTAAAGCCAGAACCTCAGAGAACCTAGGAACAGTTTATTTTGAGCCCATTATTTGAGTATCTTAGTTTTTCTGTAATTGTAATAAAACATTTAACCCAGAGTGCATTGATCTGCTAGAATTTCATACCTCTTGCTTCAAATTGCACAATCCATTCTTCCTACCACATCTATTAACATGTATTGAACATTCAGTACAACCTATCATTAAGGAGATGTAGAAAAACCTAATCTTGAAGCGTTTACTAATTAGGTGAAGTGGGCCCGTTCCCTGTGAGAACATTTAGTTACTACATTTCGTGAAGGAGCAGAGCTGTTTAACCTCCCAGCCTTTGGAGCAGTCAGGCAAGGATGCTTACCACCTGATTTCTGGCTTGATGATCTGGTCAAGATATTTCACAGTCTCTGCTAAGATTTACATCTTGGGATTTCCCTGTTGCCTGGGCCCACACCTTTCTGGGGCTCCATTTTCTCCTTCACCCCTTCCCTCTCCAGAGGGACACGTACTTGACACATACCTGTGACACATCTGCCCGCCACAGGGCAGTGACCGCTGTCAGTAGATTTTATGAGAAAGGGGAAGGAGCTCCCCAGATCTTACCTCCAAAGACCAAATGCAAAACAAGGGAGATCTTGGAGAGCTCCCAGATTAAGAAAACAAAATCCAAAGGCCCCTAGGGAGAGTTTAGGCATCAGGGTAGAGTGGTGTTCTGCTAGATTTAGAACAATTCTATAGTCCGAGCAAGTAAGAACTTTCATTGACTTCCGGTGATAGGATTTCTCATGGAAATCATGTGGACTGGCACACAGGGATCCTGGGACCAACGTTGTTTAAAGAATTGATCCCTATGATCTCAACTCTGAGTGTTAAGACTGAGTTTGTGGAACTGATGTGCTGGAAGACTAGGAGCCTTGAGGACTCACAAGAAACACTTACTCTCCCCTCTTGCCCTTGGTCCCCTATAAGCTCTCTCTCCCTTCACTGTGGAAGGTGGGGGGCTGAACCACTTCTGAGACCACCAGGTGATCCTTTATCTGCCCCCTTTCCCGCAGGTGTAGAGAGGTCAGCTGAGAAAGGGCACTTCCGGGGGCCGCTCCCTGGGCTTCTTCTATTTCTCTCCTGTCCCCCCTCTTTTTCCCCTCTTTTCCTCCTCTTATCATTTCAGTGTGCCCTGACTCCTCCCCCTACCCCCACCTCAGGCCTGTCTGGCTTCCAAGGCCCCTTGCCTCCAACAAAGGGATGAATGTGGATTGTAACTCCGATTCTGCACCTCAGCTGAGGCTCAGGTCACCAGGAGGGGCCCCTAGATGCTTTCTGCTGTTTATCCCATTTGCCAACCTCTAAACTCAGCCTCCACGTTTAAGGCAGGGAACCCACCAGCATCCAGAGGCAGGCCCCTTTCCCTACCACCCCTCACCACCCACCCCACACATGAATGCTGAAGTTTCCTGGTACTTTGCAGAGAAGGAGAGGGTCTGACCGCTGCAGCCTGACGCTGGAACTTTCCTCCACCTGTGGCTCTGCTCCCCTGGCTGGTTGCTCACCCTTCCAGGGCATGGTGGGTGCAAACCCCACAATACCCAGTGGCTTCCTCAACACAGACATTATTCTGTCTACAGCAAGACCTTGGGTCAGCTGGGAAGTCACAGGGGCTCTATCTAATTCCACCATTAAGGACCTGGTAAATTGCTTTATCTCTAGTTCCTTAGCTGTAAAATTGGTGGGCTGTGCTATCTGATCTCTATGTCAGTTTTTTATGGCTGCTAACAAACCATCTCACACCTTAATGGCCTACAACAGCAATTTTGCAAAATCTGTTAATTGGGTTTTTGTGTGCTGGTCTCCCTATGTGCACTCAGGATCAGCCCTCAGCAGGGGCATTGGCCGGGGACTGGGATCAGCTGGGACATCTGGGACACTCTTTCCATGTGAGGTCTTTCATCCTGGGGTGCTTCTTGCCATGTTGGTCACAGGGTCTCTGGTGAGGATGAGGCTGGAAGCTGCAAGACCTCTTGAGGCCTAGCTCTGAATCACAAGGTTTACTTCCACTGCATTCTCTTGGTCAAAGCAACAGATAAGGTCAGCCCAGATACAACGAGTAGGGAGATGGATTCCTTCTCTAGAAGGGAGCATCCAACGGACATTGCAAAGGGGTACAGACCCAGCAGGTGTGAATCATGGAGAGACAGCCGGACATCATTGTAACAACCTGCCTAATCTCTAAAATCCCTTCTGGCACAAACTATGATTCTTAAAAAATCAATTGCTCTTAAAAATGTGGATATGAGAGCATTGCTTTTGGAGGAGAAGCTTAAGGGAGAAGGCAATTGCCTTGTTCAGATCTCAACTCCATTTCTTTCTAGCTGTGTAACCTCAAGTAAGCTACTCTACTTCTCTACTTCTCAGTTATCTCATCTAAAAGATGGGGGCACGAATAATAACACCTATTTCACAGGGTCATGTGGCTGTTGAGTGACCCATATTAATTGAGAACATTTAGAACAGTTGCAAAGTAAGTGTGCTATAAATGTTAGGTATTCCCATGAAGATTTCTAGAGTCCATTTAGACAGTGGTACCTGGACTCGAACCACCATTGGAAACACACTTTGTCTTGCAATAACTACAGAGGATGGATGTTTCCCCTTACTCCCAACTAATGCACAAAACCGTATTTTTCTAATGGCAATTCAACATTGACTTTGTTCTCTTACCACATGTATACATAACCATCAAGGTAGTTACTGAGATTTAAAAAAAATTCTCAGGTAGATGATCTGAGCCACCTGACTTTCTCCCCTGCCCCGAGTCACAGCTGCCTTCTGGTGCCATACGTCTGGGGTGGGGAGCAACAGGTATGCCTTCCGCTTTGGGGCCAGGACTTACATTCCAGAGCCGAGATTTTTAAGGCCTTGAAACCGTCTGACACCAGAGAGGAAAAGAGCCTTGCTCTTTTATAATATAATATAGCGAGACAATACATTTTTATTGCTGTTCTACAAGCATGCCAGGGTTTTGATGGAGATATGAAGAGAGAAACAGTTTCCAATGATTTCATCAGAGGAATTATGGAGAGGGGACCTCTGATACTGTTTGCAAAGATCCTAGAAGTCACAGGGGTTTGGGATTTCCTTAGGGCTTTTCCTTAGTCTCCGGCTGTCTCATCCAACCCCATTTAGGAGATATATACACGTCCTCACATCATCATCACCATCATCAGGCTTCCGAAGAGCTTACCGTTCAGAATGAGAGAAAGAGGATAAAACATTGCACATGTTTTCCCTTAATACTGGCACGAAATATTTGGGGGCAACAGTAATAGTTTTGGAGACTTAGGCTTATAATTGAGCCTAAAAGCTTGTATTCGTTGTGTGCGTGTGTGTGTTTGGAGTTCTCATACAGACACTCATTTTTTTTCTTCTCTTAAGAGGAAAAAAGAAACATTTCTAAGACTTCGTTTTGACCTTTAACATCCCGCTAAATAAAATTCTCTAAAGATAAGTGGATTTTGAAATCTGGTGAAAGCCATGAAGCTATTCAATTCAGTATGTTCCTATTAACCTCATGAAGAGCAAAAAAACAAACAAACAAATCCTTCTGGCACTTACCATCCTCACTGTATGTACTATGCTTGTACCTCTATTTCTTGATTTATCATCTTTAAATGGAATCTTTTAACTTCCTGCCATCTGGAAAGAAGACTAGCTCACTCATGCTTCTGTCCACGTCCCACTCCCCGCACTGGCTACCTGCTGCCTGTGATTTTACCTAATCCTTCCAGTGGTTGCTTACCTCGGCCGAGAGAATCCCTACAGATGACCCACTTACTCTTCCTTCCATCTTTTCCTCTATCTCTCTGACCTCTTTCTCTACCTCCCAGTATACCCTTGTTCTAGTTACAATGTCACCGTCTGACACACTGCATTTTCTTCACGTCAGTCCAGATCTTCCTCCACTTGAGATGGGTTTACATCCTGATAAAACCACGGCAAGTTGAAAATGTCATTAAGTAGAACATGCATTTAATACTCCTAATCTACCAAACATCATAGCTTAGCCTAGCTGACCTTAAAACGTGCTCAGAACACTTGTATTTGCCTACCATTGGGCAAAATCGTCTAACACGAAGCAGGTTTTAGAATCAAGTGTTGAACGTCTCATTAATTTGTTGGATACTGTAGTGAAAGTGAGAAACAGAATGGTTGTAAGAGAACACAACGGTTGTTAGTGTAGCGGTTGCTCATCCTTGCGGTGGCGTGCCTGTCTGGGAGCTGCGACTGCTGCTTGGCATCACCAGGGAAGACCGCACGGCACGTCACCAGCACCGGAGAAGATCCAGATTCAAAACTGGAAGTATGGTTTCTACGGAAAAGCGTATCATTTTCGCAACATCATAAAGTCAAAAAATGCTGAGTCGCACCATTGTGAGTTGGGCCCATCTGTATAACGAAGGCTCCCATCCTGTCTTTAGGCTAATTCTAAAAACTGAAAACCTATTGATGGCATTTACAATAAAGTTATTAGGTAGGTGTTGGTCGTTGTAGGGCCAACTATGATTTGAGCCATATAGTTGGAACGCGTAATCTTTTAAAAAAAAAACTTTGCTCGGGGCGCCTGGGTGGCTCAGTCCTTAAGCGTCTGCCTTCGGCTCAGGTCATGGTCCCAGGGTCCTGGGATCGAGCCCCGCATCGGGCTCCCTGCTCCACAGGAAGCCTGCTTCTCCCTCTCCCACTCCCCCTGCTTGTGTTCCCTCTCTCGCTGTGTCTCTCTCTGTCAAATAAATAAATAAAATCTTAAAAAAAAACAAAAAAACTTTGCTCATTGAAGAATTTTCCAAGCATCTCATCCCAGTGGATTTTCCCTTGAATTTTCCTAGTTCCCTAGCTCCCCATCATATTCGGTGGCCACTCTTCTATTGCCTAAGATAGATTTATTTTGCTTCATCTAATCTTGCTTGTTTAGTTCTTTCATATAGCGTATGCGTGTGATAAATATTTTGGTATTTGTTTGGTATTTATTTGACTGGAAATATTTTTATTTTACTCTAGTATTTGACTCAATTTGCCAGGGCATAAAATTCTCGATAGAAAGTCATTTTTCATTAGACTATTAAATACATTGTTAGATTGCCTTCCAGAATCCAGTGTTGTTTAAGAAAAGCCCAATTTTTGTTCTTTTTTTGTAATCTCTTTTTTTTTTTTTCCTGGAAGCTTTTAGAATTTTTCTCTTTATCTTTGGAGTCAGGAAATGTTAGCAGAATGTGTCTTGATGAGGATCTCTTTCTTTAATCTTGTTTGGAACTTGGTGAACTCTCTCAGTCTGAAAAGTCACATCTTTCTTCAGTTCAGGGGCATTTTCTTTTATTATAATTTTGATTATTTCTTCTCTTCAGGTGTGACCATACACTCCTCCTGGAATTACTGTTAGATCTAAGTCAAACTGCCTGAATATATTCTCCTTCTCTAGTTTCTATTTCTTTGTCTTTTTACTCTATATATTCTGGGGGGGATTTTGACTCTGTCTTTCAAATCAATAACTCATTCTTCAATCTTTTTTTTTTTTAAGAATTTTATTTTATTTTTGACAGAGAGAGAGAGAGAGTGTACAAGCAGGGGAAGCAGCAGGCAGAGGGAGAGAAAGAAGCAGGCTTCCCGCGGAGCAGGGAGCCTGATTCGGGGCTCGATCCCAGGACCCTGGGATCATGACCTGAGCTGAAGGCAGACGCTTAACCGTCTGAGCCACCCAGGCGCCCTTCATTCTTCAATCTTGTCCACTATTCCTTCTATTTTTTTATATCGACGATCGTATTTTTTATATAATCAAAATCTTTTTTTTTTTTTTTGCCCGGGTTGACCATTTTCCATAGCACCCAGTAGCTGACATGAACTTCTTTTGGAGATGGGTGGGCTCTGAGTTTTCCCGAAGCAGGAGCCTGGTGCTTTCACATACGTGGGTGGGACATGTTGAAAGGCCGACCAGATAGGAATGTTGATGGGTCAAGTTGGCAGGTACCCGCACTTGCCCGCATTAGGAGGTTTCAGTCTTAGGGGGAGCGTTTCGGAGTAGCCAGCTCACCGCGGCTCTGTTTGAGCAGGCGCTGCCCAGAGCCCTGCCTGCCCTCCATGCCTTCCTTCTCGGCAATGCCACGATTTGCTCCAGCCCTCTCGGGCTGGCACAACTTGCCCCTTCTCCAGAGCTCCCTTAGGCAGACCTGCACCCTCCACTTGCACGGCTACTCCCTCTGGCACTGCCTTTTCCTCTCTTTCTCCCTCAGTCTGGCCATTTGTCAGGGACCCATCAAGACTTCTGTCTGCTGCTGCTGCCTTTCCTGGTGGCTCGGGAAAGAGAGATGAGGTAGCCCTGGGTCCTCAGCCCAACGTCAGGAGCCAGAAGCTGGAAAGTTTTTTTTTTTTAATCTTGAGTTGTTCAAAATCCTACTCTGAAATCCTCCCACAGGAAGTGCTTCCCCACAAAGAATCTATCAGGTTTATCTGTATGCTAAATTTCTGAGGTGGCTAATATGCCTTGCGTCTCTATGCCCAATTAGCAGGAAGAAGATGCAGTCCTGTACATTCTTTGGTTAATTAGATCTGCTACGAAATCATTCATCTGATGACCCCCCTAATGAAGCTAATAAAAGCCTCTTCTGAAGCAGTCTATTCTTCGTACCTTAAGTACTGTACCTAGCTCGGCCACACTGGCAGCAGGGCTAACAGACTCATTAGCTTCCAAATTCTGATGTCTGTTTTCACGCTCTGTTGATTTCATTAGATACAAAATGAAATCACTACCTATTAAAATTGCATTAAAGTACTAACTTAAATTGACAAAGGCTCAGAAACTTAGAGCCTGAGCTGTTGTTCGGCCTCTGTCTCTGGGAAATTCCTGCGTTTTGCAGACAGTGGATTGGACCTGGCCCTGTGCTTTAGGGACTAACCAGCCTGCATTTCCCCAGACTGGGTGGGGAGGCAGCCGCGCAAGCTGCCAATGAAATTACTCGGTTTCTCATCACTCAGTGATTTAGCAGTATTTTAATGGTTCAGCCGTTATTTTCTGATTTCCAGAGTTCAAAGGAGGCAAATGTGAGGATGGGAAGAGAGACAATTTTTCCATGGCCACTGCAGTGCCTTCAGAAAGGACCACCCCTGGAGTCATTTTCACTGTTGATGGTTCGCGGCTGCTAACCCAGAGGCCAAGGCCAGGAGGATGGTTGGGTACTTCCAGCATCACATGTAATCAGTCTTACTGTCCTCAGAGATTTAAACAACAAAAAGGAACAGAAAACCAACCTCGGTTCTTATAAAAACGGCAACAGAAGGTTAGGCGCCCGTGGCTTTCCAAAACCAATATGAAACCCGACTGGATCTAGGGCAGAGAGGCGGAGTGGGCATCTGGGGGCCGGGTTTGGAAGAAGCCAGCTGGCAGGTGCACAGATAGAAAGGCAGTGGCTGAGAGAACTCTGGTCCCAGCCCGGGTCCGGGGCAATTGTGACCTTCAGCCAGCCCCTGCGCGGACCTCAGCTTCCTCATCCAGCAAATGCGGCTGTCATGCGGCATATGCTACAGCTCTCACCAGCCAGCTCAGCGTGTGCGTGTGCGTGTGTGCGTGTCTGTGCTAGTCTGTGTGTTGTCACTTTTAGAGCTGCCCCCCAGAAAACTGCCCCTCCCCAAACTGAGCACCACGGTTCTGAGCCCAGCTTCCTGCTGCTGCCAGGTAATGTTCCCTTGGGACCCCACGGTAAGAATTGTGTTGTGATCATCTTGAAGACTCTTTGTAGTTCTGACAGCCTCTGAATCTGTGCCCAGGAGGATCGGATGGTCAGCGCTCACGGGCTTCGGGGGGGGGGGGGGGAACTCTGCCTTTTCTTTCCTTCCTTCTTCCCACGCTTCATCATCCCTGGCTCTCATTTGGACTCTACCAGCTCACCCCAGAGGTTGCGTCCTCAAGGCAGGAATCCAGAGGTGACAGGACACCGTCTCTGATGCACATACTAAGATCGTAGCAGGTGCACAGCAGCGTTCTGGGTGCCATGGCATTCTAAACAAAGTGCCCTGCAGTTGAAGAACACGGCACCAAGATGTAAAGGAAAACTGACAACAAAATCACTGTTGATTGACTACTCATGATGTACAAGGCATTGTGTGCTAAATCCCTCTATCATGGTCTTGAATCCTTACGACAATCCAGTAAACATGATTATCCCATATTACAGATGAGAACACTGAGACCATATTACAGATGAGAACACTGCTCAAGGCCCCAGAGCTCCTTCAGTGGCTGATTCAGGATTGGAGGTAAGCAGAGCTCCTTGCCACCTGGCCAGACAAGGAGGAATCACGGAACAGACTGCTTTTCAAACTGTGGATTGTAAACCATTAATGGGTTATGAACGTCACCGTGAAACCGGGGTTTAAGGACAACATTGAGAAAATAGACGGGATGCCTGGGTGGCTCAGTTGGTTAAGCGTCTGCCTTTGGCTCAGGTCATGATCCCAGGGTCCTGGGATGGAGCCCCGCATCGGGCTTCTTGCTCGGCAGAGTCTGTTTCTCCCTCTCCCTCTGCCTGCCCCTCCCCCTGCTTGTGCGCGCTCTCTCTCTTTCAAACAAATAAAAATAAAAATCTTAAGAAAAAAGAAAGAAAATGGAATAGACGAGAGAATATCAGAGTACATCTCATGTTTTGTGAATTGTGTGTGTGTCTGTTATAAGGTAAATTTGGTTATAAGGTAAAATTGGTTTCCTACTGGGTGTTGTGATAAAAAAAATAGTTATAAAACTCTGGCTTGGAAGAGTTAATGAATGAGCGGGGGTGAAAAGGGCTAGGCGTTGGGGAGTTGAGGTTTTTCCCTCCAGAAACCAACAATTACCTGGTTTTGTCATTTCAAACACTTTCTTTACAACCCTATCTCCTTTCTCATGGTTCACTTACAGCTCTGAAATTCTGTGATTGTTCGAGAAGCACAATTTGTGTCCTAGCAGTTTAGAGAATGACAAGGTTGCTGGGCACTGAGGAGCTTTACAGGGGTGCTGTGGCCTGAGCTGAGAGAGGAGGGGAACCAGCACGAGCAAAGACATGGAAGCGGACCCCGGGGTCCGGAGCGGAGGGCTGCCGCACAGGTGGGCCGGGGAATGCAGCACTTCCCACACTGGGCCTAGGAGGCTGGGCAAGATCTATCGGCAGTGCGGAATGAATGAAATCTTTGGATCAGGAGAATGGATTGATAAAAGTGCATTTAATTCCGGAGTTGCAAATTCCTCAGAAACCAGTCAGGTACCACGAGAGAATGACGTGGACCAACCAGACTCTGGTGAGATATCCATCTCGTGGCCCCTCTGAGGGGGCAGCTACCACTGAGCTCTGGAAGATCATCTTACAAGAATCCAGGTCCAGTGTTGCTAAGATTCACATTTCCATCAGAAATCTGCATTTTTATGTGAAATCTCCTGAATTACAATGTAGACAACTCAAAGGGAAGACTGCTGGAACAAATACACTTCAAAATACAGTGCCTTGAAGAAGATGGAGGGCGGGAAGGTGGGGGACCAGCTGTGCTGCATCTGGTCATTCAGGGACCCGCGCTCCCTCCATCTTGCTCTGCCACCCCTTAGGATATTGTCCTCAGCTGCATGACCAACGCTGTGTCACGGGCCTGTCTCTGATCCAGAGGCTGCCTGCAGCTGAGGACAACCCCGAAGTACCTGACAGTTGGGGGAAGTCGGCCAACCACATGCCCTGCAGCCCCGGGGGCAAGTCCTTCCACGAAGGGGTATTTGGGCAGTGCAGCTCTGTGTATCACATGACACGACCCACCATGTCAACAAGTGTATTTCTGTAACACTGTTAGTTAATAGTTACCTAGGCTTTGATAATACAGATAGACCACAACATATGAGCATACACATCTGCTTCCCTATTGTTGGACTTTTAGATTGTTTCCCATATTTGCTGTTCGAAATGGTGTCATAATGAACATTTTTAACTAAAACTTTAGACACATCCTTACTATTTTTGTTGCACACATTTCTAAAGTAAGATGTTAGTCAGAGATGTTGGTCTTTCTGCGTCTGATCTCTCTCGTTTTCTTCCTCCCTCGCTCTTTCTTTCCTTTCTTCCTCCTTTTGTTCTTTCCCGGCTTTGTCTTCCTTCATTCTCCTTTTATTTCCTTTTATCTTATAAAATATCCTTTTATCTTATAAAATACACCACGCATAAGAAAAGTACATAAAATGTACATTATAATTAATATTAATAAGGTGAGCAATGTACCATCAACTAAGTAAAAAAAAAAATGTGATGTTGTGAGTCTCCCTTGAGCCTTCTCCTCCACAGAGGTGACCCCATCTGACTTTTGTGGAAAGCAGTTCCTTGATTTTTAAAAAATATAATTTTAATATAATTTTGTCACCTATGTATATATATCCCCAAAGAATATTGTGTAATTTTACCTGTTCTTGGAATTCATATAAATAATACTCTATGTCTCTCTCTTTTTACTCAGTAGTGTATGTAAGATTCATCATGTTTTGTTTGTACTCTAGTTCACCTTTTTTCATTTCATATTCCATTGTTTGACCATACAATTTATTTATCTCTTTTGATGTTTTGGATTTTATATACAGTGTCGTTTTGAAGATTCTGGTCTCTTTCCTGGTGCACATGTCCCCAGATTCTTTAGCAATATGCTCTATGAGTAGAATTGCTGGGTCATAGGGTATGAGCATTTTCAAGTTTACTAGATAATGCCAAAACCTTTTCCCTATAATGTGCATAATTGATGATGTTCATCAGCAGTGAATGAGAGTTCCCATCCTTACCAACATTTGACATTGCCAGATTTTTTGGCATCTTCAGCAATTTGGTAGTGTGTAGTAATATTTCATTGCAGTTTTTAATTGCATCTCCCTGATTGCTAATGAGCACCTCTTCATGTATATTGGCAGTTTCAATTTATTCCTTTGTGAAGAGCCTATTCAGATCTGCCGTTTTTTCTATTAGGTTACCTACCTTTTTCCTACTGATCTGTGGGAAGTCTTTGTCATGTGGTTAGATATCTTTTGCCATTTATATGTGTTGCGATATCTTCTTCCATTCCATTTATTTTCTACTTTCTTTATGTTCTTTTTTGATGAACGGAAGCCCTTACTTATTTATTTGTATGTGTGCGAGCGGGGGGAGGGGCGAGGGAGAGGGACAGAGAAAATCCCAAGCAGGCTCCATGCTCAGCGTGGAGCCCGGATTGGGGCTCGATCCCATGACTCTGAGATAGATCATGACCTGAACCGAAATCAAGAGTCAGATGCTTAACAGACTGAGCCACCCAGGTGCCCCAGCCCATAATTCTAATGTAGTTAAATACATATATTTCTTTCTTTCATGGTTAGGGCTTTTGTGTTACATTTTTTCCCCTATTGAGATCATTACGTTGTTCTTCTACATTATCTTCTAAAAGCATTTTTGTGTTTACCTTTAGCATTCAGATTCGTAATTTAGCTGGAATTGAGTTTTGTGTATAACATGAGGTAGGTGTCCATTGTCATTTTGCCGTATGAACATCCAGTTGTCCAAGCATCATCTATTGAAAGATTGTCTCTGTCTTCTTCTTTTGCAGTGACACCTTGTCACAACTCAGGGTCCATATATGCACGAGTCTGTGATGGAGTCCGTGATGGTCTATTCTGGTCCATGGTCTATTTTTCTGTCCCTGTACCAATATCATACTGTCTTAATAATGAGAGCGTTCTATCAAGATCTTCTATCTGCAAAAGCAAGTCTTCCTACTTGTTCTCTTTGGAGCTTTTGTTGGCTTTTTCTTGGCCCTTTATGTTATATATCCACCAGCTTTTGTAGTTTGTGGGGATGCTGATCTGAATAACCACAATTGTTATTAGTGAAAGCAGTACTTTCTGGGTAGAACATTTTAAATTTGGATTTAGCTATATCACAGCAAATGGCACTCTGCAAAATGTGAGCTACCAAGGTACACTCCCACAAGTGGGTCATAACGAGATTTGGAATGGAAAAATGTTCTATGTATGTTTTGCGATTTAATTTGGGTGGGGATATAATGTTGACCTCATGCCTCTTGTAGCTGCTCATAAAGTATGTGCTGAATATATGAATCTTTTGGATGATAAAAATACCAAGGGTAATGACAAGCGGAATCTATTTTCCCTTATCATTGTAGCTGCGTGTGCGATACCCACGCGGATCTGATATTTGAAAATAGTTGATTATACACTATTCTGAAAAGAAGTCCCAGACACACTTAAAGGCAAAGTGAGTGTTTTAAACAACTCTTTGTTAACTCTAAACCTCAACAGCAAGAGCAAACTGTATGTATGTATATAGTTTGCAGAAGCATTCAAAGGATTTATCGGATTTTGGTTGCATGGAGTTTGCAAGCACCTTTGCAATGCTCATGAGCCAGAAATGAAAATATTTACAGTTAAGTTAATAAGAAAATAGCACGAAGAATTTGCTCAGTGAGCTGGAGCCAGAGCTGCAGGCTGAGTGAAACCACTTTAGGTGCACAGGCATAAACACAAACCCTTAGCGGCAGGGAAGCTGGCGACTAAAGGATTAATATTAGACACACAATCCTGAACCAAAATCCAAACATAAAAACCAACCAGTGGCTCCAATAAACTGTGTGGTTCATGACCTACCATATAAATGAAAGGGGTGATTTGGCACACAAGATGGAAAGTGTAATAAACAAACAAACACACAAACAAAAAAGCCTCCGTTAATGAGCATTCTGACCGCAATCAAATCACATGCAAATCAGGTGCTGTCTACTTGAATTGTGTAATTGGAACTCATCACACGGGGCGGGAGGGGGGGCGGTGTAGAAATTCGTAGGGTTGATTTTGGAGTGTACTAGGGAGACACTGAACTGAACCACTAAAGGTTAACGGAGCAGTTCAGCTGAGGAAAGTTGCAAAATCAGTATTACAGCCAGGATGTTTGTACATTCCTTCATTCATTCATTCAACAAATATTTGCTCAGTGTACTCCATATGCAAAGTACTCATGCTAAGTCCTAGAGCAGTTTTAAAGATGCTCGTGGGCAGTACTATAAATGTCCACATGGATTCCTTAAGTGGCAACACGTCTACCTTTCAATTGTTACATTTCTCACAAAATATGGTCTTTGTCTTAAGAAACTTCATTTCTGGGACAGTGTTTTCCGAAAGACTAGAACCCTACTACTCATGGTATATCAGAGAGTTTTTTGAAGAATGGGGGGTGATTTTTAATTTTAGTCTGGGGTTGGTCTGTCTTTAACATTTTTTAATACTTGCTACTCTTCCCCTCCTTTAAAAAAAATCCCAGAGATCATGTCTAAACCTTTTATAGGCAGTAATCTAACTAGGATTTAATAACTTTCTTTTGTTTCTTGGTTACCCTTCATTTCTGGAATATAATGGTTTTCCATATGATATACAGTCTTTATTTAAACATAGGTTAGGGGACGCTTGGGTGGCTCAGTCGTTAAGCGGCTGCCTTCAGCTCAGGTCATGATCCCAGAGTCCTGGGATCGAGTCCCACATTGGGCTCCCTGCTCAGCAGGAAGCCTGCTTCTCCCTCTCCCACTCCCCCTGCTTGTGTTCCTGCTCTCGCTGTCTCTGTCAAATAAATAAATAAAATCTTTAAAAAAAAAAAATAAACATAGGTTAGGTCTTGAACAAGGAGTCAGATGAAAGAAAATAGTAAATACATCATAGAATAAGTAGTGTGTGCACCTGGCAAGGAAGAGGGGGAGAGTCAGTGGAATGAACAAGGTTTGAGAAACCGCGAAGGAGAAATAAGGCATGCACACACTCTTTGCTCAGCTAACTCAGTGGTTCAAGCACGAACCATGGCAAGCGCTGGGCACTGGCCACCTCTCCTTCCCATGGAAACTGTGGAAGCTCCCTGCCGGAGCCTTTTCAGCCTTTCTGTGGACAGAGACTGGCATTGGAGCAAGGGGTTTTCCAAATGGCAGAAATGATTGGAGAAGCCTGAGGGTCGAGGTGTGGACGGCGGGTGCCGGTGGTGCCCCACGGTAAGTGTCCATCAGAATCAGCAGGAGGACTTTTCCAGGAATCACCCTTGGAGGTAATGTTCAGTGAGTGGGAGGAAGGGAGTGTTTAAACCTCATCTTCAGGAAGTCATTGGACGGCAATTTGAGAAGGCCTGTGAATCTAGAGAACGCCTACAGAGCTGGAGGTCAGGAGCCCCTGAGCTTGGAGTGTGCATCCTCTTGTGGTCATGGACTTGCAGTTCAACTAGGTGCTTCCACTTTCTCAGCTCTTCACTGCCATCAATGAGTAAGCTCGGTTTCAGCATATTTATGTATCTTTCCCATTGCCCGTGAGGCTTCCATGCATATTAGCGACCAGTTGGGTGGCATTTTTGTGGGAGAGATTAGGAGGAGAATGCTTGGATGTGAGAGAATGGGGAGAGATCTTATCTGAATTCTCTGGTCGTGCTTTCCATCTAAACTGAGTGCAGGGTTCGGCTCTCAGTGGTCCTTGGGAAACACCATGAAGTCAGGATGCTAAAATTCTACTGGACTTAGTTATTCATGGGCAAAATTGGTGCCTCATCTCCAGTCTTCTTGAAATAGCTATCCTTCTCTGGTGAGCGATTATAAGGATGAGCATCTGTAAATTGCTTTGAAAGTGAACCATGATTGTGAAGATGACATTATCTACCCTTTCCTGACAGCAAGAATCAGCAATGTGGGGAGTCTTGTAGTAAATAAAGGCTTTGTGAATCAGAAGGAATCATGGGATTAAACTAAATGTGAGCCCCGAATGCACAGAGTGCCTATTCAGCACTTTGCCTTGAACGACCAGATGGATAATAATCTGTTAGGGGATATTCTGTATGGGTTATTTAAAAGGATAGAAAATATTGCTGACCCAGGCTGGGACTGGATGCAAGCTGTGGGCACATCTGCAGCTATTGAGCACATATTTCTAAGGGTTTCCAGCAAAACATAAGTAAACAGTTGCCTGCCTGAGTGATATGGGAGTTTCCTAAGGGCCATAAACACCCAAGCTGATGGCCAGAATGGTTGGACAAATCCAGCTGTTTACAGAAACGAAGCCATTCAGCCAACACATACCAAATGGCATCATCTTTCTTGGGTTCATTTCCAATATGGCGTGTCAAGCAAGAGGGTAAAATTTGAGAGAGGGACACCCAGGGGTCCTGACCTGGTGACACAACAAAAGTGCTGTAAATATGTGAAGGTGTTGTGGTCTCCACATCATTATGGACAGAATTAAACAAGCCGGGGATCCAAAAGCTTCCAGAGCCGTGCCATGCATATTAATTGAGAACAATTAATTTTCACCAGAGGGAGAGGGCTTCTTTCTGTCATCAGTGACTGTTATTCCCATTTTGTTGGCACTGCTTTTGTGTCAATATGATGTGTTATGAAGCTGCACATCAAATCTTCATTCTCTAGGCACAGAGTCCAGGCCATGGCATTGGTGGAACACTGGTTTTCCAGGATGAGCATAAAGGGATGAACTGAACCAGTAGGTCTAAAGCCCCCCAGTCTCTTATGTTCTGTGCAGAGGAGATCTGGGGGGGGGGGAGGGGGAAAGGAAACGACATATTCATCATTAAAAGAACAGTGGAAAAATAAGTCTGAATGAACCCAGGTGTTTGTCATAAAAATCAAAACAGATATCTGAGTGCAATAAATCCCTAATTTCTTACGTCGTGCTGAAATTTCATCAATTCGATTAGATCCCAAAATAAATGACAAATGGGGCATTGACTGGAGATGACGATAGCAATATATTTTCATAGGAAGGCTAGGAGTTTAGATATTTATTGGATTGAAATTTGACCTGTGGCATTAAAATGCAGATTGTCTCCCAAAAACTGTAAGTGGGACACAGACCTGCAGAAGAGACTTTTCTGCATAGTAGGTTGTGCCCTAACAATGAAATCGTGCATAAAAACAGACAGCTAACAAGGCAAAGGAAAAGAAACAGTTCAACAAATCAACAAAACATTTTGTGTTCTAGAAATAAATGTGACAGAAACTGCACTTGAGCCGAAAGGTTGCTCCTTTGAAGTGAGTAAAACCACATGTTGTGTCGTGACTGAGAAAAGAGGAATCCGTAGAAGGACAAGGATACATCATCTGAAAACTAATGAGATGTTACACTTTGAGCCAAAGTCGCATCCAACTTTTTAGCATGTAACTAGGCAAGAGTGGAGCCAGATGATAAAGAGTTGACATAAAACTTCGGGAATTCAGGGGCGCCTGGGTGGCTCAGTCGTTAAGCGTCTGCCTTCGGCTCGGGTCATGATCCCAGGGGCCTGGGATCGAGCCCCACATCGGGCTCCTTGCTCGGCGGGAAGCCTGCTTCTCCCTCTCCCATTTCCCCTGCTTGTGTTCCCTCTCTCACTGTGTCTCTCTCTGTCCTATAAATAAACAAATAAAATCTTTAAAAAAAACAAAACAAAACTTCGGGAATTCAGAACTCGGACAGAAACTGAACGGGGTGTGGGGGGGGGGCACCTGGGTAGCTCAGTCGTTAAGCGTCTGCCTTCAGCTCAGGTCATGATCCCGGCGTCCTGGGATTGAGCCCCGCGTCGGGCTCCCTGCTCTGCGGCAAACCTGCTTCTCCCTCTCCCACTCCCCCTGCTTGTGTTCCCCCTCTCGCTGTGTCTCTTTCTGTCAAATAAATAAATAAAATCTTCAACAACAAAAAAAAGAAAATGAACGGGGGCGAAGGATGAACTATAGAGCTGAGAAGATGCAGAATGAAACTATCCAGGCTGAGGGTCTTTCTTTCTTTCTTTCTTTCTTTCTTTCTTTCTTTCTTTCTTTCTTTCTTTCTTTCTTTCTTTCTTTCTTTCTTCTTTCTTTCTTTCTTTCTTCTTTCTTTCTTCTTCTTTCTTTCTTTCTTTCTTTCTTCTTTCTTTCTTTCTTTCTTTCTTTCTTTCTTTCTTCTTTCTTTCCTTTCTTTCTTCTTTCTTTCTTTGTCTCTCTTTCTTTCGAGGGCCTTTCTTTCTTTCTTTCTTTCTTTCTTTTTCTCTCTTTCTTTCTTTTAATTTTATTTACCCATCTGACAGAGAGAGAGCCCGAGGAGGGGGAGCAGCTGGCAGAGGGAGAGGGAGAAGCAGACTCTCCGCTGAGCAGCAAGCCCGATTCGGGACTCGATCTCAGAACCCTGGGACCATGACCTGAGCCGAAGGCAGATGCTTAACAACTGAGCCACCCAGGCATCCCTGAAGGCTACTTTCTATATCCAATTTCTTCCCCTGTGCCTGCCCAAACAATGCACGTATGAAATCGTACATTTCACTTTGTTCACCAGTACATCTTAGAAATTACACGCATAAGCACCAAGGTCACCTAAGGAAAAGTGTGATGTTTCTGCGTACTAGTTTGTCTGTAAGTTACAGGAACAGAGATAACATTGCCTAGAGTGGAATTTGCTTTTGTGTGTGGCAATGTGTACCGTGAGACTCATGACATGCCCCAAACACTCATTTTTCTGCTGGAAGAACCGATGTCACAATATGTTGTTCTTGTAATTAAATGCTGCCATAATTTCTTTTCCTTTCTGTTTAATGCAAGCAAAGCAGCAATATCTATTGCTTTCGGTAAATACAGAAGTGACAGACTAGTTCTGGGAATTTGTACACATTATTTTACTTATTTTGGCGCTAAGCGCAGGCTCCCATATGATTTCCAGCGTCTGCTCATTAGCTGTGTACCCTGATGTGGGGCTGTACCTGGGGCAAGGAAGGGGGTTAGGGAGGCATCTCTTTTCAATTTGCACTGCTCCAGAAGAATCTTCTGCTAGCCATCCGATAATCTTATGTAGCCCAGAGGCGGGAATGCGGGGGAAACCAGTCCACCCACCCGCATGACCCTGAGTAATTTATTGTAGGTGTTTACCCACTATTAAACATGAAAGTGGCTGCTACCTTGCTTCCTAAACTCCAATGTGTGGGTCAGTCACTCAGGAATCTTGCTAAAATGCAGATACTGGTGCAAGACGTCTGGGGCCAGAGATTTTGCATTCTAACAAGCTCTCAGGTGACCTCCGTTCAGCTGATCCACTGACCACACTTTGGGTAGCAAGGCTCAGTGGACATCAAGGCCAACGAAACACAGGTCAACTCCAGCTGGGATGGGCTCCATCCTCTCTGCCAACCACTTGAACACTTCTCCCCATCCTTCTGCCCCTACAAACCTCAACCGGAACCCTCCCCATCCTGAAAAAAAGCCCTCACCAAACCAAATCCCCAAATACCCCTAACAAAAAGGGGGAAAGAAAGTGGTAGGACATCCTTCTTTCCTGTAGATCCTAAGTTCTTTCAACTTGCTTCATTCTTCCCCAGAGGGAAAAGGCCCTTCCCCTGGGGTGAGGGCAGGAGTTACTATTTACTAACCACTCCAAGCCATGCTGTGTGCTTGACCTCTGCACCCTCCCTGGCTTCTTCTGTCTATTCCATGAGTCAGATATTATTATCCATATATTACTTTCCTATATTGCAGATGAGAAACTGAGGCCCAAAGAGAATGCATATCTTGTCCAAGAACATAGGACTTACAAGTAAACTTGTGGGGAATTAAATCCAGGGCTGGTTCCAAATTCTGTACACGAGCCACTCTGTTTTTAAATCTCAAAGAACTTAATTCTTTCTGTTAATAAAGAGAGGGGTTTCCAGTTGACAGCCTTTTATCAGATACTGTCGCACCTGAGGTAGAAGTCACATTGAAGGCATGAGGGTGTTACGGTAGACATCACTTTATTTGCTTTAAACAGAATTCTATTAGTGCAGAGCCACGTGGATGTCCCATGGAGTTTCTGCTAATGCGATGTTATCTCTGTGTCCTCCTGACTTTTGATTTCGGTAACTGGTTGATGATTTTTAAAGCATTTCTGATCATGGACTAAAACTTCAGGGTCAAAGCTTCTCTTCTTTTCAAACGTTGTATTTCAAAATACTCTGCGAGTCATCCGTGCTGACTGATAAGGATGGGCGGCGGGGTGGAGTTGGGTCCAGACGGTCCACAGGGAGGCGGAGGCCACCTCTCAGCAGATACCGGGAGGCCAGGCCTCTGAGCACCTGGCTGTCAGGGGACAGACCCTCTGTGGAGAGAACAGGCTTACTCCAAGGAGGAATTCCTGTGAACTGGAGCTGCACACTGGGGATGAGGGGCCGTAGTCAGAGCAAAGCACTCTTCAACACTGTTGAAGCACACTCCCAGTTTCAACCCTATTTAGTGTGTTCATAACTCACGAGTCCTGACACACTGAGGGGGAAAGCCAGGGAAACGAAATGATTTTCAAATGCTTCAAGATCACTTTCTAGCTGAGGATAGTACAAGACACAGCTTTGGGGCGCCTGGGTGGCTCAGTGGGTTGGACATCTGCCTTCGGCTCAGGTCATGATCCCAGAGTCCCAGGATCGAGTCCCACATCAGGCTCCCCGCTCGGTGGGGAGTCTGCTTCTCCCTCTGACCCTCCCCCATCTCATGCTCTCTCTCTCAAATAAATAAATAAAATCTAAAAAAAAAAAAAAGACACAGATTTAACGACTACTGGGCAATGTTTGGCGTGGATGTGTGGAAAGAGATGACAGAAGCTGGGTCTCTTGTTTACAGGTAATAGTTTCTCCAAGAAGCCTTGTCCTAGAAGTTATTCATCCTTATATGCTTCAGCGTGATAAACAGCTTCATTCAGCATGCTGAGATGAGCAGTAGGCGAGACCATCAGAGGGGTGGTTGTAGCCCACCCTAAATTGCCTTTGGTGAACTGAGCATTGACATTATGACATTGGATTGCATTGATTGATCTTATAAGAACCAGCACTTTCTGCCCCAACTCTATAGTTGTTGTTGTTTTTTTTTTTTCATTGTAGATTATTGAGACAAATTTAAGGACTTAGTCCACTTTTTATACTGCATAATTCTTTTTTAAGGACCCACAGTAAGTCAGCCAATAAATATTTATTGAGCACTTACATGCCAGATACTATGCTAGTATGGGGAAAAGAGTAGTGAACAAAGAAAACACATGAATGAAGCTTACAAGAGAAGGCAGATAAAATTTTTTCTTAGTTTTCTGTGTCAGGTAAAGCTGTTGAGCTCCTGAGTAACTTTCCTTCTTTACTCTGGCTACTAGGAAGCTCAGAGCCAATTTTATTTTTTGGCTCACCTCTAGCAATCGAATAGGACCTCATGGAATGAATTGCTATATAGAACCACACCCTTGGGTTCATGTTATTTTCCCTTTGATCAATTTTCTTGTATTTATCTTTGTGGGCCATCTCATATCCCTACTATCTCTTTCTTTCATCCTTTTCTTTCTTTCTTTCAGTAGAGGGCAATAATGAAATAATAATAAAAGAGCCCAGCAGATCCTTAGGATCAAAGTTCAGGAAATACTGATGATTAGATGTGGTTTCTGAGAGTAGATCTGACTGAAAATTTATATTAATTAGTGTGAGAGCAGTCCTGGCTGTGTGGCCGAGGGGTGCAGAGGTTACACGTGAACAGCCCAGCCAGTGTTGGTGATAAATAAGGTCAGGGAAAGGTGTGAGGGGTGAGGTCACTGATGCCAATGTGGGGGCGGGGCTGGAGCTCCTTATGAGCACTGCTTGGCTAGATCCTAGAATTTAAAGGTGCAAACTCAAAAGCGAAAGCACTGCTTTAAGGGCAGGTGGAGAATAAGGCACAAAGACAAAGCATGAATGAAACCAAATCTGTAATTAGGCGGTAAGCCACCACATCAATTAGGAATTTTTGGTTGTAAGTAACAAAACGGACTCTGACAGACTTCATGGGGAGCAGGGAGAATTTGTGGATGCATTTGGAGTAACTCACAGGATCTAAAAAAACCCCTCCAAGTTCATAGGCTTAAAGAAAGGGCCCCCTGAAAGGGTAATGGAGCATCTCTCTAGGCTTTACTGTTGGGATGAGGGGGCTGCAACTGCTTTCTATTTTTCAGTCCCTCTGATGAAGACTCGGATTGTCTGGCACATAGTAGGAGTTCAATACATAAAGAATGAATGAATGGGGGTGCCTGGGTGGCTCAGTCGGTTAAGCATCTGCCTTCGGCTCAGGACATAGTCCTGGGGTCCTGGGATCAAGCCCCATGGTTGGCTTCCTGCTCGGTGGGGAGTCTGTTTCTCCCTCTGCCCCTCCCCCCTGCTCATGCTCTCTCTCTCTCTCTCTCTCTCATAAATAAATAAAATCTTTAAAAAGAAAAGAATGAATGAATGAGTGGAACTTTCATGGACAGAACATTTAACTTGCTGAGTTTGGGTAGGAGGGGGTGAAGAGGAGTACTTTGGCCGAAGTTCCCATCAAAGCCACACTCAGTGGGGTGGGGTGGTTCAGACACCGTTCCCAAAGGAAGGGAGATTGGATGGGAGTCAGGCAGAACCCAGGAGGATGCCCCATACAGGGAGCAGAGAAATGGCTCGTGGACTCGAGGAGGTGGTGTCACTTGCTGTGGCAGGAAAACATCTCCTTGTCCAGTTAGCTTGTCCCTAAGGTCGGGAAGGAAAAACTGCAGGAAGAAACTCCAAGGCTTTGTTTGCCAATCTTGTCTTTATTCCCACACTCACTTAGATTTGCTCTGCTAGTATTTTATTTAGGAGTTTGATGTGTATACTAATCAATGAAAAGGACCTATTGCCTCCTCTGAAAACCCCTTCTAGTTATTTTCCCCTTAGAATGAGTTGGAGGGAATTATTCACTCTTTTTCTGTTCTCTGGAAGAGTTTGAGTAGGATAGAAATTATTTAGCTCTTGAAAGTCTGGTAGAAAATCTGATAAAGCCCTCTGGGCCTGTTGTTTTTCTTATGGAAAGATTTAAATGACTGCTTCATTTCCTTAATAATCATAAGACTATTCAGGCTATTTCTTTTTTTGACAATTAAGGCAAGTTTTTTTTTTTTTTTGAACTTAAAACATTTCATTAAAATTTTTAAACTAAATTAAGTAGAGTGGTTATCTCTGGAGGTTTTGGGCTCTGTAAAGGGCTCATGAGTATTCATTATGTTATTTAAAGTCATATAAAATAGAAAAGGGCCACCCTTGGGCTAATGACAGTATGTTTTCAATCAAGGATTATGATTAATCCAATTCTGTGTGCTTAAGTTCCATTGAAAATGCGTATTTGTTGAAAATCTGAGTGAGTCAATCTATCTTGCCAGGGACAGATACTTCCCAAAGATGAATCTTGTAGGCCCCAGTGACACGGACAGGCTTGGCTGGAAACTGACCAGATAGCCCTGCCTTACATTTTTTCCCAATCCTGATTATGGAGGAAGGTCTTGGAAGATTTCTCTGCCCTATTCCACAGGCCGGGTCCTGGGCCCACAGCACCCCTGGATGTTAGGCCCCTATTTGTCCAGGATTAGGCAAAGGTCACGGCAAGTTTCCAATGGCAGTTCCTTTCCACATCACAGGCACCGAAGAAGAGACTGAAGGAGCATTCCTGGAAAAGACTCTGAATTGCAACGAACTAAACTACCAGCTGAATTAAGGACAGCCCAGTGGCATGACTGGCTCCCCCCACCAATGAAATTATGATGTGACTTATTTTATGTCTGGGTCATTACTATGCAAAAAGGATAAATGGATTAAAATGAAAAGAATTTCTGAACAAATGTGGGAAGGAAGACATTATCAAGTCTTTGGATGTCATTAGTTGTAACAAAGTTGGGAATTAATCATGACACCATGCAAAATGGTAAAATATTTGCAAGCAAGGAGAGGGTGGAGAGGCCGGAAGCTGTAAATTTATGCCGGCTGAGCACTCACAGCTGAGCACTCACTGTGGGGGCGTATGGCAAGTGGATTTACTATTTTGCCAACTCTAGTAAAGTGTTAGGAAATTGCAACAAAATTGTTTCTATGCAAACAATTGTTTAAGAAAGGGTCTTACATCAAGTAACTGCAATTCATGGTGCTTTCTGAGTAACCACAAAGCCAGAGACTAAATTAAAAGTATTAGAAATTATTTTCCTTGGAATCATGCTGAATATTAAGATTGAGATTTTCTCTCTTCCACAACTCCTTCTCTTCCATCACTCTTTTAATGAGCCAGTATCACTTATTTTTTGTTTGGGGCGGGGGAAGGGAAGAGGGAAGAAGGGACAGGGACTTTTGAGACAGCAGGGGAAGGGAGGTGGGTGGGTCCAGAAATGGAGAGATGGAAGTCACTCAATTAAATTGTACCACCTTCCTCTGTAAACAGGGATTGAAGACGTCTGTCCTGACCTGCTTGGAGAGGTGATGCGCTTGCTACTTGAGAAAGCCCCGCCTAAAATCTACTCTGCCTCCTCCCATTTGCATAAAACCTGTCCTAGATATACCTCATCCTTACACTTTATCAGAACCACAGGGGGAATAATTATCTGAACTGACTCCGGGCGTTATGGAATTTTTTTCTTTAAAACGGGGTTAAGTCAAGTTCTTTGAATATTTTTCTATCCTGAAAACCCGCGAGTTAAGTCACTTTCTAAAAGCCCTTGCATTCATAAAATTCTATAAAACTCAGTGAGGAATAATAGCTCAAACAGCAACATTTTATATTTAGGATCCTCTGGCTAAAAGAATGTACCCAAAATAATACAAATATACTTTTGTAGTAACTTTGTCAAACTTCCAAAAACTTCATGGGGTAGGAGGCAACAGATACACCTCCAGGAGATCAGCGCTCTGTTTATCCGCAGTCAGTGAGCTTCAGGACCCCTAGTGATTCGCCGCAATTTAGGCAAGGCCTCCAGGGGGTTAAATCATTCGGGCATCTAACACCCAATCACCGCTGAATTACTGAATGCTATTAGAAGTGTCCCCATTTTACGGATGCAATTGAGGGTATTAGTCGCCTTTGGTTCTCTTGAGAGCGAGAGAGGAAGCGCGAGGGAGCGAGTTTTCATCTTTTTAAAAAGAACTTAAACTAACTTAAACCAACTCAAAATGAGTTCTTTTTACTTCCAACGACCGTGTGTCCTTTAGCCAAATGATTTAAACTCATTTGTAAAAGCAAGAAGCAAGACAAATATTTTACTGTATAGCAGAACAACATAGAGTCACTCCCCGACCCCCCACCACCCCAGTTCCCGAGCACTCGCTCACAGCGGACGCGTCACTACGAGCGG
Source organism: Phoca vitulina (assembly GCF_004348235.1). NCBI lineage: Eukaryota > Metazoa > Chordata > Mammalia > Carnivora > Phocidae > Phoca > Phoca vitulina. The sequence continues at coordinate 14,620,847 of NW_022589713.1, read as the reverse complement.
GGACCGAGGGCATCTGCGGGGGGCGTAGTGAAATCCAGGCTGCCCTATCCGTAGGTGGAGTAAACGGGGGGGGGGGGGGGCCGAGGCGCCCCGCCTGCACACTCCTCCCTAGAACTGATGCGTCTTCTTTGACCCCGAGGTCAGAAAGATTTATTACTTCCTCGGTGAGGGAGAAGCCCCAGACCAGCTGGAACGCGTGAGCCGGGAGTAGAAAGCCTGCAAGCGGCGCTCGGCGTCCTCCGAGCGCACCCGCATCCGGGTGCGTCCTCGGTTCCTGGAGGGGCGGGCGGTGCCGACGCCGAAGGGAAGAGTGGAGTGGGCGGCCGCTGGGGGATTTCTGCCCAAACTTTATCACCAACTCTTTCCGAGAGCAAAAACGTGCGGCTGAGCCCGGCAGCCGCAAGGAGACTCCCAAGTTTCTCAGAGCCCCGGGCGCCCGATCTCTCCGAACCCCGCGTCCGCGTCCAGGCGCTTTGCGCACGTATTGCTACGGCCTCGGTCGTGTGGGTGGCAGCCCGAGCGGCGTCGCGGTGAATCGAGCCCCGCATCTCCAGTCCCCGAGGCGGCGGCGGCTGGAGCCCGACTCTGCGAGGGGGGCGGGCACGGGACGGCGGAGGAGGAGGGCAGCGCGGCGAAGGGGAGGAGCCGCAGCGACAGACGGCGGCGCGCACCAACCCGGCGCAGGCTGGCAGGAGCCGCGCAGAGGCTGGCCCGAGCGCGTTGCAGCCGCTCCGCGTAGGGGGAGTCGGGTAGCAGCATCCTCCCGGGCGCCGCTTTCGCGCGGCGGCGGCAGCGGCGGGGGCTTCCTCTGCCCCGATACCTCGTTGGCCAGAAGCGGCTGGTGCCGGCGGGGGCGGGGGGGAGGCGGTGGCAAGGGAGCGCTGCAGACTCGGGCTCCTTGGCCGATTGTTGTGTGTGTAGGGTTCCTCCCGGGCCAGTCGGAGGCTGCGGAGCGGCGGGCGCTGCCGGCTATGCCGGCCCGGGCATCCTCCGAGTGATGGAAGAAGCAGCTGCTGTCGCTGCAGGGTCGCGCTGCGCCCCATCCACCGCCGCCAGAGAGATGGGAAGATTCCGGGCGCGGAGGCCGACAGCGAGAAAGGCGGAGCCGCTTTGCCGGGAGCTGGGTCCTGTATAAGCCCCCTCCCCCAGCCGGCTTCGCCCCCCGGAGCGAGGAAGGAAGCTGCGGTCTCGAGAGGTCGGCGGAGACGCCGCTGGAGCTGGGCACGCTGGGCTCAGCGGAGCGCGGAGCAGGGTTCCAGGCCCGGTGAAAGTTTCCCTTCCCGAGCCGCAGGGCGCCCACTGCCCGGAAACTGCCCAGGGCTTGGGCTGCCGAGTCCCGCGACCCCCTCTTAGGCGCGGGGACTCCCAGGAAGGACTGTGAGCGAGAAATCGAGGAACGAGTGACAGCAGGACAGACCACCCGGCCGTGATCCCGGGCGGCTCCGGGGTGCGCCCGCGGCTCCAGGTGAGCGGGGGAGCCCGGCTGACCCGAGGGTGGGCGTTACTTAGGTGGAAGAGGCGGGTGGGGAGGAGGATTGGGGCGCATCGGCTTACTCCGCTTCCGCTCGCAGGTCTTTCTCGGAGCCGCTGCCATGGGAGAGCCAGCCTTGGGCGTCGGGGACCAGCCGCCGCTGCTGCCGCGCCCGTCTCGGAGCCGCGGCCCCAGTCCCCGCGCCCGAAGTCGGCCCGCTGCGTCCCCCTCCTGGGCTGCAGGGCCGCCTCCGCCGCGCCGCCGGCCCCGGCTGTGCCTGTGATGAGCCGCAGCCCGCCGCGAGCCCTGCCCCCGGGCGCGCCCCCCCGGTTGCTCCCGGCCGCGCCTGCCGCCGCGCCGCGCGCCCTGCTCCCGCCGTGGCCCCGGCGCCCGGGCCGTCGCTGGCCCGCGTCCCCGCTCGGAATGAAGGTGTTCCGCAGGAAGGCGCTGGTGCTGTGCGCGGGCTATGCGCTGCTGCTGGTGCTCACCATGCTCAACCTCCTGGACTACAAGTGGCACAAGGAGCCGCTGCAGCAGTGCAGCCCCGAGGGGCCGCTGGGTGCCGCGGCGGGGGCGGCTGGGGGCGGCTGGGGGCGCCCGGGGCCTCCTCCGGCAGTGCCACCCCGCGCACACACCCGCTTGGACCCCCGTACGCCGTACCGCCCTCCTGCCGCCGCCGCCGCCGCCGCCGCCGCCGTCGGGGCGGCCCCCGCCGCAGCAGCAGGCGCAGCAGGGGCGGTGGCCCCTCCCCGCAATGGCACTCGGGGCACCGGGGGTGGCGGAGAGAAGAGGCAGTTGGTGTATGTGTTCACCACGTGGCGCTCGGGCTCCTCTTTCTTCGGTGAGCTCTTCAACCAGAACCCCGAGGTGTTCTTTCTCTACGAGCCAGTGTGGCACGTGTGGCAAAAACTGTACCCAGGGGACGCTGTTTCCCTGCAAGGAGCTGCGCGGGACATGCTGAGCGCTCTCTATCGCTGCGACCTCTCGGTCTTCCAGCTGTACAGCCCCGCGGGCAGCGGGGGGCGCAACCTCACCACGCTGGGCATTTTCGGTGCAGCCACCAACAAGGTGGTGTGCTCCTCGCCACTCTGCCCCGCCTACCGCAAGGAGGTCGTGGGGCTGGTGGACGATCGCGTGTGCAAGAAGTGTCCGCCGCAGCGGCTGGCGCGCTTTGAGGAGGAGTGCCGCAAGTACCGCACGCTGGTCATCAAGGGCGTGCGTGTCTTCGACGTGGCCGTGTTGGCGCCGCTGCTGCGCGACCCTGCCCTGGACCTCAAGGTCATCCACCTAGTGCGCGATCCGCGTGCCGTGGCCAGCTCACGCATCCGCTCGCGCCACGGTCTCATCCGTGAGAGCCTTCAGGTGGTGCGCAGCCGGGACCCGCGCGCCCACCGCATGCCCTTCCTGGAGGCCGCTGGCCACAAGCTGGGCGTCAAGAAGGAGGGTGTGGGCGGCCCGGCGGACTACCACGCTCTTGGCGCTATGGAGGTCATCTGCAACAGCATGGCCAAGACACTGCAGACAGCCCTGCAGCCCCCTGACTGGCTGCAAGGCCACTACCTGGTAGTGCGGTACGAGGACCTAGTGGGAGACCCCGTCAAGACCCTACGGAGGGTGTACGACTTTGTGGGGCTGCTGGTGAGCCCCGAAATGGAACAGTTTGCCCTCAACATGACCAGTGGCTCAGGCTCCTCCTCTAAACCCTTTGTGGTGTCCGCGCGCAACGCCACGCAGGCCGCCAACGCCTGGCGGACGGCCCTCACCTTCCAGCAGATCAAACAGGTGGAGGAGTTTTGCTACCAGCCCATGGCGGTGCTGGGCTATGAGCGGGTCAATAGTCCCGAGGAGGTCAAAGACCTCAGTAAGACCCTGCTCCGGAAGCCCCGGCTCTGAGAGGGTTTCCTGGGAGACCTGACTCCCTGTGGAGACACCCACAGGAGGATTGTGGTGTATTGCAACAAAAACAGCCCAGACCCAAACTGAGGAAACCCACATATTCTATTATAGATATATAGTATAAATAACCACACAGGCACTTGCTGTCAATGTTTTGAGTCATTGAATTTCAAGGAACAGCCACAATACGCACACATCTCAGCAAAGGCAAGACTTGAAAGTTCTGACCAGCTCCCCTCCTCTCCTCTCCCCTGCCTTTTCTCCCTTCCTTTTTCTCCCCTTTCCTACCCTCTCTCCTACCTACCTTCCGTTTTGAAGTGGGATGTTGATTAAATCAAGATCCAGTAACCTAAATCTTGTTTACAAAATTTTCGTGGTATCTGTGAACATGTACAAGAGTAATTTGGTCGTGAGGGGTGGGGTGGAGAAAGGGGAAGTTGGAAGTTGGCCCGAGCACAGAGCTCCATTGGGCACGATAGCCGAGGAGGCATTCTTCTAAAAGTAGACTTGTGTAAAAAGCAAAGGTTCTCCGTGAGTATTAATAAAAAAGATAATAAATAATATTCTTTTTAATATTTGCCTCCATTACTTTGGATTTACCTATGCTACTTGTCCTGGGTAGCTTCAGACAGAATTTGCTTCCCCTCCCCCCACCCCCCTTTCCCAGTCTGTTTCCTAGAAAACCGCTAAGGTGGGTGGGAGCAGCTTCTGACTCCTTGATAAGAACCTTGGAGTTGTTTTCTCACATATAAATCACAGCCTGTCAGGTGCGCAGGAATGGGGACAGACCTTCGAATTCTAAAGGCAAACACCAAGCAAGGCAGTGGAGGGAAAAGCTCGCACTCCTTTCCTGTTCCACTTTGAGCACAGAAATGAAGAAGCAACTCCCTTGGGGGTTTGAAGCATTGGGTTTTGATTACTGTTCAGTTAAGACTGGGGAACCTTGAAGCGGAGACATGTTTTGGTTCTGAGGTTAGTTCAGAAAAAGGATTTTTTGGAAGAAAAGTATATAAGTAAAAAAAAAATTTCTGATGATTAAAACAGACCTCAAAAATCAGCGTGAAGGTATTGTTGACGATGGTAGCAACTTCTTTGGTTAGAAAAATGACAAGTCTCTATGTCTGGAGTGTTTTCCTGCCTGTGACCCAGTACATGGAGGCATTTGAAAAGGGAAGTTTCACCTGTGAGCTATCAGGGCACTCACAGGCTTCTCCTTTTCTTTCTTGCTTCCCATTCAAATCAGTGCAAAACAAGAATATGAATTTCTCATGGCTTACGTGGGATGCCCATGAGGGTGCATTACTTTTCCTTACTGTGTTTCCTAAAAGTGAAATTGCAAAGAAGCTATAACATGTTGCAGACAGTAGAAGGCTTCAGCCAAGAGCTTCTTTTAGATATGAAAATGAATTCTGAGAAAGAGGAAATGAAAATGAATTATGAGTAAATGTGTTGGATTTTGAGATTTGGTATTTTCCAGGGAGAAAACCATGCCAGTTTTCTGGCAATGGTAATGGTGTGCTGCCGTCCTGAGCCCATTTCTACTGAAGCATTCTGTAGAATGTCATATTACAGTACGAAGTTTTAAAGCCTAAATAGGTAAAAGAGACAGTGTAGTTATATATTTCATTATAGACGGTACAAGTTCGAGATCATCATGACTTTATTTTACTATAATTTATTGTGAAATCTCCGCAGGCCAACCCGTGTTGGTTAAATGCGGGGGATTTGAAGGAAAATATGATGAAAAATAATATGTACTTGGGAAAGATTTTAACCCAAGGTGATCCTTAAGTATAAGAATGTAAGAATCTTAAGTATAATTTTCATTACAATGTGAAATCTAACTACACTGTTAAGAATTCAAGATAAAGAAGCACAGAAGTTAAAAAAAGAGTTGTATTTAGCAGTGGACTTTATAACATACTCTAGGATGGCTAGTTCTTAATTTCCTAAAATAGTTTAGAGTATTGTGTTTATTAAACCAGATGACAGCTATAACACATTGATCATGTTTTCTATGATATTTTCATGGTAGCGCCTCTGTGGAATTATCATCGGCAGCAATAGAATATTGCAATAGCTTTAATTTAAGAATACTTTAAAATTAAATGAAAAAAATAAGTATTAATGTTGGAAGACTATCGATGAAATAGGTTTAACAGGAAATCAAGACAGCGTCATTAAAAGGCAACCATTCTGAATAAAATAACCATTTAAAAACAAATTTCATGTGGCGTTAGAATCAGCTCTTCTCACTTAATCACAGTAAAATTCATGCTTCGTTTTTGAGTGAAGGGTTTTTTAAACAGTGGAATTCATTCTTCTCTCAGTATGTCTAAGGACTTTGTGTTAAAGTAGAATTGCGATGTGTTTGGATCTTTTGTTTTTAAAAAAATCCCGGGTGCTGCGTGGAGCCTCTGCCGCGGGCAGCGCATTCGTGGCCTCTGCTCAGAGGAAATTTGAAGCATAAACACCAACATTTGTCCCCTCGCGGTGTTGGAACGGGGTTTCTGCCCAATACCCTTGTTTGTGGCAGATGCTTTCTCTCCACTCTGCCACTCTGTAATTGGAAAAGGCGAACTGTGACTCCTGGAGCTTTGTACGTAGCTGCCTTCTAGGAAGGCAAGACAGGTGTAGCCCCCACTAACGGCCGAGATCGTCGTATCAGTGACATTCAGCTTCCACGGGTCTGAGAAGGAGTGAAGCATTTTTTGGCGTTAATAAGCTTCTGTCAGCCCCCGGTGCGAGCAGACCTGGGCCACAGCAAACTGCAGCCGCGCCCGTGACCATTTCTGCGGCAGCAGATGTGAAGGCGATCCCTTCACGTTTCCCAACTTGGCAATATGTCCATCAGCCAGGAGGAAATATTCTTCAGAGCGGCTTATCAGAGTGATTTTTATTTTCAAATTCTGCTCAGCTGATAGCACGCCTGACTGACCCCTTTGACTTTGGAATTCCTTTGTTAATTAGAAAGCTCTATTTATAAAACGAAGTCTACCCGGTGCATTTAGTCAACAAATATGAGTTTGGAACAAGGCAGTGACACGGCTGGGGGCTTGAATTTCAGGGAGCTCGGAGGCACTCAAAGGCCTCATTCAGGCTGACTCGTGGGCACCTTGCAGGCAGGGACTGGGGCAATCCTGGACCCTTCATTGTCCACCGCATAGTGAGTACTTGATAAACACTCGATAAGTAAGTGAATGAAGTATCGAACTATCAAAAGTGCAAAGCGCTCAGAAGGGAGAAAGAGTGGAAGAATGTGTTCCCCGTTTAGAAAAATTGCCAGGCTGTTCACCAAAGTTTGCTGGAGGAAGGGAGCCTTGGGCTCTATTTAGATGTGGGGAGTGGGCAACAGGAACATCTGCAAGATTTCCAGGGGGACCGGGTAGAGGCTCATATTTCCCACGGAGGAATTAGAAACGAAAATTCAGAATTTCTGAAGGTGGAGAAGTTAAAATTTCCAAATGAAGGATGTGACGTTTATTATTTGTTTTCTCAATTGCATTAACAAGATAAAGGCAGGGACCAAAACATCCCTGAAGAACAAATGCTGCCTTGGTACCTAAGGGAGGGCTCTGAGGTTATAATATTTGTTTATTATTTTGAGGGTTTTGAATGTGCAGTTTAACCAGGCAGAGGAATAGTTACTTTCAGGAAGTTTGGCCTCTTGTGGATGCTGAATGAGACAATGCTTGCCTGTTCCCATGCATCCCTGCCTGGCTGTGGCCAGTCCTGTCCAGGATTTCTTGTAGCAGACGGTGTAGTTGCGGCTGGATTATGCTGTCAGTTTGAAATTAATGTGAATCTGAGTAAGGCTGTTAATTAATATTCCCTGGGTCTCAGCAATGAAATAAAGATCATGTTTGAAACCCCGTCTCTAGAGATGACTTCAGAAAGACCAAGAGGGAAATAAAAAAGCATGTCTTATCTGTAGTTGTGAATAAGGCCGAGGCGTCACTTTACCACCCTCCCCCAACCGTCTTCCCTCCGTCCACACGACACCCCCGCCCACGCACACATGCAGTTGAGTTCCTGCATCGTCTTCAGGTCCGGGCGGGGGCGGGGGGAGGGGAAGAGGATGTTTTAATGCCTGTAAAGAGGTATGTGGGGAGTGATGCTTTTGATTTCAGGCCTCAGGAGAGTGAGTGGCCGATGATTCTATCACAACCTATGACAGTTCTGTGTCAGGATCCAGTGTGGACAGGTAGTAAATGACAATCGCAATGTGAGGAATGGTCTGAGCTGCGTGAGGGGATGGCTTGAGGTAAATGCGCAATTTACAGACCCCATTGTCACTCACCTTGAGGGGGCCCTCTCAAATCTGTCACAGGAAGAACATGATTTGCTCATATCCTTTCCCACTTTTCTGGGCATCCCGGCTGATACTTTTGCGGTTCAAGTTCACAGCTGCTTGGGTACAGGCTCTTTCTTGTACAAGTGTTTAGTAACTGAAATTACAGGACTTGACTTTTATTACAGCTGATGCAATTCTGCACACCCTTAATCAAATTATGCTAAGGAAACTGTTAAATCCTGAGTAACACATTAAGTTTATAGAATGGGAAACTTTATGAACCAGTGTTTGGAGGTGGTATTGTTTGTAAACTTGGAGGAGCCTTGAAGGAGTAGGAGCCTATCTGCAGACTTGGAAGGATGATAAAGAATGATCAAGTATGGCCAAGGCCAAAGCTTAACTTTTGGTGGAACTGGTTATTTGTGATCAGATGTCAAAAGGTGTTTTGGGGCTGCCTGAGCTTGCAGGTTTGTGATAGTCACCCTGCCATGAGAATGAGGGTGAAAATGATCGCTATGATCAAAATGGCTCCCATCTTGGGTGTCTAGGCAAGGGCTTGACAGAAACTCACCTTCAAGCAGTTAGTCCCCTAGATAGGACCAGCTACATAATTTGTGGAGCTCAGTGCAAAATGAAAGTGTGGAACCCCTTGTTAAAAAGCTTTTAAGCATTTCAGTTCAGCAATAGCATAAGAATTAAGCCAAGCACGGGGTCCTTCTGTGCGTGGGGCTGGCCAGCTGCGCAGGTTGTATGCCCTGGAGGCACTCCTGGATCCGGGTGCAGGGACTGAAACGCCCAGCTAGACGAGAGAGCAAATAATAGTGGCCCTCAAGTTCCTGGGAAATCGGTGCAAAGGTAGGAGTTATTGTGTGTAACTATAATTAAAGCAAAGACATCCTAGCGAGACAAATGCACTTTGCATGATGGAATTCTAAGGAGGTGCATGCACACATGACAAATGATCCTTAGTAATTGCAGCAAGTGATTGAAAAGCCCCTGTGAGTCATCAGCTGGGCTTGAGAACACTTGAGACTGAGTGTTCTCGGGATTGGTCAGGTGCAAGACAGCTTGTGTTGTTGTGGGAATCCCCATAAGAACAGGTTAGACGTCTTCCATGAGGATGGCGAGCATGCCCTCTTTGTCCTTAGCATGTGGATACTGGTGAGTTCCACTAATGACAATGTTCCCTTCCTTCTGGAACTACCGTGGGACTCTGATTTTGCTTTGTGTATAATAGAGAGAGAAAGCTTATGTATGGAAGAGAAGAAGGTCAAGTCACAATAAACTCAAAGAGTAAAGGTGCAAGATGTATTAAGCCAACTGGTGTGCCTCCTCATTGTGCTTAGTTGGCTAAGTTTGTTTTTATTATAGGTGTGATATGTCCCATTTTCCTCTGGGTAGCAGGTTCTCCACCTTCTCCACCTCCTGCCTCCCATTTCTTCTTTTTGCTTTGTGAATTCCTACTCATAATTGAAGATCCTGGATCTTTCCGAAGGTTTTATTTATTGGCCCAGCTCTAAGATGCACAAGTGTCTTTCTGTCCCCCCTTCCCCTTACTGCCCTGTGCACAGATCTATCAGTGGGAGTCACTGCAGATCGAGACTCTTGGTTCATAGCCTACTTCCTCTCCTAGTCTAAGTTCTTCAGGAGGGAAGGGACCAGATCCTATTTGTGTGTGTGTTTATCTCCCCAGCACCAAAGCAGTGTCTTGCTCACAGGTCTTTAGTAAGTGAGTGCGAAATAAAAGACGTAGCCCAAGAAGACAGAGCAAAAGGGATTGAGGGGCAGACACTGTCCAAGAAGCTTTAGAGTAGTATGCTACATTCCATGATGTCTTGAACTTCATATGTGTGGCACACAAAAGCTGAAAAGGAAGGCAAATTAATATGGACAAAAGGAATATACCAAATCATGCCCGTGGAAGGCCTCGAATGTGATCCTTCCATGTTAGTGTTTGAAACAGAGAAACAATAATGGAGTCCCCCCCACCAAGAAAAGTAACAACTGAACTACAGTCCAGCAGAAATGATGCAAGTTTTAAAGAGCCCAGTAGGAAAATGTATTACTGTAAAGGAGGCTGAGGCTGTGTATCTGTTTTTGATGTGTGGTGCTTACCTCCACTGTGGTTCTCTTTTAACCTTTCCAGGGACTGGAAATTTTCAAGAAACAACATGGAGGTCTAAATATTCCATTTCCATTTTCAGATGTCCCAGTTACTCTGGCAAACTCTTATTCTCTCTAGGGCTGAACGAGCTCCTGGGAGGAATTAAGATATTTGATGTTCTCATCTTGGTGCTCAGTATCTTTAGATGAAGGAGGATATTATGTGATTCCTTTTTCAAAGAAAAATATAAATGAAACACATTTTCTTTCTGAAATAACGGTATTCACATTTATAGTTTTTAGCCCCGTTATTTAACCAGCCCGACTTGCTAGCGAGACCGGTATCCTTCCCAGGACATGAGTTCCAAGTGCCCTTCATTTAGGTTAAGTCTTTGTTGCACATAGTTTTTCATTTATATTTCCGCACTTCCCAAGTGACTTCTTGATGTGCTGTGCTCTTTACAACTTGCTATCACCATTTTGATTTCACTTTTAAGTGCCGTAAGTAGCAGTGATGATGGTAATAATCATAATACCATCATTTACCCTTTGTAGATCATTTGTTATGGGCCAGTCACTGTGCACAGCGCTTTTTATGTATGATTCTATTTTATCCTCACCACAATCCTATGGAATAAGTATTGTCTTTATTTTACAGAAGAACAATGTAGGTTTAGATGGGTCCTTTTCCTAAGGTCACATAGCTAGTAAGTGACAAAGCCTCTTTCTTTTTGCTTGGTAGATCAGAGATCACACTCTTTCCATTAAGGGATACCAACAAAATGCAAGTCTTTTTGTCCCAGCCAAATGCTTTCTGAGAAATACCTCCTGAATGCTTGAGGCATTATGCCTTCAGCCAAAGAACAGGTGTTATCTGTATCTTTAGAGATGCATTTTTATGCAGCAGAAAGAGAAAGGTTAACTGTTGTTTTAAGTACTGTTGGACAAAATTCATTTCAGAATGGCCTTTGTTGGCCAAACAAGTAACAGGCCCTTTAGGTGGTGGGAAGAAAACACCTGGACAGGACATTTTGGGGTTGGGAGAAAAAGAGTGAATGGAGAGGGGAGAGGTAAAGGGAGGAATGACAGGGGATAAGCAACTTGACAGGGGGCTCAGGATGCTGGCGCCCAAGGAAGGGACGCTGCCGCGATGCTCCCAAGAAGAGAATGGCCAAGGGCAGGAAGATTCATGTTCAGCTTGGCATCGTTTGCCCCATCGAGCTGCACTGGAGCTGCCTCTGTTGCCCAAACCTCCAGTAAAGGCTGCTACATGCTTCACCTTGGGTGGTTGGGGCTTTGCAGGTGGAAGGGATCAGAGTAGTGCCAGCCAGGATGGCATGGGTCAAGAAACCACAACCGGTGAAATGCAGAGAAGAATTCGTAAATTCTGTAGTCCACCCTGGAAGGGTTGACTTACCCTAGGAGACCCCGGGGCGGGGGCGGGGGTAGTTTGGAAGGGAGGGGATTTTCTGTCCAAGTGTGAGATGGGGCTTCTAGGCAATCTTATGTAAATTATAAAGGACAAGGTAGGCGGAGGAGCAGGGCTCAAGGAGGGAGAATGTCAGGAGGCTGATATATATGGTTTGTTAACTGTTTGAGGGTAGGAACTCAGTGGGCATGTGCAGACCTAGCAAAGTTAAGAAGTGTTGGTATCTTATAAAAACAGATGTGATAGAGTCAGGTCAGTCATTTACAAGTGTGGAAACTGAGGTGCAGAAAGGCCGTGAGATGTGCTCTGTGTCCCCAGTTGGAGGAAGAGCACAAACTAGAAATCACAGCTCCTGATTCCCAATGGGGGGCTCTTTGACATTCCCATCCTAGGACTTTTTATTTTCTTGGTTCTCACCAGTCTTTTGACCACTCCAGTATTTCTCAATGTCTCTATAGAATGTCTGGGGATCAGAGAAGGAGTGCCGTTTGGGATTCTGGTCAAGCTTTAGTAGGAGATGAGGTTGAAACCAAAGCCAACGGCTGAGTTTCTGGGTGGTCTGAAAATGTCATTCTGTTAGGCATCGGTCAAGGTTCTTTGGTTGCAAAACTGACTCATCTACATTGAGAAAAATAACAAATTAACTGGAAAAGATGTGGGGAGCCCACAGAATTGAAGAACAGCTAGGGAGCAAGGCTGGACAATTTGGAGTCCTCTCCTCTCCCCTCCCATGCCCTCCCCACCTCTCTCCTCTCTTCTTTTCTCTCCCCCTTTCTTTCCCTCCCTCCCTCCCTCCCTCCCTCCCTTCTTTTCTTCCATCCTCCCTTCCTTCCTTCTTTTCTTCCATCCTTCCTTCCTTCCCTTCTTCAATCCTTTCTTTTTTCTTTCCTTTTCCCCTGTCTCCCTCCTCCCTCCGTTTCTCTCTCCCTCTCCCTTTCCCTTTGTCCCTCCCACCCTCTCTCCCTTCTTTGTCTTGCTTCACACATTCAATATTCAAAGTGCTGGATGAGAGAGTTGCATTGGCTGAGGTTAGGTCAGGTGTCTGTTCCTTGGCACCTGAGCAGGGCACCTTGACTGACAGTCCAACCAACGAGCACACAATGTGGGGAAGTATTTTCCCACAAGAAAATCAGAATGCAATTATTAAAAGTAGGGAGGTGGATGTCAGGTAGCCTTAAACCAATAGATGTCTTTTTATATTCATTTACACACGTATTATTCTCCTGTTATCTTGAATAATTGGGGGCTATTTTCTTTAGAGTCCGCTACACACAAGGTGGTTCACTCTGCATTGTTAAGTTAAAATGAGGCAGAGATGTGCCTCATTAGCTAATTGGGCCACCATGCCTGTTGGACATATATAAGGACATTCACTTATTTAGTCTTAAGTAATGTGGATAAATGAGACTCCAGATGGAATTTATGTAGTGAAATTCATGTAGATACTGTATTTTGGTATGTGCTTTCCTTCAGGTTCTAATCCTAATGCCACCCTATACTTCCATAATGCTTTGTAACTTGCCCAGGATGGCAGATACTGCTGGTTTCCCACCCACTATCCATTCTCCCCTTCTTTCTCACTCACAGAACCTTCATTTTGTTCAAGGAGGCAATGTACTCAGCTGAAAATATTTCCAGTCTCCTTTGTAGGTGGGAAGGATCATGTGACAGTCAGTGAGGTGTAAATGGAAGTCTGCTGGGGATTTTGGAGCAAGTGTTATGTTTCTGATACAGACAAAGCTTTTTCTTGCCTGTTTTGTCTTCTTCCTTCCTTCCTCCTTCCCTTTCTTTCTATCTTTCTTGCAGATTGAGTCTGGAAGTGGGGACTCTATTTCATGACTGAGAGGCAGCCATGAAGGTAAAGGCAACTTGCAGAAAGACAGAAGCTGGGGACATTGATGATACAGGGGATGGTTCGCACCGGCCTTGGACGACCAGCCTTCAGGATACCTGTGATGTGGGAAAAATCAACATCTAACTGTTTATGCTGTTGCTGCCACTTTTTTGTCACGGCCAAACATAATCTTAATGAATACACTAAATATTCTCACTAGTATTTTCTGAGATCACTTGAAACTTGCCACCTCTAGGCAGAAGTAAGATTATGATCCACCTTTTACAGGAGAATAACCTGGTAGTCAGAGAGGCTAAGTTGTTTGCTCAAGGTCTCAAAGTATAGTCAATGTCAGTTTTCATGCTCAAGTTAGTGCTCTTCTCACTCAGCCAGTGGTTCTCAACTGGGTGTGGGAATGTTCCTACAATCTGGTTGGGAGGGTGGATTGGGGGCCATGTGCGTGTGTATGTGTGTGTGTGTGTTGCCATGCCTGGGGAGTAATGCTGAATGTTCTGCCATGCACAGGACAGTCCCATGTATGAAGAATTGTCCCACTAAAAATGCCAATAGTGGTTCCATTGAGAAACACTGCGCTAAATTAAACCAAAGAGAATTATGTACTTACTGACTCAAAATCGAGAATCAGGCTGGCTCATAAATGATGCTCAACACATGTGAAATGATAATGATATCACCATCGTCATTAGCATAATTATCACTGCTATTTTTTGGCATTTGTGGTGATAATGAATTTACAAGTTGCACGTTTCTCTAGCTACATCCTGCTGTTTTAGGTTAAGTGTAAAGAAGACGGCTTACTGGATGATGTGTAATGGATTGGGGGGAAAATAGGAGGGATGCTGGGTTGAGACTCAGTGAGATCCAAGATTTGAGATTTTATATAAATAAAAATAAAATAAAAAAATACAAGTAATTCGGGCAGGATAAAATGTAAAATGTTGGTCAGGAATTCCTGAAACCTACATTTCTGTAGTTGTTACTGGTCAAGGGCTAAGGCAGTTGGTAGTTGTGTTGGATTGAAGGTGGAGATGTTAAGATGCTGAAGGGCTAAGATGTCAGATGTCAACGTGAATACTGAAGTCACGGATAATGGTGGCAGAGGCCGTGGTGGAGAAGAGGTCACTGACCTGGGTGCTCACATCTTGCAGGTGTCCCTGGTTTCTGAAGATGACACTGTCCTTGCCCACTACTTGTTTGGTCTTATCACATCCCAATGCACAAACCAGCATCTGTGTGTTGATGCCTTGTGGAAGCTTCTATTCCAGTTCACACCAATGCCTTTTCCCTGTGAGCACCAGTTAGCACGCAGCTGTAGAGTACTTACACTGGCTTCTAAGTCTTTGATGTGTGTCAAGCTAGTCTACATTCCAATTTACCTCTAATCTCGGGAGCAATTTAACCACACTTTTCATTTCTCATCTGCACAGGAAGTAGTGTAATGAAATATTTCTGGAGTGACTGAATTACACCACGGTTGAGGGGGAGGTGGGGCAGTGTTGAGTTGAAGACCCCCAACGAACCAGCCAGGGCCCGGTCCTTTCCAGATTCTGCATGCTTTGCCCTGCGGCTGGTCCTTCCGGCCCCCCCCCCCCCCCCCCCCGCCATCGTTGTTGATAGTATTTATCAAGTATCAGTGCTTTTCTCCATGCTCCCACTGCCCCCTGCACAAGCTTGTATCACACCGTTGCAGTGGTGACTGTGGGCTTTGGCTGCTCAGCATCCAACCCTTGATTTTCTTTTGGGAATCCATGCCTTCTGCTCTCTTGGTACAGGTGGTTCTGCAGGAGCTAACTCCTTCCTAAACTCTAGGGCTTGCCAGGCTGAACGTCTGACTTCTCGGGACACAGTGATTGGTTAAGGGCTGAGCACATGACCCAATTAGATCCAATGAGATAGATACCTTGAGTTTTTTCTGAGATGGCTGGAATTGACAGACACTCTCATTAAGAGAGGGCCTATGGGTGGCTCAGTCTTTAAGCGTCTGCCTTCAGCTCAGGTCATGATCACAGGGTCCTGGAATCGAGCCCCGCATCGGGCTCCCTGCTCCGCGGGAAGCCTGCTTCTCCCTCTCCCACTCCCCCTGCTTATGTTCCCTCTCCTGCTGTGTCTCTCTCTGTCAAATAAATAAATAAAATCTTAAAAAAAAAAAAAAAGAAGAAAGGAGTCAAACCACAGGAAGAAGAGCAAAACGATGGAGAGAGAGAAATTAGGTCTTGGTGGAGAAAGGGAAACTAGGTATTGGTGACATTTTAGCTCTGCTTCCAACTGGACCTGAAGTCGGCCTTACTTGGGCTTTGCAAATACAAGGAGCCAGGGACATTCCCTTTTTTCACTTGAGCCATTTTGGATGAGCTTTTTCTTCCTTGTAATGCAAAGAATCTCAGTGAATACTGCGTTATAAACTCCCTCTCCTATTACATGGCAGGCTCCTCTAAGCAGGGCCCTTGTCTTATTGTCTTTGTGTTTTCAGTGGAGGGCACACTGCCTGGCACCTGGGATGTGTCCAAACCATGTTTATTTAATTGTGAACCAAATGGTCTTGTGCTCACTTTACTTTTTTTTTTTTTTTTAGATTTTATTTATTTGACAGAGCACAAGCAGAGGGAGAGAGAGGGAGAAGCAGGCTCCCTGCTGAGCAAGGAGCCTGATGTGGGACTCAATCCCAGGACCCTGGCATCATGACCTGGGCCGAAGGCAGCCGCTTAACCGACTGAGCCACCCAGGCGTCCCAACTCTTGTGCTCACTTTACAACATCGCTACTCAAAGTGGGGTCCTCAGACCAGCAGCATCAGTGCACCATTATCCTGCCCAATGGGAATCTGCATTTTAATAGGATCCCTGGGTGATGTGTATGCACATTAACGTTTGGGAAGGACTGCTCCGCAGACCTATAGACAACTCCCTTTTGCCAACACCCAGCCTGGAGTGCTCATGCACTTGAAGCAGCGCCTCGTTCAGCAATTCTGGCTGCATGTCAGGCCTCTTCCGTGGACATCTTGCCCACAGGGTTCCATACATGTAGAGATAAAGATGCTCAGAAAGCCAGGAGTGGCATCCGTCGCTGGTCCAGTCCCATAGAGGGAGGGAAGTGAAAGACCCCCATGGCTTCACCATAGATGCCTGGATCCCTCCCTGGCACCACATCCTGGCACCCTGCCAAGAGACCGAGCATTTGTTTATTTATGAATATGTTAACAACCCGCTAGATTCTTTTTGGTTTGGGGAGCCTGGAGAAGGTTAATTGAAACCTGAATTCTGTCACAGTCTAGGGAATACTACACATTAAAATGAATTCTGGGCTTCCATCCTGCGGTGTTTTAGCCATGTGGTTGACTCAAGAATTTGGTTTTTAGGCGTCTTTTTGAGCATGTATTATTAGGAGAGGTAAAGGCAAACAAGCATTGTGTAAATAGAAAAGACGAGGAACGCTCTGATTTCTTAGCTTATTTTCAGGTGATGAGAAAGTTTGGCTTCCCAGACCCCCTAAAAATTGCATGTTAGCTATTAAAGAACAATGTAGATTCCCTGTGGTCCCCCCCCCATTTCTGCTCACTCCATTTAGTGTGAATATATTTTACCATTAGTTTTACATCCAACCATAACACACGAAGTCTGAATGAGTTCAGAAAGACAGAGTCTCATGTAAGAATCATATTTGCATGTTTTTATACATGTGTACATGTGACATAAATGATCTGCACAACGTTTGAATAACACAGGGCAGAAGGAATGAGTCATTTCTTTTCTGCAAATTAAGAATTTGTTTAAAACTGGCTGTTAGGAGACTTTAAGCTGGGGGAAGAAGAAGACACTCATATCCCTCTAACTGCGGTTTGCTCTCCTGGAAGTGGGAGCAATGACTGACTCAGCATCGTCCCTACGGGGACCTGGTTCTGGCATTGCCATGGGCAGTTGCTCTTCTAGGCTTTTCGAAACCCCTGAAATAATTCAGAACTTTGGCCACCATTTCTTCCAGCTTCCAGTCCACAATTGTGGGTGGGTTGTGCATCGGTTCTCTGGGTTGCAGTAATGTTCTGATGATACCTTCGGAGGACTTCCATGAGCTCTTAATTGTTTATAGATTGTGACCTTCCCACTCTGATAAAAATATCCCAGTGTGATAACTTGCATGTTAATATCTAACATGCTACTCATCCTTTGTTTTTTGTGGGATCCTTTGTTTCTAAGTGCCTTCGTTTACACAATTTTTGACAACCAATGTGGTTTACAACTCAATAAATGGGAGAGAGCAAAGTCACCACTGACTAAACAAGACCCATAGTGCAACCCACTCAACCAGGGGCAGCCCGGAGAACACTCCTTGGGCAAGAGTTCGGTGCAGTTGGCTACGCTGGCTCTCACCAGTGAAGGCTGAGGACAGCCCCAGGTGTGGGGAAAAATCAAGAGCATGGCAATAGACGGTTATTTACACATTATATCTGTCTATATAGATACACATATGGATTTTTAAGGAAACTATCTCATGGACAAATAGCATTTTAATATATCGGAGCTGAACAAGGTGGGGCTAAACGCCCCCCTTTGGGCTTAAGCACACCTAACAGGTGGTATCTCATCTAACAGGCACCTAACCTAACAGCCAGCTGGGGCAGATAATGCCCTCTTCCTCCAGGAGAGATACCAGCCCTTTGAGATTTGCCAAGTTGGTGGTTGGTTCACTTTTCAAAAGCAACTTTATATTTGCAAAGAATGGGTACAAAAGAGTCTTCCTTTGACTTCCAGAGGATGGGAACAGTTTGCCTACCTTGACCGAATGTACGGTTGTAGCCCCTGTGCGGTGCACATATTTAATCCTCACAGTTGGCCTCTGAGGCAGCACTACTCACATCGATTTGCAGGCGGAGTAACCCGCCCAGCTTCACGCACTAGTGATCATAGAGCCTGCCGTCTCAGCCCAGAGCCCAGGCTCTCACCATTCAACTTTCTTTTCCCAGTGAAAGATCGTTCTCACCTCAGACGGACATGGCTACCTTCTGTCAATTTAAAAACCTAGACGAAACCTGATTGTTTGCTGAGAAGAGGAAAACATCACTTCACTCCTTCCTTACCAGTGGATACTGACTGAGGAATCTTTTGTTTCTCACTTTTTCAGGTTTTTTTTTTTTTTTAAAGAAAAGTTCAGGGGGCACCTGGGTGGTGCTGTTGGTTTTGGCTCAGGTCCTGATCTCAGGGTCGTGGGATAGAGCCTGGCATCGGTCTCCATGCTCAGCAGGGAGTCTGCTTGAGTTTCTCTCTCCTACTGCCCCTCCCTCTTGTGCTCTTTTTCTCTCTGTAAAATAAATAAATAAATCTTTAAAAGAAAACTTCAAGTTATCTAATCCAGAGTCACCATTAGGATCTAATTTCTGATTTTTTTTTTTTAGATTTTATTTATTTTTGAGAGAAAAAGTATGCATAAGTGGTGTTGCGGTGGGGAGGAGAGCGGCTGAGGGAGAGGGAGAAGGAGAATCTCAAGCAGACCTGGTGCGGATCGTGGAGCCCAACTCGGGGCTCGATCTCATAATCCCAACATCACGACCTGAGCTAAAATCAAGAGTTAGATGCTCAACCGACTGAGGCACTCAGGCACCCCTCTAATTTCTGATTTGAATCATCATCATGTATTATCCATATTTTGAATCAAATGAATGGTTTTAATGCGAATGTCCAATCTGGGTACATGAGGAAAACAATTATTTCTGTTTTGGTGCCATATAGAATCAGCCAACACGGAATGATTTAGGGGGACTTATTTACATGTTTTCTTAATCAGAAGTATAAGCAGGGGACCTTAGTGACCCCACTGTTAATAAAGATCCACATGAAAACATAGTCGCACATGGATATTGTTTTTCAGAGATGGGATCCTCAAAGCATTATGAAGATATCGTATGATGTTTAGAGTAGGTTGAAAACAAAATCCACAGTATTATGTACTTAACAATAAGGATGCAGACACTGTGTGTGTGTGACAACTACTACTGTTTCATGTCATAGCTCTGTGCTCACTGACAAAGGAGGGCACTGCAGAGCACAGACCCAAATCACTCTGGCCCATAGAGCAGCCAGTGAGAGGCAGGAAGTCAGGGAGCTGTTGACGAAAAGTGATGTTATCAAATGATAACATCATAGACTAGTTTGGGCAAAGGACCTAGAATGATCTATGGCTTATTTACTTCCTCATGAAAGAGTTCTTGGCTTCCCCTTAACTTTCCCTGAATATCCAGAGAAAACATTGTGTCTTTAGTTTCTTTTTCCAGGTGGTGGTTTCTGAGGAGAAGACACTGTCTTTTAGACATCTGGGGACCATTCTGAACCCTGTTTTGTTACTGACTTTATAGAGTTGGCAAGAAAATTAGATGAGATGAAACTCCCAGGAGAGCCAACACTTAGAGTGCTTGATGGCCTAATATTGAAGGAACTCTTCCTTAAACAAACAAAAGCACGCCCTCAATCCCAGAACTTATTAAATATATGTTTGATCTGGAAGTGTTAAACGAGGAAAGAAAGGTGAAGCAGGAATTCTAAGCTCAGTAATAGCGAGTTAGGATTAGGTTTAAAATTAGGTTTCCTTGCTAGGACATCTTTAGCAAATGGTTACTTCTCTTTGTTCTTCCATCGGAGCTTGATATTTTTCCCTCTTCCCCTTTGTTGAAAACTTGGGCAACAAAACAGCCTAAACCCATTCCTTCACTCCCCTTTCTCAAACAAACAAAACTAACTTGGAATCCACAAACATGTATTTAAGACTCTGACTTGGAACTCATGGAAATGGTATTAAGCAAGGAAATTTAGTGTTTTGGTTGAAATGCCCTTTCTCCTTGGCTCATATAATTTTGCCTACAGCTTGCAGGGCTCTGAAGGAGTTCATCTGGGGGGAAAAAAAAATCAAAGGCTTTTAACATTAAACAGCCTTTTCATGTTCATAAGCCATCTGTGCTGTGACTTCAACCAGCAGAGTCCTGATGTTGCCACACTAGGTCTCCTTGCCCAGGAAGTGAGCATGTGATGTCTTGAGTCCAAAGACAGCCCCCAGCCCAGCTGATTTCACATAGGGAGGGGTTGGCAACGGGTCTCTTTTGTCCTCTAGCTCAGTTGGACATAAACATAAGTGAGGAGTAAGACAAGCATTCTCAGGGTCCCGTGGAACCCACAGCATCTGGATGCCTTTCTCTCTTAAGCAGTGGGTCTCATTTTACTGGTACCTTCTCTACAAACTGCCTGGGTCTGGGGTGGTGTGGTCATATTTATGCCAAGAATAGTTTTCCATTGGGGAAAGCAAGAGTAGCTTGGAAATTGAAATACAGATTCTCAGAAGTATATACTTAATAATTCAGACCCAGAAAATCATATCCTCGGTCCTCTTGGAGTCTACGCAGGAGTAGGAGAGACAGACTAATAAACAGTTCAGATACAGTGTGACAAGTGCCACCGTGGGACAAGTTCGTGGAAGAAGGAAAACTTACATGGAAGGCGGAAGAGCTAATTCTTACTGGGTGGTGGTGGTGGTGGTGGTGGTGGTGGTGGTGGTGGTGGTGGTTGGGGGTGGTTCAGAAAGGCTTCAAAGAAGAGGTGATGCCTCTCCAGGGGTCTGAAAGCTGAAAAAGGAATTCTAGAGAGGGGCGGAGTTGGGACCAGGTTAGGGTGTCCGGCAGAGGGAGCAGGGTGTGCAAACGCCTGGGAGGAGAGCAGTAGGGTTGGCGTTGTGGGGGGTGCGTGATGAAGCTGGAGAGACTGGCAGGACTGCCGGGGGCTTTCCAACAGCATTACCTTCTTCATCAACCGTCACAGAACCACCACACTTCACTGAGGCACGTGGCTACCCAGTATAAAGACTACATTTCCCTGCCTCCCTTGCATCGGGGTGTGGTCCCTGTCTACGTTGGGGCCTTGCAAAGGAAATGGAGTGATGCGTATATCCTCTTGGCTGTGCCCTTAAAGAGTGTGTCCTTCCTCCTTGCCTTTCCTGCCTCCTGCGGGCTGGAATGTGGATGAGGTCACCCAAGAAAGGATCTGGGAAACTGGAGACACCTTCCCGTCACCGACTGCTCATGCTCAGATGGTTATGCGAAAGAAAAATAAACTCCTGTCTTATTGAAGTTACTGGTAATTGGGGTTTCTGTTATTGTAGGTATATTTATGTCCACAGTCATTCAAGGGGTAAGCTGGGGCCAGATGTTTCTTTCCTCCATCTGAATAGCATGCTTACTGGGAGCCTGCTCTGTGGAGGGACTGTGGTCCCACCACTGCGGTTGCAATGGTGACCAGGCTGGGCAGAGCGCCCACTCCCATGGAACTCGAGTCTCGTGTGGTGATGTGTAGGGGGCTTTGTAAGCCAAAGCCTAATGATGATGATGATGATGATGATGATGAAGATGATTAGAGCAGCCAACATTGATCAAGAGCTTTCTGTCTGCTGGACACCGTGCTGAGTACTTGTCACATTACCTCAGGTAGTCCTCACCATAGCCCGATGGCTTAACTGCGTTTGTGTCCCCATTTTACAGATGAGGAATGAAGACATTAAGTAACTCGTCTCAAGCCCCATTAAGAAGTTTGTTCTCCATTTTGAGAGCAGTTGGAAGCGGGGTGGGGTCTGAAACACCTGTGGGTATAAATAGGTAAGTGTGGCCGAAGGAATGGGATTAGGTTTCCGTAGGGTTTAGTTAAACTTTTGCACTTTCAGGTCACTGCTGCCTCCTGTTGGCGGCTGACTTCTTAGCTCTCTGGCAGACCACACGGGCTGGTCTCTACAAAGCTAGTTCTTTTTTTTTTTTTTTTTTTTTTAAATATTTTATTTACTTATTTGTCAGAGAGAGAGAGAGAGAGCGCACAAGCAGGGGGAGCGGCACGCAGAGGGAGAAGCAGGCTCCCCGCTGAGCAGGGAGCCTGATTCGGGGCTCGATCCCAGGACCCTGGGATCATGACCTGAGCCGAAGGCAGACCTTCACCGACTGAGCCACCCAAGCGCCCCTACAAAGCTGGTTCTAATAGTATCCTGCCCCCTGCTTGCCACCTCCAGCCAAATCCCAACCAGAACCATTATAAACATTTTATTTTTTAATACTTGATTTTGAAATAATTTCAGACTGACAAAATGTCACAGGAATAGTACAAAGAGTGTTCAGAACCCCTTCGCCCAGATCCCCCAAATGTTAACCCATCTCACATAGCCGCAGTAAAATTATGAAGATCAGAAATGTAACACTGATGCAGTACTGTTGTATAACCTAGAGACCTTATTCACATTTCTCCAGTTGTCCATCTAATGTCCCTTTTCTGGTCCAGGATCCAACTGAGGTTAATACGTTACATTTAGTTGTTATACTAAATGTGTATAGTTTCCTTTAATTTGTGACAGCTTGCTCCTCTGTCTTTGTCATTCATGACCTTGACATTTTTGAAGAGTACTGGCCAGTTACTTTGTGGAATGTCCCTTAATTAGCGTTTGTCCGGTTTTCATGATGATTAAATTCACATTATGCTTTTTTGACAAGAACACCACAGAAGTGATATCGTATCCTTCTTGTGCAACATATCAGAAGGCATGAGATTGACCTGTTCCATAAATGGTGATATGAACTTTGATAACTTGGTTAAGATTTTTCCAGTGGCAAGCTACTATTTTCCCCTTTGCAATTAGTAAGTACTTTATGGGGAGATACTCTGAGACCTATGTAAATATATTGTTTTTTACAGTATTTGTCACATAGTAATTCTCTATTACCACCATTTGTTCTACATTAATTTTTGCAATAGCAAAAAAGAGCTTTCCTTTCTCTCTCATCTATTTGTCTATTCAGTTATGTATGTTGGTATGGATTAACAAATTTTACTTTATTGTATGGACAATTATTTATTACTATTACTATTAACCTTGTTGTCATAATTGTCACACATTTGGTCAGTTGGTTTCTGTGTTGTTTTGACATATCCATCATTTTCTGAGCATCTCTTGATTCTGTTTTTCTTTTCTAAGTAATCTTTACACCCAATGTGGGGCTTGAACTCATAACCCCAAGGTCAAGAGTCATCTATTCTACTGACTGAGTCAGCCAGGCCCTCCTGAGCGTGTCTTACTTTTTGGCATAAGATGCTCTAGGCTCTTCTTTTACTTTTCCTCCCCTGTCCTGGAATCAGCCATTTCCCCAAGATTCCTTTTATTGAAGAATGGTATTTAGAAATTAAGATCTGGGTGCTAGATCTGGTCATAAACCAGAATAACTGAAACCTCAATACGTGGGGTTGGTTGTGTGTTACCATTTTTCATTCTTTCCTGCTCAGTCACTTCTTTATCATCCACTTATTTTTGACCCGTGAGGTGTCAGAATATAAGCTATTGTTCTAACAGTTACAGAGATACCAGTGTATATATTTATTTTTATTTACTATGTTTCAACAAATATTTACGGGACACTTACTATTCTAACAATTCATCTTTTTTACCTGTGAGCATCAAAATTTATTGCTACTATAGCCAAAAAGAGATGAGATTATGGGTGATCTAAGTCTGATTATATACTTATGTTTTGTTGTGAATAGACGGTATCTACTTACTTCCTTATCAACTGGGTAACTCAAACCATTTGCTCAAGCTACTGTTCAATTTAGTGGAGCAAAAATCAGTTTGGCTAGATGTTTGGCATTGTTAGATTCCAATTAACTAGCTGCATTTTTCATTTTTTAAACAGTTGTGCTCTTGTGTAGATCCGACTTTAGTTAGAAATTCAATTTCCCAGTTTGTAATGCATTTGTCAAGATGGTTGAATCGTATCAAATTTCAGCATAGCTGATACACTGGAGCACCTATTCCCCTGAAGGATATCGTAGAGTTATATGCATAGTCAACAGGTAATTTATGAACTCCAAGGCCAAATGTCCCCGTGCAAAAGCTCATCCATTCTGTTTTGGTGAAGCCTGTCTCTATTTCATTTGCTATGGATTCCTCATCAAATTCACTCTATAGCTCAAACAAGAGTGCAGTGAGGAAACCCTTGGAACACGATTTAATCACGTTGATTTAGCCAACAATTTCCCACATGGGTAATGCAGTTAGAGCAATCATATAAATCAAAACACCTAATTCTTCTTGAGAAAGTCAAAGACTTGTCTACATTGTATTTGATGTATCTGGCGCCAAGCGAGAGATTAAGAAGGAAAATGCAAGATTTCAAGAGAGAACGTAGGAGGAATATTCTATATATTCTTTTTGAAAAAATACATTTTTGTTGTTACTGTTGCCTGAGCCAGTTCCCCCGAAAGATGAGCAGCTCCTGATATGATCAAACCTGGGTTGTCATTATAAAAGTAGTCGCTGTTCAAGAGCTACATCTGAATAGGATGTTTACCAGACTTGACAATGGCATTGCCGTTCCAGAGAGAAGAACATCCCCAACAGGCTTGGAAAGGCCACCCAGATATCTCTACTACTTCCTCTGTGCCTCAAGGGACTATTTCAACAGAAGGGTGCTTCATATGAGTAGTTCTTCCCCTAAAATTGTATTCTGAAAAACGAAGGTCCATTCAGCTTCCATCCTATCCTCTCAAGACACAATATAATACCATTTTGAAGCCACTTGGGAGCATCATTTCTTCATCCAGGGCTCCTGATGTAGAGACAGTCAACTTCTCCCTCTTCAGTGAACAGAGACTCCTCTTCCTGGTGGCCCCTGCTGCTCCAGCTGATAATCCTTAATTTCAACTCCCCTTCACAGATGACCCCCAACAGGAGGTATTGTTGCCATCATGAAAACTGTGGGACAGAGGAAAATGCATGACTGACCCAGATCAGCCACCTTGGCAACATCCTTCAGTATTTGTTAAAAACTTAACAAACAGCCTGGTGTTTGTCAAACGCCTTTTCAGGATCCCCTTCCTCCCCCCTTCCCTCCCCCCCCAACTCAGGCCTTTTGATTCCAGGTGTTGTTGCTGTTGGTAATTGCCCTAGAGGGTTCAGAGGGAGTTCTATAGACTAGTTCTTGCACCCAGACAACAGCAATTATATTTTCCTACCCTCTTGGGATTCTGTGCCTTCTCTTGGGATTCTGTGCCCTACATTCACTTCTTCAATAAGTGAATGTAGATAAGGTGGTCATGTTCTGTATGTTCTACCCTGTTCAACAAATGTTGCAGTGAGAAGATCTGACATAACATGACCTGCTTGAATGGAGAAAGGAAGAGAACATAGCACAGACTCACCCCAGGGCCTTTGCACTTGCAGTACCATCTGCGTGGAATGTTTATTTCCTGAGATCTTTTCATGGCTGTTCCTCTCTTGCCGTTCAGGTCTCAGCTTAAATATGCTTTTCTCAAAGAAGCTTCCCTGACCTCGCGGGTGCTCTCTTTCTCGTCTTCCAGTTTTATTTTCTTCCTAGCACTTATTATCTGATATTATTCCATTGGTTGAGTTGTTTATTGGACACCTTGGGGCTAGCATGGGAACCCCTTGAAAGCCGTGACCTTGTCTGTTTTGGTCGTGAGTGTATACCCAAGGTTTAGAACAGGAATGGTGAGATCTGTCTTAGAACAGGTCTGTGATGCCCGTGTCAGTTCGTACATAGAACCATCAACTTTGCCCGGGAGAAACAAGTCCACGTGCCTCCTTCATTGCTATGCTGTGGTCTCAGGTACATCACCAGATTATAAATCCACACGCTCCCGTGGCTGTCTGTCTCTTGGAATTTCATTATTATGATCGCCCTCTTTGTAGCGATTAGAAAAGATGAATTCTGGTGGCAAGTGAGGAGTCATTTGCCTCTTACTTACTTTCAAGCCTTCTTCCCTGGCTGAATGTTACATAAATTAAGCGGTTGCAGCGTCCAAGCCAGCAAGCGGTCAGCCGTGTGTGGAGGGCACTTCACACTGTAAGTCATTTCCCAAGGAGGGGTGCCGAGAGGATTTGCTCTGCCATGACATTCTGGGTCTGGTTGCCGCTACTGCGGGGCCGAGGGGAGCCTGTGCGGCCGGCCACCTGACCGTGCGGGGACCGCGGCCTGCCGTCTGACGCCTCTCCCCTCGCTCGTCTCTCCCCATCCCAATTACTCTCACGGAAGGGCAATGTTTATGCAAAACCGCATGCTGAGAGGCCTTTTGCTCCTAATTTAAACTATTAAAATGCCGTTAAGAATCGCACGGCACATTTCAGCACTGTTTTCCTTCATTATTTCTTGTTGAAGAACAGCCATGTGGAAAGGAATGCATTTTGTTTCTGTGCAAAGTGGAGCTCATTTTTTCAGGACGGTTTATGGTGCCCATTGGTGGAATTTATATCCCCACATCCCAACCCCTCTACCCAGACATGGAGTTGGCAGATACGGTTTCTGTCAGCGAAAATAAGTGCAAGCAGTTACAAACATACCACAGCATATATTTTAAACATTTGGCTGAATAAATCACTGTGGCCACTGCACTGGAAACAACCTTCACTTCAACCATGGAATGTGTTGGAGGCCATGATGTTTCTATTCTGTTTGCGTGTTCCTTTTCGATAAAGCATCAGCATTTCCTGTACCATGGCTAATACCTCATCAGAGGTTACATCTGCTGCTCAGACGCAAAGCTGGTTATCCAAAGACCAGTTCCTATGTCACGGAAATCTTTTCGTGAATATATAGTCTACCCGCAGGGCTTGTTATTTTTGAAATTTTTGCCCAATTTACATTTTTTTGGAGATTAAAACACACGCAGTTTGATCCCAGCTTTGACCTTTTAAATTGCTACAAGTTAATCTTGGGCTAAAAGCATGGAGAGCGGGAATAATTATATTTTGTGAAAGAAGCAGGTTATGTGCACAGAGGGTGACCACAGTTATGGTAATGTGTCTCTTAGACAACGTTTCGTTGCTAGAAATGGTATAAACAAAGAAAAACAGTATTTTCAGGCATTTTTATTGAAAAAGTGTACTTAGAGTCTGGATGGTTGCTTTGCAAACAAGCTGCTCCTGGGTATTTTCCTTCGCCTCACTTTTCTCCCTGAGTGATGGTGTTCCTCGGCAAACATTGCCCACGGGCTGTGGTGGCAGGATGTGGGCTGCTTCCCGGCTCACCCACACTGAGTGATTCCTTCGGGGAGCCTGAAGTCAGAGGGCCCTGAGGCAATGTCTTGCTGACCTTTGAAGGAAGAGCAGGTTCTACCTCCTCTGCCCTGTTAACTCCCCACAGCTGGGCAGAAGTGGCTTCTGTGGGACCCTCGACTTCCAGCTGGAAGGGACAGAAATAAAAAATAGCGGAGCTTGTTCAGTGCCAGCACTGTGCTCAGGGCTTGGCGTCCATGAACTTGTCCAGCCCTCATGCCCACCCCGAAGAATGTGCCAGCTAACCCCAATTTACTGGCGGGAGAAACTGACGTTATTCACCTGGTCGGTGGCAGAGATGGGACCTGGCCCTGGAAGTCAGACTCCAGAGCCCATGGAAGGTTCCAAGCCATCATGACATGTGGCCTGTCATCTAAAGGCCCTAGATGTCCTTCAATCGTACCACTTGCTTGACTGAGGACATGAACAGGAATCTTAGAAATCTCTAAACCCTGATATCTAGGGGGATACATTTTACAGAGAGAGCCTGGTGAGGTTTCTCTGTGGGGACAAGAACCATCAACGCTTCACATAACAAAGCTCATGAGTTGGGACTATGAAGTAAATCAATGGCTTTTTAACACGTGTAGATACAGCATTCTCCAAAGTCAAAATCCGAGCCAGATCAGCTAGTTCCAATGACGCTGCCAATGCCCACAACATGTTCTCTCTTCCTCCTTCTCCTTGGCCTCTACATCCTATGCTGGACAATGAAGCTCCTCTTAGAAATGGGGGGAAAGCACAGGATTTAGTGTCATCCAGTGGAGGCTCAAGCCTGGGCTGCACTGACCACAAAATAAATGACCTCAGGCAATTTACTCAAACTCTTGAGTCTTCCTCCTTTGTAAAAGGGAGGTAATTACAAGCTCATCATCATCTCCAGCGATGGGCCGGTCTTTATCTTTTGAGGATGGGTTTGGTCTTTGGAATAAAGCTAAAAAACCTTGGCAGAAAGGAGCTGTGAATAAAGTGGGCTGTCTCTCTGGGAGAAGCTGGGCAGAGATGTGAGGGCCCAGTCACGATGCTCCTTTCCTCATGCGATTTATCGACTGGTTCGGTGATAATTTCAGAAACAGCACAATTGTTGGAAGAAATGTAGCACCTTCTCTCATCGGGATGGAAAAGTTCAGGTTGTTAAACTCTCTTATGGATCGCATGATGCCCTATGGATCTTTATTTCCTTTGAGACCATGGTTGAATGTTTACTGCTTCATAAATTTTCTTTGTGAGGACCTCAGGCCTGGGTAGGTGCTTACTTCTTTCACAAAATGGTGAAACCTGGTGAATGGGAATACCAGTCCTCCACTTATTCCTTATGACACAAACTTAGACAATTAATTGAAACTCGTGAGGCTTCTGTTTCCCAACTCAAAAACAGGATGATGTTGCCTTCATTACGGGATTGTTGAAAGGATTTGAAAAGCATTAGCATTGCTCCTGCGGGCATGCAGTAGGTACTCAATAAATTCTATGTGCCGTCACTGAAACTCCTTGAGCAGAAAAGGATAACCATTTTCACAGCTGGCTTTAAAATATATATTATTTCCAACAAACCTAGGACTCTCCCAAGCATTTAAGGACCTTAAGACTGTTTTAAATACATTTATCAGTGTCTATTTTTGTGCCCAATTAGTGAAGTACTAATGGAGATCTGGGGTCACTTCAAGCTGTGGGGAAGCGGCGTCTGAGAAGGGAGAAAAAGATAACTGCAGAGCTGAATGAGGTTCCCATGCTAATGGATAGGCCGTGATGCAGCCCAGCCCACTGTGTTATGGGAACTACGACGTGGGGGCAGAACAGGGTAGTGGTCAACATCATGGCTCTGCAGCTGCCGTCTAGCTTTGCGTCTCAGCTCCGCCACTTACGGGGCAACCTTAACCTCTCCAAGCTTTACTTTTCTCATCTGGAAAAGGGGATGACAGCACTTACCTCAGACTTTGCTATAAAGTGTAAATGAATTAATATATGTAAAGCATTTAAAATCATGACTAAGCATACTCAATGAATGTTTACTTCCAGATGACTGGGCTGACATTTACTGAGCACGTCCTCTCTGCTGGGCACTGCTCTAGGCACAGGGGACGAAACCGGCAGAATGCTTGCCCTCGCGGAGCTCTTACACATGTAAGCAGCGTAGTATACTAGAAGCACTGCGAAGGAAAATAAAGGAGAGCCAGGAAACACCTCATGTGTTAGGGAGGGTGGCCAGGGAAAATGACATTTGATATGACAGATGATGAATGCCTGGTGAGTTTAGAGCCAATAGTAAGAGTTGGAGGTAGAGAAAGACTAACTTTCTTTCTTTCTTTCTTTCTTTCTTTTTTATAAAGACTTTACTTATTTATTTGACAGAGAGAGACAGAGAGAGAGGGAACACAAGCAGGGGGAGTGGGAGAGGGAGAAGCAGGCTTCCCACTGAGCAGGGAGCCTGATGCGGGGCTCGATCCCAGGACCCTGGGATCATGATCTGAGCCGAAGGCAGACGCTTAACGACTGAGCCAGCCAGGCGCCCCTTGAAAGACTAACTTTCAAGAGGATTCCAGACCTGTGACATGGTCCTGTGGTCAGGACCTCCCTGAGATGTTATGTTGTTCCACAACCCCATGAGCACTGGCAGTGGCCTGTCAGCAGGTTATCCACACAGAGTGGAGTACATTCAAAAAGGAATTCTCTGGAAGAAATGACAGTGCAAAGTGGCAGCCCATGCCCTTCTTGTCAGATGGCTCATTGTTTTCTGGAGGTGTGGACCGAGGAGGTGATGCCCAGGGAGGGACCACGGCCGAGAGACTTTGATTCTCCTGGGCACTCCATAGCTGCTACCAGTGCCAGCCTGAGCAGCCGACCAGCCCAGCGTCACCCCGAGGGACCGAGAGCCTCTCTGGCGAGCCCTGGCCGTGGGAGCTGGGTCTAGGAACTGCTTGGGCAGTCAGACCGGGTGCCAGAGCAGCTTCTGTCTCAACTCCCCACCCACTCACCCTCTTCGCTCTCTTTCCTCTCTTTCCTCGGCCTCCACCTGGAAGCGCCCAGGGGCCGGCAGCAGGAGCAGGTGGGGATGCAGGAGTTCTGACGATATGACTCGAAGGTCCATGTGATCTGTGCCCCCTCACTTAACAGCAACAATCGCAAAGGCAGCTTTTCATGAAAAGCTTAGGGGCTTTTCATGGAATTGGAAACTGGGTAATTATGAAAATGGAAGATTCTGTGCAACTGAGGAGAAAACTAAATGAAATGTATGTTTCACACCAGATAATTCCAGCTCTGCTTAGACCCACTTTAGAGGTGTGGAAAACTGAGCTATTAAGACGAACCCATAGGCAACCTTATCAGCATTATGCATTTGTACAGTACTATAAAATGCCAGTGTTCTTCACACAACCATCGGAACTCAGCAGATGACAACACTTGCACTAAATGACAGATACACAGCCCAACCATTCTGGTGGCCCTGCTGCTGGTCTGCCCAACATGTATTTGCACTTTTAACAGGATGGTACGTTTGTTAGGGGTTGGCAATATGTCCAGCTAAAAATGCACACCTCTCAGACTCCCTTGCAGGTAAAAGTGGCTATATGACACCATTCTGGTCACTAAGTTGTAAGGAAAATGCTGCTAAACGATTTTGGGGAAAGTATTTGCTTTCTCAATACAAATTCTTCCCCTTTCTGTTTCTTTCTCTTCTTCCTGCCTGAACGTAGATGGGATAACTGAGGTGCTGCAGCTATTTTGGAACCATGAGGCAACAAGAATGAGGACAGAGGCCTAAAATAGAAGGCTTGTGGGGCAGACAGTAGAGTGGAGCCTGGGATCCTGATGCCAATGTTGAGCTTCTGAGCTCTTGCTCGACTGCTGACCCGCGGACTGCTTTTCGCAGAAGACCAATAAATCCTCATCTATTTAAGCCTTTGGTACTCAGGTTTTCTGTTATTTGCAGCTGCACACATTTGTAACTGATAAAAATAACTACCGTAACAATGAGCTAGCTGACAAAAATACATTTCCTCTTTTTGAAATAAGCACTAGATTTTATGTAAAAACAGAGGGCAATATGAGTGCGTAATGGAAACAATAGATAGTCTTGTTCTCTGCAGGAGAATTGGCCTTTCTAGCCCTTGCTTTGTCTTAGATTATGGCCTGAGTCTTCCTGTGTCTTTTGTTCCTTAAAAAAAAATGTAAATGGAAACAATCCTTTGTGAGGACACTGACTGACAAGCCACTGGGTTTCCAGATCTGGCGAGGCTTCATTCTGTTCCTATTTAGCCTGATTTCTTGTACTGTCTCTTCTTCTTGGTCACATGCCCCAACTTCTTGGCTGTGTTTACCACACAAATACTGCTCTCCCTGAGTTATGATTTCAGAGGCGGCTCTTGCCCTTTGATTTTGACCAGGAGCGACTTGACCGAAAGCCAAGAGAATGGCCAGAGAGAGAGACAGGCCATAGTCCTATTTGCTTTTCTTGGTCCACTAGAAAAAAGTTCAACAACATTCGTAGTTAATGGTATCTTCTCGCCCCTTTATTTTGGCCTCTGGTCTACTGGCTGAGAAAGGGAAATGTGGTTTTAGGCAAGGGGCTTCTGGTGTGTGGTTACAGTTTGGAGGCTGGTATTCCCCTGCTTACTCCTCCATGTGGCCTGGTAAAAGCAAGAGAGTGCTGGAAACAGCATGTGCGTGCTCCTTCAGCCATCGGCACACAGGGACTCGGATGTGTGCCGAGAGGTGGCCAAACCTCCCGACCCCTCTTTGCTTGGGGCCACCATCTGCCAGGGACTTCCCTGAGAGAAAAAAATTCACAGAGTTCCTTTCTCAGCGTGCTGAGGGTCATGCGGAGAGCCTGGGGTGACAAGCAGAAGCCAGGATGGCATTTATGAACTGTTCTTACATGTGGGAAATAATCACCCTCCGAGTCCTTCCTTTTCCAACAAACATGTAATTACGCCCTAAATCAAGAAGTGCCAATACCACACACTTGCAAATGCCAAAAGTGGTAAAAAAAAAATTAAAAAGAAACGGGCCTCTCCAAAGACACGCTGTATCCTGTGAGCTCTGGCCACTATTGCTCTCTGCAAGTGTGCTCCTCCTCAGCTAAACTCCTTGTTGCGCAAAAGAGATTTTTTTCCTGGTCTCCAATTTCATTTCCCTTACCCCTTTGTCCTTGTGATGTTTATGGGACAAGGCTGAGGAGTGAGTTGCTGAGGCACTTTTCAGCATATGCTTCATAAGTTTTATGAACCTCAATTGAATTTGCTTTTTTGTCTCCCTGTCTAGGCTGAATAGCTTCTTTCTGGAATATAACCTGTCAGTCCGCTGAAGGCAATGAATACGAATCCCTCCTTCCCGCCCCTGCCCCAGCCTTCCCAGCCAGCCAGCCTAGACTCTTTCCAATCATCTGCTTCATTTCCTAATACAATGGGGCACTTGAAATGGGGCACACAGCTTCAGCTGAGGCCTGTGGGACATGGCATCAGTCACCTCCTCTGTTCCGAAGCTCAATAAATACGTGTCTCGTGGATGTCGCTACTGATGCCCTCTTCAGAAGCGGGGCTCCCTTTTCTCTGTGGAGCCTTCTTCCTTCATGCAGTTTGTAAAGTGCTCAGCTAGCTTGAAGTGTTCAGAAATCAGAAGCAAATGAATTTGCTATGACTAAATGAACAGGCAGGCGGGTATCAGATTCATAATCAGGCAAAATTTTCAGCCAACCCAAGTGTGGTTGACATTCGCCACTGTTGGCCTTCTCGGCATCAGAGCATCCTTCTTGTTGGAGACACATCTCTCCTCGAGGGGTCTTGGGGAGGGGCGGGACCCAGATGCTCACCATAAAACCAAGGAGGGTGACAAATACTCTTCATTCCTTACTCCTTGTTTGCTTGGGAAATAAGACACTTCCACCCAAACTTGGAATTTTCGGGGAGTGACGCAGGATGCACAGGCCATTGGAGATGCGCTGTGGCAGGCGGAGCTGGGCGGCATTGGCCCTGGTGGGGATGGCGTGACAACACTCTGCCTGGATCGGGGCTTGCCTGTGGTCCTGGGATGCCCGGCTTCCTGTTTTCTGTCTATTTTCCATGCCTAGATCCTCAGTCTTCCCTTATCCTTTCAATACGTCCCTTTTGGTACAACCTAACCGACACACAAAGGAAACATGAACTCTCCCACCCCTCTGTCCACCGTGCAAGCCACTAGAGAAAAATCAGAAGACCCTGGCTTGGCGCTCCATTTCAGTTCATCACTTTTACCTGAGATGGACAATGGTTCATTTTTTATCCAAGAGGAATGTCACTGCTCACCCACCCCTATCGTGATCTGAATCAAGGCCAAGCTTGTTTACTTTATTGCATTTTAGGGAGAAGTTCAGAGGAGGTGACCGGTGACTGATATTTTTAGCACACAGGTCACGCATGGATGCGTGCTCCCCATAAAAGTTCAAACAATGCAGGAAAGCTCAGAGGAACACACTGTAGGCTTCTGGGCCGGTGGCCCCATCATCTTGTCTCCTGCCCCACGTGGCAGGAACGATAAATGCTGCTTTGCATTTGTTTAGTCCATATACTTTAAAACACATAATTGGGACATACTATGACTTTTGTTTTGTGACTTGTTTTTTTCAAGTAACAATGTGTCTGGGATTTCTTTCCATAAAGGCTCCATATATTCTCTTAACAAGCACATAATATTCTGTATCATACTTTAACCTTTCCCATTTAGGAGTTTCTTATTTTTCACTAGTAGAAAAAAAAATGCTCCTATGAACAAATAGCCTTGTGTATTTATCTTTGTGTTCATAGGTATATATCTTTTCTGGGATAGATGTTTCTGGAATTGTTTGTTCTCGCATGGAATTCCTGGGTCAAACATTATGTACATTTAGTTTTGGTAGGTGCCATCCTGCAGCTTTCCAAAAAGGCTTCACCAATCGGCAGTGTCTCTAATAGAACAGCCCAGAGCTCAATCCTCTAGGCCTTTCAGTGGTTTTCTAGGCACTGAATTCTCTTTCCACTTAACATTGCCACAGTGGTTGTGATTTCCTGCAACAGAACCCTGCCTGAGATACCATGCTAGCATCACACGTCTCCTCTGCTTAAAACACTTCTAGCAAATCCAGTTCAAACCTCGGCATTATATGCTTCCGTGAGCCCCACTTCTACTCACCGACCCGTCACAGCCTCTCCTGCCTCTGGCATCAAGAATGACTCAGCCTGCCTTTCAGCCTCCCCAGGATCTGGCTCCGTTCCCTTGTTAGTCTGGTTTTGGTGTTTTCCTTAATTCATCCTGTGCTCCAAATGAGTGTATCTCCCCCTGGTCTGCTCCAATCTGCGGGGTGAGAATACCTGGTGCCCACCCAGAGGTCCTTCTGTCTTCAGGCTTTTGCTTTTCCCCCTCTGGGCTCAGTTGTCCCTACCAGTCCCATCCCTCCTTTATCTGTGCACACCACCCAGGACAGTCCCATCCTTTTGGGGAGTGCTAGGGGGACGCTAGCTCCCGTGGCTCCCAACTCTGATTTTGTGTGGGTTGTGCTCTGGAACGTACCAACCCCTCCCCTCCCCCCCCCCCCCCCCCCCCCAACCAGGTGAACTCAGCATTTGATTTATCAGAGTGTAAAGCTGTTCTTTGGTAATTGTTTCACACATGTGTGTATTTTGTCTCAATCTAGATTATAAGGGCTGGATGTAAAAGCTACCCCATGTTGTTTTCCTTTTGTATTCCAAAACGTTTAAAGCAAGAGAAAAGAAAAGGAAGGATTTTTATTGAATGCCAATTATGGATAAAATGCTTTCTTAGCATGACCTCATTTAATTTCCACAGTTACCCTGGAAAGATATTTTTACCTTTTGGAGATATGAAACAACTTTCCCCTGGCAAATTCCCCCAACTCAAATTTAAATCTGCCTCACCACATGCCACAGTGATTCCTAAATACATCGCCCGACCAACCAATTGCCCCTTAGATTCTATACTCCTGGGCGGGAGGGGTGGTGAACTCCTCCTATGAGTAACTAATTCATGAAAAATGAAGATGTGCCTTCTTTGTCAGGAAGGATGGTGTTTCAGGACTCTCAAAGTATTTACTCTGTGTGCTTTGATTTTCTTTCAGGTATTTAAAAAAAACTTCTATTTTTTAAAAAACTTCTTATTTTGAGATAATTTTAAACTTATAGGGAAGTTGCCAAAACAGTACAGGGAGTTACCTAGTATACCCTTTACCAAGTTCTCCCTGATCTTAAAATCTTATGTAAATACAGTATAATAAAGAAAACTAAGACATTAAGACTGGCACAATGCTAGTAACTAAACTACAGATGATGGTAGGATTTTCCCAGTTTTCCTACTGATGTCTTCTGTTCCAGAATCCAATCTGGGACACTACGTTGCACTTAAGCATCGTGTCTCCTTGGCCTCCCCCCATCCCTATCTAGGACAGTTCCTCAGTCTTTTTTGCTTTTCATGACTTTGATAGTTTTGAAGAATCCTGATCATGTATTTTGTAGAATGTCCTTCAATTTGGGTTTGTCTGACATTTTCTCAGGATCATATGAGTTATGGATTTGGGGAAAGAATACCACAGAGGTGATGTGCCTGCCCTTCTGAGTGGATCCTATCAGGTGGTACATGCCATCATAATGACATCACTAGCAACGTTAGCCTTGATCAGTTGGCTAAGATGGTTTCTCTGCTGTAAAATAACTGTGTTTTACCTTTGAAATTAATAAATATTTATTTCAGGGGGAAATCGTTTGAGACTATGGAAATAACTTGTTTCTTCTTAAATTTTCACTCACTAATTTCAGTGTCTCTCAGTGTCTCTCAGTACTTCTGAGTAGGTACTACTGTGTACCTACTCAGTACACAGTAGGTACTACTGTGATGTTCTAATAGCGATTTTCTATTTTTCTCATTCTGTTTACATTTATTAATTGGAATTCTTCTGTAAGGAAGTGTTGTACTTTCTCCCCTATGTATGTATGTATGTATGTATGTATTCATTCATTCATTCATTCACTCAATCATTTACTTACCCACTATGGACTCAGGGGTATTTATTTTATTTTTTGGGGTTATAATCCAGTAGTACTGTTATTTATTTTATTGCCCAGATTACTCCAGCTTCAGTCATTGGAAGCTGTTTGAGGTTGAATCCTGTGCCTTTTAACATGCCTTCTCTTCTTCTTTTTTATAATCACCTTTTTACATTTTACCACCATGAGATGCTCCCAGTTCATCTCGGCTTTTTCCTGCTCCAGCCCTGGAATCAACCATTTCTGCAAGGAGCACTAGTTTCTTTCACTGGGCTATTCCTACTTCTAGGCTCTGTCAGGAGACAGACTGAGTTAGAACACACATGTGTGTATCCTAACCTATGCAAACATGAATATCATCTATCTATTTATCTATCTATCTATCATCTATCTATCATCTATCTATCTACCTATCATTTATCAACTATCATCATGTTCTTAGTGGCTAAAATAAGTATGAGACTTGATACCAAAGCTAAAGACACCACAAGAGCAGAGCAGTGGGACAGTGAGGAGTTACTGTTTAATGGGTACAGAGTTTCAGTTTGGGACAATGGCCAAGCTGAGGAGGTGGATTGTGGTGATGGTTGCACCCCAGTGTGAATGTACTTAATGGCACTGACTCATACACCTAAAAAGGGTTAAAAAAGTAAAAATTTCTGTTATGTATATTTGACTATAACAAAAAACATAGCCATAAGTTCACCCTGCTCCCTCCCACTCCCATCAAGCACCACTACGTTTACTCCAGCTTCCCCCTTGCCTTACTTGTAACTTCTTTCGTGGTTCTCATTATCTGCAACATATTTTCTTCTATGTTCCACACTGGTATACAGAGAAAGTAAGTCCAGAATTGTTAACCCAATACCCCTGTGAGAAACAAATGTACCAACTAGAGTTCGGTGTTTTTGTACTTTCTTTTTGTCTTTAGCCTCAGAGTCCAGAGTCAGGATACTGTTTTCCAAAGTTACTTAGTTCAGTTCCTTCCTCCATTACCCTCTTCACTGTGGTTATGTCATTTATTTGTAATACACTTGGATTCATTTGTCACAGTGCCTGCCTGACGGCCAATGAGATAATGCATGTGAGGTGCCTAGTGCTCTACCTGGTATGAAACAGGGTCTTAAGGAATGTGAGCTGAGCCTGAGTTTGTGGCGGTGATTAGTGTTGTCCATCAGCTTCATTACCCCAGCCCTATAAAGTGTCAAAAGAGCTTGGATCAGGTTTCGAGGACCATTCTTATCTGTGACTCAGAACTAGGGGAACCAGCCCACAGAAATCCAGTCAGAAGAGCTGCCCTCATTAACATCGCACTTTAGACAGCTGAGATACTTCTCCCAGGACAATAAATCTGTAGGTTTAAATGATGAGTAACAGTGAAAGGTGTGAATCATACCAGGGATAGAGAAGATTTCAGGAGTGTAAGACTCTACAGAAACCCAACAAAATGTCTCAAAACAGCCCTCATTTCTCCTCTCCTTCACTTTTCCATATCAGCCACTCACCTCTTGATCTCTACAGTGGATTCTGATGCTGAGATTCCAGTGTCGAGATGCCTCACCTTGGTCAACTAGAGATCCAGGTGAGATTTTACGGTTGCAGGCAACAGAAACCCACCCTACCTAACTTGAGCAGAACAGGAATATGTGGGAGGATATGTGGTGGATGACAGAATTGAAGAGAAAGCTGCTGGACCCTGTTTCTGAACCACAGGGACTTAGAAGCTCTGGGAAGTTTGGTAGCAGGAACCAATTGCCACTGTGTCCAGGACATGGCTGCCAGAATGAATCGCTTGCAGAAACCTCTCTGCATCTTTCCACTCAAGACTCAATTTCTGGGAGGGTTCCATTGGTCTAGCCTGGGTCACATGCTCACTCCTGGGTTGAGGGAAGGCAGAGAACCTTGAATGAATGAACGAACCCAGCAATGGGGAGAGGGTGGTAGATGGCAAGCAGCAGATGTCCACTACTTCCTGTGATGTATGCATCTTCCATCCATCTGCTGTGAGCTCTAAGTTAATTGATCAATTAAAAAAACCCAAAGCAATAGACACCTTTCCCCACATTCCCTACATGTATTCACTTTAAATCCTAAATAGTTATATCCTCACTGCCAGGGCAGGTGTGAATGGACTGTGGTATGTGGTTGGCTCTGCTGTTGTCCAAGAGGTGCTGTAGGCCATCTTCCAGGACAGTGTGAAGTACATGGTCAGGGCAGGTCCCCCTTGGACATCTATCCAGCTTCTTTTGAGACAGCCCTTTACTGTGGAGTTTGGATATTGGGTTGAAGCCCTTGGAATTTCCCTGATTTCACATTTTATGCAATCCTCAATATCCAAGTAGAAGTTAGGCTGGGTGTGGAAGTCAATTTAATACAACACCAAGTTTAAAAGCATGGAAGTTTGGAATTAGAAAGACTGGAATTCAAATTCTGATCTGGCCACTCACTCTCTCTATGTTCTTTGGTGTTATTTAGCTTCCTTAGGGCTCAGTTTCCACATCTGTAAAATATAGAAAAGGTCTAGTCGGTAAAGGCACAAGCAATAGGATGAGACACTTGGACTAATTTCCCGGCCCACGCTCAATAGCCATATGACTATGGGAACATTCTTTAGTGTCTTTCAAATCTTTCCTTATCTGTTAAATGGAATAATGGCAGGGCTTCCTTCTAAGGCTTGATCTGAGAACTAAGTGAGGTAATTTATATAGGTCACCAATGTTATTATTAGCCCAGAATTTTCTTTGAGGATTAAATTCCTGTATGTGAGGTGCATGGCATAGGGCTTTCCCTCCTATGGCCAACCTTTCCTAAGGGTGACCATTGATACCACGTGGCTTAATGGCTGTTTGTGAATTATGTGCGCTTCCTTTTATTTGTGTGGGTAATTGAGTTTCTGTGTACATACATATATTTTCAGCAAATTGCCTTGTATCTGGTGAGAGACTTGCTGCTGCTTTTTTTTTTTTTTATCTTCAGAGAATTCTAAAAGATTGCAAAGACCTGAGGAGACTTTTGGAAAACTATTTAATAAACGGATTTGACTCAACAATCTAACTTCCTCTTGAGTTACTGAAGTGGCAAGACTCACCCTTAACTGCAAGGTTCTATTTGGAGAGCTCTAAAGGTAGAGCTGAAAATATATTCTAAATGTAGTCTAATTTAGATGAAGAAAACAACAGGCAGTCTTTTTTTTTTTTTTAAAGCCTGAATTCTTTGTCCCCAGTTCCCCAGAGACTTGCTGAATTCTCCACTTAACTTTGTGGAAACCGAAATGTTCAACTGTGTCCCGGGATTAGGGGTGGCCCACAGATCCCACGAAAGCGACTTTAGAGCTAGATTCCTTCCTGGCTTCGTCATCAGGAGTGTTTTCCTTTCTATGACCTAGATTTCATATCTTCATCATGAGTTCTACCATTCTGCTTTCTCATTCCTTTTGGATTCTTGGACGCTGCCCTTCTGTGCTCCTGATTTATCACCTCCTGCTTCTCTAGAGGCTGCCCGATCTCTTCCCTGGTGACCTCAGTGTCTGTCCCCGCCAGCCCGTGATTTCATGCTGACAATGTTCTTGGGATGGAAACCACTCCATCCACTCCTCTAAGGGATAGGCTGTTTTGAAAAATTAATTTAACTTCTCACTAACCACATCACCCCTGGGTGGGCCCTGGGTGCATGGCTTCTCTGACCCCCAGACCTCCTTGCCCTAGGAAGGTGCTGATTTTTAGTTGTATTCCTTGGTGCCCTTTGAGTTTCCAATTTGGGCTTCCGGGGCCTGCAGCTCAGCTCAAGAACCTGAGTTCTTGGTGAGATGGGCCTTTTTAGTTCTTCAAAACGACTTCCTCGGGATGGTTCAGAAGCCTCCCTGTCCAACAGTTCCTGTGATTCAGTCTTCAATCCCTTTTGAGATTCCTTTGTGTATAGTAGCATATACATGCTTCACATTTATGACAAAGCTATGGTTTTCTGGGCACTTAACTGTTTTTGAAAGTGTCACTCTATTACTTTCAAACTCTCCTTTTATTTAATGGCTAATTGCCCATTTCCTTAATTTCCAAGTTTTACCTAGGTGAATTCTCCGACTAAAAGGGCAAATTTTGCAAAAAAAAAAAAAAAAAAAAAGCTCAGTGTTACTCTTCTATCCTGAATCTCTCCAAGTTGTAAACTGTGGGTGGGCTTTAGGAAGGACATGTGTTGTGGGGAAAAGTCATTGTGTTCATAAAAATGTTCATAACTTTAGTTTTGCTTATGAATTGTTTGGGGCATTTAGAAAACTTCTTGAAAGTAATTCCTTTTAGCTCCAAAGCCCACCGTTCTTTTGCTGATCTGTAGCGTCATCACCTGCTTACCCAAACAACTGGAGGCGTCCATCAATGGGGAGACTGGGCGGGCAGGCTGATGAGGAGTCTGCCCTGCTGTCTCTTCTGACCCTCTGCATGTGAGGGTGATGGCACTATTCATGTCTGGGTGAACTGAGGCAGGATCTGGTGACATCATATGGAAGTCGACGTGCCTTGAACAAGGTAGGATGGACACAGGGCTCCACTGTTCAAATGCATGCATTTTTCCACTCTGGGAAAGTATTTGTTGAGCACTCACTATCCCCCCAACATTGTGCTTGGTGATGCAGAAGGCATAACTAAATTTAAGACCTGGCTTCTGCTAACTTCAAAACAATCTTGTTGGAAAGAGAACAGGTTTTGGGAATTGACGTAGGTATCCATGAGAAAATGGTGAACATCAGTATAACAGCCACGTGACTAGAACTAAGTTCAAGTGCTAAGTGCAATTGGAGTTTAGAAAAGTGAGAGAGAAGAAGATTAACATTGTTGGGAGGTCTTCCCGGGGGAAGTGGCTTTGAGGGGGTCTTTGAAGGAAGGAGGCTGCATCGTTGGTATCTAAATGTGGTTGCCCTCATAGACAGGCAGACCTGGGTGTGAATCACATGCCTCATTTCAGAGGTCGTGTGACTTTGGGTAAGTTAGCTCATCTTTCTGAGCTTCAGTTTCCTCATCTGTAAAATACAGAAAACATATTACAGGGTTATGAAGATTATATATGATGACATGGTGAAGGACCAAGGTGCCATGTTGTTTCAATGGGAGAAAAGAAAGACTTTTCCACAAATGCTGCTAGAAAAACTGGATATCCATATGGGGAGAAAATGAGCTTCTGCTCTTACATCACTCCACACACAAAAGTTCATTTGAGATGGTTTATAAATGTAACATATAAAACCAGAACCATCAATCTAGGAAAGAATAGGAGAATATCTTAGCCAGGCAAAGACTTCTATGTTAGGATGTGGAGAACACTAACCATAAAAGATAAAATTGATAAGTTAGGCTATGTCAAAATTAAGAATTTCTGCTCACTGAAAGAGACTGTTAAGAAAATGAAAAGGCAAGACACAGACTGGGAGAAAATATTCGTAATACGTATAATCTAACAAAAGACTTATATCCAGAAAATACCAAGAACTCTTACAACTCAACAATAAGAAGACAACCCAATAAAAACATGGGCAGAAGATTTGAACAGAAAGCTCAAAAAAAAAAAAAAAAAAAGAAGATATATAGATGGACAATAAATACATGAAAAGATAATCAATACATTTATTCATCTGGAAAAAGCAATTTAAAACCAGAATAAGATACCGCTAGATATCTATTAAAATGACTAAAATTAAAACCACTGATAATACCAAGTTGTGGAAGAACTGGAACTTTCACACTCTGCTGGGAGGAATTTAAGTGGCACACCACCATGGAGGACTGTTTGCCAATTTCTTACAAAGTTAAACATACATCTATGTTATGACTCAGCACTTAAATTTCTAGATATTTATCCAAGAGATGTGGAAACTTATGTCCACAAAAAGACTTACTCAAGAATGTTCAGAGCAGTCTCATTCATAATAGCCAGAAACCAGAAACCTTTATGTTCATCAACATAAAAAGATAAGCAGATTATGGGATATCCATTATAATTAAATACTACTTAGCAATAAGAAGGACAAATGACTGACACATAACAACATGGGGGAACCTCATTATGCTGAGGGAAAGAAATCAGACACAAAAGAGAATTTACAGCATGAGTCCTTTTATGTTAAATTCTAGGATGGACAAGAGGAATCCATAGTGATAGAAATCGAACAATTGTCTTTGTGGAAGGGAACTGAGTGGAAAGTGGGACAAAGGAACTTTGTAGGATGACGAACATGGTCTCTGTCTCCACTGGACTGAGAGTTATGTAAGTGTGCATAACTGTCAAAACTCTAACATATGGAATTGTTGAATCACTGTATTGTACACCTGAAACTAATATAACACTGCATGTTAATTATACTTCAGAAAGAAAATAAACATAAAAACACCCTCATCGAGCTGAATATTTAAGATCTGTGCATTTTACTGTATGTAAATTACTCCTAAATACAAAAGGACATCATGGTAAAGTACACAGTGCGTGGTGACTTCTCAGGAATGATGGCCATGGGTATTACAGGCATGGACAATGATATCAAGCTGTTTTAGTTTTGATCTCCTGCCCAATAAGCTAGTGGCTTGGTCAGTCATTGTCTTTGCCAGTAGCGTCCTGTGGGACTCATGTAAGACTCTTGACAGGTGCTAGGACGTTCTTATTGTTACCCACAATGATGCACCTGAATTCTTCATGCGCACATACGCTCTTGCTCTTCCCTCATCGCTTTTTCTCACTCTCTACCTCTCGCACACACAATCATGGGCCTCTCTCCCTCCCTCCCTCCCTCCCTCCCTTTCTTCCTTCCTTCCTTCCTTCCTTCCTTCCTTCCTTCCTTCCTTCCTT